>NC_141687.1:1540337445-1540883705 GCF_964263255.1 Lissotriton vulgaris | reverse complement strand
CAGCCACAAACTGTATATCCATGTTAGCATTCCACATGGACAAAATCACTGGGTTGTAGTCATTGATGTACTTGGACTCTTCGTTCCTTTTCAAATTGTATGTATTCTTGGGTGACTTCCTCGTCACATTATGTCGCAGCGAAGACATCAAACTGTTCACTCTTCCTTTAGAAATCACCGGCCGTGGAAAGTTGAAACGACATTTGGTGTAGAACTTGTCCTTGTTTCTGAATTTACGACGACAGTACTTTCCACAACGATGGCTTTGGAAACGTAGAACTTGTTCTCTTAGACTTTTCTTCTCCGTTGCGTTTGGAACAGCACACGTAGAATACTGTTCGATGAAATTCATCACTAAATCATCCGGATCTGTTCCAAATTTAGGTGCATCCTTGATCCACAGCAACATATGTATATGAGGGGCACCTCTTGCTTGGTACTCCTTTCTCCAGAAGAAATCCAACACCTCTCCAAGAGGTGGATTCTTTTTATTTGTGATGAAAGACATCATAGCTTCAAATCTATGATTGAAGTACCTGCATACATTCACAGGATCCAAAGAACACAGTTCTCCAGGTGTCTTGAATTCAATGTTTTCAATATTTCCATTTGCCTCTCGTAGAAATTCAAGTAAGTCTTCCCAGCCATACTCGGCACAGCTCAGAGTGAGGAACCATGTCGGAGTTCCTAAGTTCCTCAGCATACATTTTAAATCACCATGACGACGGTACCAGTACTCATTAGTACCACGCTGACACGCCATGAGATTAATTAAGTGAGAATCCAAAATACTGTCTTGGACATTGACTTTATGCATAAAGTCACTTGCCGAGATGTTTCGCATCTGTATACCACTTTTTAAGATGTGGTTCACTGCATATGACAGTCCAGACAGATCGCTTTCAAACAGGAGATGAAACAAATAGGGAATGCATTGCCGAAACCTAGGATCTTCTGCATACAATCGTAAAGTCCGGTATTCAGACGCAGGAATTTCACGAGGTCGCTCATCATATCTTCCTCCTTGACCTGTGGGAAATAGCTGTGGGAAACACCGAGCTTCCAAACTTTCCTCCCAAACACTAATGGGACTCCCTTTGGCTTGTTTCATTTGAAACAACTCAATAGCATTCCCCATGACTTCCTTGGAATGCAAAGGATGAACACTATAATGTTCATATATTTCTTCACTTTTAGAGGCCTCTACTTTCTCAATTTGGCCTGCACACAAATCGCTATCCTCTTCATCACTTACTTCCTCTTCTGCAACATATACATTCTTATAGTACTTATTATTTTTCTTCAAATACACTGTTGCCTTTTTGACTTTCCTAACATCCACTAAATCTTGCCATATTTTCTTATTCTTTGTCGGAACCCCATTAACCAAGATAACCAGAGGTTCCTCTTCCACTTTTTCTATTCCAATTGTGTTAATGTTTTTATTCAAATCTAGAGGCAAATAAACAACTCTTCCCTTTAATCCTCTCTGTAAATCTGCTGGAGGCAACTTCCCTGTCTTTGGCTCCATTCTTACAATAGCCTGAAAGGGATGGATACTTTGAATCAAAATAGATTCATAAGTATTTAAATCCTTCAATTCAGAAGGAATCTCAACCAATTCCAGATTATTATGAACTGCCCTAGCAGGCATCTGGTTTTGGTTTAATTTATTACAACAATAAGTACACACACGTTGATCCGATCCCAAATCAAAATAATTTTCTACCATCAAGTATGTGGCTAAATCCTTCAATTCACTATTATTTTCCCTTTCACTTTTTGCATATAAATCCACTACCTTAGTCTGATTCTTATAATAAGTGCGTCGACAACATACACAAGTGAAATTAGGCCTCTCACTTGATTTCATCTGAAACGTGGCAATTTCCTTCTGAAAATTATCTGTACTGGAAACCTGTACATTATCTTCCACATTACCCTCTACTTCAGGGTCAATTTGAACATTCTCATCTTTACTACCAAAGTAACAAAACTCAATTTCTTCACAAATATTCTTCACATCTATTTCAGAACCATGCAAAAGAGCAGCACATAATTGTTTAAGCATAATTGCTGGACTCTTAGCATAATACAACATTCTCACTAATTTTCTCACTTTATTATGATGCACTGCTAGCATCCTGAAATGATGAAAAACACTCTGGCATACTCTCCTGGAAAGACAAGCCAGTGAATGACCACGCAAACCTGTCATTTGTCTCACTCTGCAAGGATCTAAATCTTGCAACAACTTCATTTTCTGCTTCAAACTTTTCTTATTAAATGTCCGTATAAAATCACAAAGCAAATTGATGGAAACCTGTCGCACACTACAAATAGAACTACACTTCCAAATGTACACAGGAGCCTTAGGACGTCTTCCTAAAACCTCATCACTTAGCGCCCCTTCTGTCTCTGTTGTCACAAGTTGTTCTTTTTCAACTGGACAACCATCCTTCACTTCATAAGCTCGACCACTGATGTCAACTGCATGCACCAAATCATTATCCTGAAAATAAGTCTCCTCATTAAAAAATGCCTCAGAACTTGAACTATGCATCCATTCTCCGGAAAAAACTTCACAAAAGTTAGTACGATTTACTACTCTCTTCCATCTACTTTTAGTTTTGAAATCAGAAATTACCTTGCTTAGTTTCCTAATTCTATTGATTACCAAAATAAACAACTTTCGCTTAATTTCAAAAGCATGATCAATAATTTTCTCTACATTTTTCTTCTTCTTATAAAATGCCGCTTTCTGTTTGCATTTCTTAATATTTTTCATTAAATTAACTATTATCCTATTACGGAACATTCGATGTCGAATGTCCCTAAACTGTTGTTTCCTTCTACTATCATGCACAGAGTTATCTCTTCCTCTACCAGTAACATTTTTGATGGGTCTCTCCTTTCCATTTAAATTGCTTTTCTTTTTGAGGACTGAAACATTTTTTGGAGAAATTCTTTTTCTATGACAAATATTTCTTAAGAATGATTTCGTGCTCTTACCCGGACCTTTCTTGGTGTTTTGACAAGTATTTGGGGAAGAGGACTGCTGCAATAAAACATCATCCTGCTGTCTTTGACGTTTTCTAGCCTTTCGTATTCGACTTTTGGAAGGCATTTTCCAAACTATGAAAGAATCTGCAGTTGAATCTGTGGAAAAATATAATATAAAATGTTATTAACCACTATTACCAAACAGTAAATAAATAACAGTCATCTAAAACTTAATGCCGTACTAATTATTTTTTGCTGCGTGACAGTCCGGAGCGGCCGCCATCTTGTCTCTCGGTAGGATCGAGAGAGAAGAAGAGGTGAAAAACGAATGGGGAATTTAATGAAAGGGGGCAAGGTATCCCCCTCTTGACCCCCTAGGATTGTTGTTGGGGTTATTAAAGGGTCCCGTGGGGAAAATAAAAAAAAAATTATTTTTCACGGTAGAAGCGTTTCCCGGGCCGCGAACTGGGCCGCAAACTGGTAGCGAAACGGGAATTCGCCATTTTGTGCTTCGTTTTAATTGTTTAGAGACAAAAATTATCGCCGCACATCGGCCACAATGCATGAATATCGTTGAAAAGTCAGCGATATTCATGCACTTTCCAGCAAATGCTCTTAGCCATGTTATCCACTTCCTATTAAATAACATGGCTAAGAACTGCTCAGGGCCCCATGAGGAACGCTTTCCATTTTAAAAGGGAAAAATAACATCAAAGACACTAAAATGCCTTCCAGCGACGGCTCGTGGAGGGAGTTACGGTGGGGCAGGAGGGTGGGGAGGGGGAGGGGCAGGGTGGAGGTTGCTAAAAACCGGCATATGGATGATTGCAGGTAAGTAAACAATTTAATTAATAAAACGAATTTCGTAGTGCGCCTTGCATCGCAAAATGCAATGCAGTGCGAGCTACGAAATTCGTTTTATTAATTAAATTGTTTACTTACCTGCTATCATCCATATGCCGGTTTTTAGCAACCTCCGCCCTGCCCCTCCCCCTCCCCACCCTCCTGCCTCACCGTAACTCCCTCCACGAGCCGTCGCTGATGCCTTCTAAATATGACCCCAAACAACCTATGAAGCTCTAACAGTACATATCCTGAAATGTAATTGATTTCAAAATTCGTTTTTAAACACAGCAAATAAATCAATTGTATACCTGCATTCATGGAGAAATGACTAAAAATGTTCTTGAGACACATGAAAGTGTTTCCTGCAATTCACTAGCACCATTTTTGGGACACTATTAACATGGCTAGGTAACTCCCATAATCAAAATCCAAATTTGCCAAGCACAAGTGGGAGCGTATTTACAAGACACTTGCCCCAAGAGGAACGCTTTACATTTTAAAAGGAAAACATAACATCTTAGACACTCAAATACGTTATAAATATGGCTCAAAACAACCTATGAAGCTCTAGCAGTACATATCCAGAAATGAAATTGATTTCTGAAATCGTTTTTAAAATATGCAATTACAATTTCTCAAAGAAACAAATTCTATTTGTATATCACTAGAGACAAAACCACATTTTAAAAACACAGCTTTCTTCATCATTTTCTCCTTAAATCATACTATTCTCTATCTAAATTAAATAAATCTTTTCTCACCTTAGCAAATATTTTTTGAGTTTTGAAAACAGTCTGAGAAATACACCAAATTGTCTTCAGCAGAAGAAAAAGGATGCACTCCAAAGGCTGCAGCTATTGAAAGCACAGAAATACAGATATTCTTTTCACATATCTCTCATATCAGCCAATCATACCTCTTCCCTCACTTTTTTCAAATCAAAACCCTTCCCCCCTCTGCCCTGTCTGCCTTGTATCCATAGCAACCACCTCCTGGAAGACCTCTCATGTTTGCAAATTCACACAACAATGTTTCAATTGAACTCTGAACTCTCAGTGCACCTGCGTATCCAGTGCAATCTTTCATTAAATGTTTCTTCCTTGACCATTCAAATTACATCTTTCAAAGAACACATCCATGCACCCTAACATTCTGTTTTCAGAAATGGAAATGCACCAATCACTGCTAATGAATCATTAGCATTGTAAATCCACAGTTTTTTTTCTTTAGAAACTCCTACTGTTTCAACTGCCCTTTCATTACCACACTTCATCGGACTACAGAACAACCTTCAGCCACCATGTTTAACGTCTGGATTGTTGGACATAGTTACATCCACTGGGCTCAAAGGTATGCTGAGAACAGAAATTTACCTAACCTCAATTTACAAGATGTGGAAATTAAGTGGTTGGGCCAAAGAGGATTAAAATGTCACCAATTGATACCATTGGTGAAAACCTTTATGCATTTGC
Organism: Lissotriton vulgaris; assembly: GCF_964263255.1. Classification (NCBI taxonomy): domain Eukaryota; kingdom Metazoa; phylum Chordata; class Amphibia; order Caudata; family Salamandridae; genus Lissotriton; species Lissotriton vulgaris. Next base: position 1,540,878,384 of record NC_141687.1, on the reverse strand, counting down.
CAAAACCTGACCTGTTAATAGTGCACTGTGGTGGTAATGATTTGGGCACTTTGACAGGGGTAGGTCTGGAAATGCTTTTAAAGGACACCTTTGAGCAATTAATGGCACTTTTTCCTCAAACTGCCTTGGTATATTCCAATATATGCCAAAGACAGAAATGGAGGTGGTCCAACCAATTTTGTCCACAAATTGAGAAAGCGAGGAAGCATGTAAACAAATCTGTTTCAGCTTACATGAGAGACCATGGAATGGGTTCCCTGTACAACAATAACTTGCGTTACTACATGCAAGATATCTACAGAGGAGATGGAGTTCACTTCTCAGATGAGGGCAACAGAATTTTCATTCTGAATTTAAGAATGTGCATTGGTACCTACTTATAAGTACCTAAATGTACCATAAACCCAAAAGCTCTTCTCAGAGCTACCCTTCATCTGATCACACACTTTTATTATTTTTTTTCTAGCTTTTTTTCTGTAATTTTCAACAAACTACGCTTAAAGAGCGCTATCCGGTACGCGAACTGAAAGCTAACCGCGCAAAATTTCACAAAAAAAGTTTTTTCTTCGCAAATATAGTCCTCCTCAGCCACCCTCAGAAAACGTAGGGGGGCAAAATACTTGTACGATGCCCCCTTCTACCCATTCAGAACATTATTTACCCTCCATTTTATACCTTGATTCGACCGAAACACAAAATGGTGGACTCCCGTTACGCTCCAAGTACGCGGACCGGACCGCTATCCGGAAAGCGGTCCAAAAAAAGGCGGGAAAGTAATTTACAGAAAAATGACTAGAGACACTCTCACCAAATATAAATTACCTCATACTACATAACAATCCCTTTCATTCTCACAAATTTGATTGAAATTTCATTTAGCCATTTAGCCTTTAGACCTCTCCAAATACCGTGAGGTAAATTACTTCACAAAACACATCTGAACTGTTCGAATTGACAACCAATGAAAATGTTACTTTCATTTTCTACTTTTATTACCTGACATTTGATTGGTTATATACTTGAATATATATAACCGAAGAGAAGAAAACACAGCCATTTTGACTACTACTTCTTGTTGTACAACACCTTTTAATAGCTTCCAAAAACTTCAACTTCTTTGTGAAGGTAAGATATAATTTTTAAAAACGAAATATATTGTGCACTATAACTTAATATAATAGAATTTTTCTGCTACATATACACTATCCCTCTGTAGTACTAATGTATTTAGATAGACTTCTCTGTTATAGTTATGAATGGAGTTAGGCTTGTCTTGGTTAAATCACATACACTTTTTTATAGTCCTATTTCCACTCTGATACTATACACTGCCAAAAGATAAATTCACTGATAAAAAATGACTATCTAAAATTAATCCCAACAGTGCCCTATCTCTACTAATATATATTTTCTTATTCAAAATTTCAGGCAAAATGGAAGGCGAACAACAAATTTCATTTTCGAATCAACAGAAGGAGAGCAGCCAAGACAAACTTGATGACTTTATGGATGACAGTAGAGACCACGAACTTCTACAATGTGTTCAAGCAGTAGACAACTTGCTTGAAAATGAAAAACAATTACACCCTATAATAAATTATGACATTTCTGACAATGAAATGTTAGAAAATTTAATAAAGTATGAAAAACAATGAAAATAACAAAAATAACTTTAAAAATAAAGACAACAAAAAAAAAGAAAAAAAAACAAACAATTAACATACAGTCTTTGAAAAGTGTATCATTCTATTATCCTTATAGTACGCTGCCCAGAACGCTTTCCGGTTCGCGTACTAGACGCTCATCGCGAAAAAAAAAATATATATATTTTTTTGGACCCTGCTGGGCCCTTTTAAAAACACCACATAAAACCTAGGGGGTCAGGGAGGATCTACTATGCCCCCTTAGTGAAATTTCCCTCTTTGTTTTGGCCTCCTCTTGTCTCTCGATCCTACCGAGAGAGAAGATGGCGGCTGCACCGGACTGTTTAGAATGTTGACAGACACCGAAGAGCCAATCAGCTTTCCGTGCGCAAAGTTCCGATAAGCGAAAAGTACGCGAACCGGAGCGCTGTTACAGATATATATCTTGATTTAAACGTTAATTTCTCAAAATCCACTGAAGCACATATATTGAGACCTAGCAAAGGCACATCGGGCTAACAGTCCCTACAATTTTGCCAAGTTTCGTGAAAATCCATTCAGCCGTTCGGGCTAAAAGTGAGTCCAACCGCCCTATGGAAATTAACATGGGGAAAACGCGTTTTGGGACCCCCCTTTTTTCTCGGCCCCCCCTCCACAAAACCCCCCCAAATTTTCAAGGGCTGCTCAGAAACAAAATGTGCCATTTTCCTGAAAATTTCAGCCAATTCCGTCCACAAACGCAAAAGTTATTAGGCATAAAATTTTCAGAAATCCCATAGGGAAAAAATCCTAACTATATATACCTACTGGCGACCGCCAGTAGGTAATATATATATATATATATATATATATATATACAAATATCCCTTGTGCACTCGATGCACAAACAGTTACGGACAACTTCTTCAGCTGGTGCCAAAATATACATTTATTTTATTTAAGTTAAAGTGCAGTGCTCCTTCATGACTCGTTTTGGGCCTCCTGGCCCTTGGTCACATGACTAGTTAAACACATAGGTAATTACCCAACGCGTTTCGGAGTTCACACACTCCGAAACGCATTGGGTTTTCTATTTTGGTTGCCGTGTGTGGATTATCAAATATACGATTTTCAAATAGAGTACTGGCTCTGTGATTTTCTTCATATTGAAAGAGTTGCGAAGAGTGTTACAGTGTTACAGCTGTGTTGGGATATTTGAGGTTCGCTACCTCCCCAGATACTTCTCATTTCTAGAGGCTCGAGCTAACGCGACTTTCCTGGTGGATACAACAACTGAATTAAATTGAAATATCGTATGGGAGGGGAACACCAAGATTCGAATTTTTAAGTTACAACGAATGTAACAAAAAAATGAGAAATGATGGTAAAGGTTTTACAAGGTTTTAAAGGTATTAACTGCAATATGTTATGTATCACTCATTTAGTATGTACATATGTATATTCCTTTACCTTAAATACAAAGCTACAGCAATTGTAATGATTAGGCATGTGTTTGAAAACAGACATGGATATTAGGGCACTATATATTGAGGCATCCACCGTGTAGCGCGTCATGTGAACAAGATCCCACGAGATCGAAACGCGTCATGCTGAAGGTGTACCAAACTAGGCTGGAATATACCTTTCTGCACATACTTGTGATCCCGGCTCCTCTTTTCCTGTGTGATCCAGCGATGATCGAAGGATTAAATAGAGAATGCTGATTGTATATATATATTAAAAAAAAATATATATATATATATATATATATATAAAAGAACCCAAAGGTTATAGGGATGTTATAGGTAGGCTCAGATTTCACTCATACAAAACCAGTGATATTTAGCAGTTATAGTCACCTGAGCTAACTATGGCTTACACCTCTACAACGCACTGCTTATTACCTCACATATTACATCACTCATTACATGGTCAGTGACATCACTGATGACATCTTAAATTACATCACTGATGACATCGTCCCATGAGTGTAAGTGTTTTCTAAAGGTTTCTGCGACATAAAGATATATGCTAAGCTACTGCATAAGTTTAATTGATATTCATTCTGTACTATTAATTAGTCATTCTGTTTCTAGCGTATCTCATCTGAGTGGCTGTGTGACCGTCTGTATCAGTGTATGAGTGGATGTCTAAGTGGCTATATGGGTGTGTGAGTGGCTGTATGGATGTGTTAGTGGGTATATAAGTAGCTCTATTGGTGAGTGAGTGGCTGTGTGAGTGACTATTTTGGAGAGTTAGTGGCTGTGTGAGAGTGCATGTTAGTGGCTGCATTGGAGAGTGAATGTCTGTATCAGTGACTGGATGGGTAAGCAAGTGGGTGTGTGAGTAGCTGTATTGGTGTGTGAGTGGCTGTATGGGTGAGTGTGTGGGTTTGTGAATACCTGTGTAGGTAAGTGAGTGGCTGTAGGACTTTCTGTATGGGTGGTTGAATGGGTGTGTGAGTGGCTGTAAGGATGTATGGGCGGGTGTGTAAGTGTCTGTATGACTGGATGCGTGACTGGCTCTATTGGTGAGTGAGTGGGTACATGAGTGGCTGTATGGGTGAGTTAGGAGGTGTGCGAGTGGCTGTATGATTGAATGGATGTGTAAGTTGTTCTATGGATGAGTGATTGGTTGTTTGAGTACCAGTAGGGGTCTGGGAATGGGTATGTGCGGGGTTGTGGGGCAGTGGGAGTCACAGTGGGTATCTGAGAATTTCTATGGGGATGTGAGTGGGTGTCTGAGTGGTTCTGTCGATGATATCATCAGTGATGTAATTTGAGATGTCATCAGTGATGTTACTGACCATGTCATAAGTTATCAAATATGTAAGACCATAATCAGTGTCTTGCAGGGGCGTAAACTATAACTATGAATTTCACTGGTTTTGTACAAGTGAAATCTGAGCCTTACTATAATGGCCCAGTAACCTTTGTTTTTTTTGTGAATTTCTAAGTTTTTTTGAAATTCTATTTCCTAACTATACTATCCCTGTATCCTTTAATTTTTAACTAATTATCTAAGGTTTTTTAAGTTCTGTTTCCTAGCTATAACATCCTTGTAAACTTTGTGTTTTAAGGGAATTTCTAACGTTTTTTAATTGTATTTCCTCATTGTAACCTGTAACCTTTTTGAATGTGTGTGAGTGAGTGAATGAGTGTCTCTGTGGGTTTGTGAGTGACTGCATGATTGTCTCAATGTGTGTGAGTAGGGGTATGAGTTTCTGAGTGGGTACGGAAGTGGATGCATATGTGTCTCATTGGGTGTGTGAGTGGGTACATGAGTGTCTGAGTGGGTCTGTGAGTGGGTGCATGAGTGTCTGAGTGGATGCATGAGTGTCTGAGTGGCTCTGTGCATGGGCGCATGAGTGTCCAAATGGGCTAGTGTCTGAGTGGGTCTATGAGTGGTGTGAGAGCATCAGAGTAGATTTGTGAGTGTCTCTATGAGTGTATGAGTCAGTCTGTGAGTGAGTGAATTTGTGTCTAAATGGGTGTGTGAGTATGTGCATGAGTGTCTGATTGGCTCTGTGAGTGAGTGCACGAGCATTTTAGTAGGCGCATGAGTTTCTGAATGAGTGTCTGAATGGGTCTGTGAGTCGGTGTGAGAGTGTGAGAATAGGATTGTGAGTGCCTCTATGAGTGTGTCAGTCAGCCTGTAAGTGACTGGATGAGTTTCTGAGTGGGTCTGGGAGTGGGTGCATGAGTGTCTCATTGGGTGTATCAGTAGGTGCATGGGTGTCTGAGTTGGTCTGTGAGTGGGTGCATGAATGTCTGAGTGGATGCATGAGTGTCTGAGTGGGTCTTTGAGTGGGTGTGAGAGTGTCTGAGTGGGATTGTGAGTGCCTCCATGAGTGTGTGAGTCAGTCTGTGAGTAAGTGCATGTGTGTCTAAATGGTCTGTGGGTGGGTGTGTGTGTGAGTGGGTGCGTGAGTCTGAGTGGGTCTGTAAGTGGTTGTGTAAGTGTGGGTCTGTGGGTGACTGTGAGAGTGTCTGAGTGTGTTTGCAAGTACCTCCATGAGTATGTCAGTCAGTCTGTGAGTGACTGCATGAGTGTCTGAGTGAGTCTGTGAGCTGGTGCATGAGTCACTGAGCGGGTCTGTGAGTGGGTGTATGAATCTCTGAGTGTATCTGTAAGTCACAGCATGGCTTCCTGGGTAGATCTGTGAGTGGGTGAGAGAGCGAATGAGTGATTCTGTAAGTAGGTACATATATGTCTGACTTGTTGTGGGAGTGGGTATGAGAGTATCTGAGTTGTTCTGTCAGTAGGTGCACAAGTGCCGGAGTGGATTCTGCTAATTTTCTGCCTTTTCTGCTCACTTCTGACCTTTAATTTGGCTTTTTTCTGCTCGCAGCTGCCCTTCATTTTGCCTCTTTCTGCTTGTTTCTGACCACTAATTTGCCTCTTTCTGATCGTTTCTGACCTCTATTTTATCTCTTTCAGACTGTTTCAGAACTCTATTTTACCTCTATCTTCTCGTTTCTCACCTCCATTGTGCCTCATTCTGCTCATTTCTGATCTCTGATTTGCCTCTTTCTGCTTGCTGCTGGCCTTTCTTTTGCCTCTTTCTCCTCATTGCTGACCACTATTTTGCCTCTTTCTGCCCGTTTCTGACCTCTATTTTACCTTTTACTGACCGTTTCAGATCTCTAGTTTGCCTCTTTCTGCCCATTGCTGGCCTTTATTTGGCCTATTTCTGCTAATTTTTTACCTTTATTTTGCCTCATTTTGCTTGCTGCTGATCTCTATTTTGCCTCTTTCTGCTCGTTTGTGACCTTTATTTTGCTTCTTTTTGCTTGCTGTTGATCTCTATATTCAATTCAAAGCTTTATTTCGATAAACACGTGATATCATAAAAGCACATACACAGGATAAAAAATAAAAAGAAGACCACAATTCATAGGTCGTTACAATTTGCAGAATTAGTTACAATAAAAACATCCATAATACAATAAATAGATTAAGAGGCATATTAAACAGTAGAAGCTTTGAGAAAGTAAAAATTAAGAATGTTTGGTTAAAAACGGAGTCATCTCAAAGATTTTGCTCTTATTACCCAGGCCCAACTCAAGAATTTAGCAACCCCACAAACTACACGTGTGCTGGTATCGGTCTTTAGAATTCTCAAAGCTATGGAATGATTCCTGGTGCCGAGCAGTAAACTTGTAGGTTTTAGCCATCTCTGTCTCGGCTATGCGTAGGCTGGGCACACAAAAAAAACATGGGCAATAGTTTCAGTAACGCCATTACAGGTAGGGCACTCAGATGAAGTTTGGTACGGGGGCTTCCACTTACAAGTATAATCATGTAAAGGTAAATTTCCCAACCTGAACTGGATGAACAGCGATCTATCCCTTGGTTTTACAATAAGGTCCAGGTAAGGCTCCAAGCGAGGCTTAATTTTATGTTGTTTAAACTTCTCGGTCAGCCTACCCTGGTTTGGGTCCCTTAGATCTTGCTCATCCACCCAGTTCCAGTAGACTCGCTTAAGTTCAAGCTTGGGTACGGAAGCTCCACGCTCCCAACTAATTGGCAAACCAATTTCACTCAAAAGCTTCTTAATATTGTGGATCCAACTGACTTTATGAGAACCATTGAGGTTCATAACCTCTATCAAGCCATCAAGGTACTTAGAGAGCTCGGGGGTCCGCCATAACCTGGCCCAGTATAAAAGAGGTCGTAGCCTAGCTAAATCCCGAATAGGGCGGCGGCCCAGATCACTCACTATATTACCTCCTTCGGCTCGTTTGTGACCTTTATTTTGCCTCTTTTTGTTTGTTGCTGATCTCTATTTTGCCTCTTTCTGCTTGTTTCTGACCTTTATTTTGCCTCTTTCAGCTTGTTTCTGTTCTTTATTGTCTCTCTTTCTGCTTGTTGCTGACGTTTTTTCTACCTTGTTCTGCTAGTTCATGACCTGTATTTTGCCTTTCTGATCATTTATGGCCTTTATTCTGGCTCTTTCGCCTCGTTACTCACCTTTTTTTTGTCCCCTTCTGCTCATTACTGATTTCTATTTTGACTCTTTATTCTCATGATAAACCTTTATTTTGCCTCTTTATGCTCATTTGTGAGCTTTATGTTGCCTCTTTTTGCTCATTTCTAAACTCTATTTTGCCTCTTTCAGCTCGCTGTTGACCTTTGTTTTGCTTTTTTTCTGCTCATTGCTGACCTTTATCCTACCTCTTTCTGTTAATTTCTGACCTTTATTGTGCCTCTTGCCACTCATTTCTGACCTTTATTTTATTACACTTCTTCCCCCAAGGCCGCGGGGGGAGCCTCAAGGCACCCTCAGGCCCAGATGGCTGCCAACTGCTGTGGTAGCCGGCATTGTTTCACAGACAGGGGGCTGTTAAACATGCAGCCCCCTGTATGTGAACACAATTTGTCTGTTTTCCTGCTCTCTGTGGGCAGGGAAACAGATGAAAGTTCACAGCTCTCACTTACTGAAAGTGGAGTGTTAGCTGTGACTTGGCAGGAGCTGTCAAATCTCCCACCAAGTCACAGCTAATAGCTATGTCCCGGGGATGGGCATCCCAGGACAAAGCAGTAGTCGGCCAAGGGGGGTTGGTGGTACCCAGGGCCATCCATGGCTCTAGGAGGGGAGCTGTGCAGTCCCCTTCTCTTACACTACTTAGCCCCGGGGAAGTGGTCGTCTCCAGGGCTGGGGGTGGTGCGCCACCCCTTAATTTGAATGAATTGCCCCAGGGAGGGAGCGTGCCCCACAGGCCCCCTGCAATAATTTCATATTCACCCCAGGAAGGTGGCTGTCCTTGGGACTGTGGGGGTCACTCAGGGACCCAGCATTACTTTACAAATATGTGCCTCGAGGACGTGAGAGTCCCCAGGGCGCAGGAGGTGCTGCGTGGGCACCCCTCATACATAAAAATCAATGCCTCAGGGAGGTGTCGGTCCCTGGGTCTTTCATAGGCCCTAAGTGGGGACCCCCTGCACCCCCTCTTATTTTTCTATTGGGCCCCCTGGACTTGGCTAAGTTATGCTGCCTAGCGCCAAAGCAGGCGCCCTTGCACCATAGTGGAAGGGTGTCTGCATTGAGGGAATGGTTGTTTTTGTGCAGGAAGGTGACCCTTCATTCGGCTCGGCTGGCAGGCAGCCGGTAGGACAGCAAAATAAAATGATAAAAATGTTTTATTATCATTGCATTTATGTCCTTGCATCTGCTAGCTTTCAGCAGGGGTTGGTGGGGCAATGCTTATCCGCCATAACAGAGGACACGCCACTGCAGTGCATACATTTGCCATAAACATTCGGAAATATAAATTCTGAGGAAATGTATTCATTGTGACTATTACACAAGCCACAGATATTTTACTGTTTTCTAATGCAAGGTACTCACAATTTGTACTGCCATTTTCTTTGTATTAGAGATTCTCAATGAAAAACAATATAATAAAATATTGTGAAAAGCCGATGTTGTCAGCGAGGATAAGCGTCTGAGCAGTCAGTGTTCGCGCAACTTATACTACAGTGCTCTTATGTTTAATCCTGGTTTACATGGAAGTACAGGATGTCAACACGCTTTGGTATTTCAAAGTTAATAATGTGCCTTCTCGCTGCAAACATTCCAACTAAACAACCTGCCAAAAATATCTTTGTGTCTGAATTCTGTAGCAAAAATATTATTTTCTGCGACCTGGTGCATTGGCATCCTTTCAGAGAAGGAAGAAACGCCATGTCTTGTTCTTCACTTAAGTTCCAACATGTTTCCATTTGCTTCTAGCAACAAAAAGCATTTGGATCTGATCCAGATACAGCAAAAGGTGGCAATTGTAAGAAACGGAAATCATTATGATCAGAGTTTCTTTTCCTCTAATTAACCAAAGTAGAGCCCTCCAGTTGTCACAGTCGTAGCTGTAAGCATAATCTGCTCCTAGTTTTTAATTATCTAGTGTTCTACATGTGTTGATGTTAATATCATATACTGAAAGCAGGATGTCTGGCATAGTTGTACACAGAGACAGACAAAACCCCTTATTGGTTTATGGAGTGGCATATCAGAACTTGAGTGGGACACACTGCAAAGTACATGGGGGAGGCCCCCTGCCCGGCCCATCACCTACCACTTTTGCTGCGAGAGCCCTCAGGAGCTTGAGCACCCCTCGCAGCGCAAGGCTGCAGGGGCTTTAGTCTCAAACATGAGACAAAAACTAATTATGAAAACAGGCATCTTTCCCTTATTGATCACGTGAGGCCAAGGCCATCGTAATATATCTCAAAATCAGCAAACATTCAAATAAAAATACAACTTAAAAAATATACAACAAAATGTAAAATATTTAAAACAAGTCATTTCATTTTCTAAATCATTTAAAAGTGGAATGCCTTATTTACAGTAGAGATGAAGATATGACGCAGCATTGGCCTGAAAGTGACTGAGTGAAATCTCATAGATTTCACTCAGTCACTTTTGCGAGGCGCACCTGCCCCAGAACGCCCACCCTGCGCCGGAACGCCCACAAGTGGCGCAGGGCTTTACAACGTAACGCATCTGCCTAGATGGGTCGTAGGGATGCACCACGTTTACGCCGCAGTTGCGTGACGCAAACGTGGTGCATTCCCATTATAAATCTGCCCCAGAGTGCGTTAGGTTGCGCCATTTGCTCTGATTTTTGCGCTGGTTGTTTTTCACGCACTGGAAAATCAGCGCAAAAGGCACCATTTGCAGCGCAAGAGAGCACTGCTTCTTTCTGCCACTCCCGTAGATGTTCTACTCGAGTGCCAGCTTCCTCAATGCGAAGGGAAGGTATCCAGAGGGACACCCCGGGACCAAAATCGAAAACAATTCTGTAAATTTTGCCGCAATCCTGCAGAGCTGCCTTGGGATCGGGGCAAAAAGAAACCCAAAATAGTGGCCATGGGCTGAATTTTTTAATTAAGGGGACAGAGGCTCGCGGCCTCCCTCCTCGATCAATGTTCGGTCTGGTGGGAGCCATCCCCTGGTGCCCAATTTAGCATATTAGTGAAGGGAGACACATGGCCCCCCTTTCCAAGCTGTATTCAGTCCTGGGACCCCAGCCACCGGGGGTCCTCTGACTTTAGTAAGGGGTGGGTAGCAGAGCAGCCACTCCGCTCCCTGAGGAATTTTCAGCTCCGTGGACCCAATCCCCAGGGGCTCAAAGTACTTTTTCAAAGGGAGGGGGCGCTCAGCCCCCCTCAAAAGGCCCTGGGGACCCCATCACCCAGAGCTGTAAGTTTGAAAAAAAAGAGGGGAGCCACGTGGCCATCATCGCTTAGCCTTTAATGGCCGTGGGGACCCTATTCCTCTAGGCCAACTCACTGGCTGTGTCAGGGCACAGTTTCCCTGCCTGCACCAGGGCGGGGAAGAAAACATGTGTTTGCTTCCATCTGGCGGGAGCATTTACAAGTCTCCCAAAAAATGGCAGCAAACACAAAGTCTGCTCTCAACAGGCGGGAGCTTTAAAAATGCTCCTGCCAGCTGGGAGCAGACTTGTATTCTGTTTCCTTTTCCGCACTGATGCGGGCAAGGAAACACAACAAGATATTGATCCCGCCCGGAGGGACGAGCACAAATAGCTGCTACCTCCTGGTGGGAGCAATTATAGCTCCCGCACCATGCGGGTAGGTGATTGGGATCCAGGGTTTTCTCCCTTTGGGCCCAAGTATACAGGGTGGGTGCCCTGGAGCTCCCTTGCGAAGGCCGACTCCCCTTTAAAATATTGAGGCTCAGGGAGGGGATCTGCATGGCCCCCCATGTTAAAAAAAATACGACCCGGGGGGATGAGGACTCCAGGGCCTATTGAGGCTTGAGAGCAGAGCCATGTGCCCCCCTTCCCTTTAAAAAAAAGTTATATTTGGCCTCAAGAGGTGAGGTCCCTGGAGGCGAATAAGGCTCATGGATATGAGGCATGTGGCTGCCTTTACCTTTTAAACAAGGCATGGCCCTGGGGATGGGATCCCTTTCCCCTTTTTTATATTTGGCCCTTGGGGATGAGGTATCTGGGGACTAATAAGGCATGGGAAGGGGGGCTGCATGGCCCCCCTCTTCTTAGATTTTAGACCTGGAGGATTGCGTTCCTGGAGTCCACAAAGGGTTGGGGGGTCACTCGACCCACTCCCATTTTTTATTGTATTGGGACCAGGGTTAATGGTGTCCTCGGGGCCCATTAAGGATCAGAAAGGGGGCTGCACTCCCCTCCCCTTAATATAAATATTTTAGCCCCAGGGAATGGGGTTTCTTGGGCCCAAAAGTCTAACCTACCCTGCGCATGCCAAAGGCTGTGCATGATGTACTGTTGGCAGCCTGCTGTGTGTTCGGCTACAAGGTTTGGCGGCAGGTCAAGCCATGTGCCCAACCGCCTGGTGGGCAGGCCAAAGACCGTGCTCATCATGGGGTTGGCTGCCAGTGGGGAGTTGGATGCAGTGCCTGGTCATAACACAGGCCCTGCATCTAACCCCACACAATGCACGAACAAAGGTCGTGTGTGGCATGCGGTTGGCTGCCTGAAAGTCAGGCTCTTTTGCTAACCCCCAGGTGTGCACCCCCAAAGGCTGTACGCAATGTGGGGTAGGCTGCAGTGGGGGGTTTACTGCAGGGCCTGGCCACATTCCAGGCCCTGCGGACAACCTCCAGCAGCTCATGGTCAAAGACCATGTGCGGTGGGATGTTGGCTTTGCATATGATGATAACATTTTATCTTACGTTCAAAAAACTTTAAAAAGTCACAGAAAAACATTACGGTTAATGTAACGTTATAGTTACGTGTGAAAAAAAGATCGTTTTACTTTAAAAAACAGAAATGTATTAGAAAAAAATAAAGGTTAAAATAAGGTTAGAATTAGTTGAATACGTTAGTGGCAATATTAATGTTCTGAACTAAAAAATGCACAGACATTCACCATTTATAGTTAGCAGTGCTAATCATAACTTTTGCGCCACCATGCACTGTTTATGACCTCAGATATTACATCACTCATGACATGTTCTATGACATCATTTATGACATCACTGATGACATCTCAAATGATGTCATTGATGACATCGCTGATGACATCATCCAAGCTTCTTTATTTACACATTACTCTGTAAACTACTCTGGTATAAGAAGCCTGAAAGTAAGTACAATATAGCTGAGAAAAATATGAAGGATCCTTAATGTTATCACAGATACTACTCCTTTTTGGTGCAGCAAGCATGTGCTATCTGCAACATTGACACTATACTATACACTTCACAGGTAGGCTAGTTCTAATTAACAATCAAATACATATATACTAGAAATACTTATTGCACACTGTATTCAATATGTATACAGCTGTTCAGGGAAAGTCAAGTTCCTCAATATGGTCAATGTCTGTTCCAAAATGAATGCCCTACAACGGACAGCTTTTATCTGTATTAAACCCCTCACAGTCACTGAACCTACACTGGGAAATAAAGTTGATATGAGAAGAAAATTTGGTACTGTAAACAGTGTTTACTCTAAGGAGGGAGTTTACTTTGTACTACACTGTTTGCCGACAGCAAACCTCTCATGAGAAATGCATCTCAGAGGATTGAAAAGCATCTAGTAAGAACAATGTATTCACCAAGCTCTGATGGTGCTAAATATTATACTACCTGTAGCCTGCATACTGTGATGAAAAGTTTACAGCCCATCATCTAAAGCAAAAGAAGCAAATGTAGATATTTAAGTTATTACTTGGTGCACACAGTCTTCTATGTTATGTAGAAACTGCTACATTGAGACAAATCCAATAACTCAAGGCTGCTTGCAATACTAAAGGCTTGATTACACATTTGGCTGTGTGGGAGCGAGTCGCCAAGCTACCGCTCCCTCCCACACCACCAAACCCGACTGCCGCTGCCTTCCAGATTCTGACCTAAAACGTGGTCTGGAGGGTGGCGTGGCGGTCCCGCGGCAGGGCAGTTTAAAGGCTCACAAGTGAGACATAGATCTGCACAGCCCTTGGACCGCCAATCCACGTTCCTGCATGGCATGGACTGAGCATTTCATGCCAGGTAGGCACAAGGGTGCCTTCACACAGGCGAGGCACCCCATGTGTGTCTCTGCATGCACCCCTATGGCATGGTGCAAGGGTGCCTGGGTTGGCGATAGGCAGCCCATTGTGTGCCAGCACTGGGGAAAGGATAGGAATGCAGCATATTGTAATAAATGTGCATCTTCCTACCCTTTCCCGCTTATGCATTGTATAGCAGCAAGGTGACTTGCTGCGCTGCGTTACAATTATATAAATGGGCCCCTAAATCTGGATGTGTAGTTTACAAGTGATTCAGAAAGAAAGAAAACATCTAAGAGAAATCTTGTGAGTTAGTGAGATGTATGTGTTTGGGTGTACTTTAAGGAACTGTGCATTAAAAAAGCACCCTTGTGCCAAGGTACTGACAAATGATTGCTTACTACAATCTGAATGAAAATGATATTAGCAAATGTACAATAATTTAAAGTTCAGTATTGTGCATTCACAGGCATTCTGCAGTACACTTTCCACACTTAGCTACAAAACTATTTTACACTGGAATATTCCAGGGGTATGTCAGATGTATCTACGGCGGTCCTCAGTGGTCCTCTTCACAGGTTTTATTGTAATTCTGAATTTCAGGAACAAATGGAAATTATCCAGTGGCAGTCACCACTATGTAGTTATAGTTAGGTCAGTGTTTCAATAAGAAATTCATTTTTGTGTTGCTAATAGCTTTGGCATCATTTGACAATTCTTCTTAAAACTTTCCCAAAAAGTGCTACTTTTTTACTAGTTTGCACATGGGAAGTTTTGGTGGGATCTGTCAAGCAGCGGCCAAGAAAAAAGGGGGGGTCCCAAACCAGGAAATCCCAATGCATTTTTCATAGACTTCTTTAAGAAGCACTAACACAAAAACTGCTGAAGGAATTTACACCAAATTTGGCAGGAAGATAGATGTTGGTCCACAGTCAGTCCAGTCCTCCCCATGCAGCCTTCAAACCTTTGTAGTCTAGCCCTTCAAGCTCATGAGCGGTCGGTTGGTGGCAGGATCAGCCTTTACCTCCACCACAAGCAAACCATCACATTGGCCATGTATAATCTTCAGATAATCTGAAAGGGCTACTCCCTCCCCTTCAAGACTATCCTTCCCTTCATGCCTCCGCATTATGACTGGCTGATGGAGGACCACCTGAACTTGCTCCCGGAGGAAGTTAGACTCTCATGGCCAAGGGAGTCACAGAGAGGGTTCTGGCGCCAGAAGTAGGTTGTGGTTGCTATAACCTCTACTTTCCGGTCCTGATAAAAGACACATGCCTTCATCCTATTCTAAATCTGTGAGCCCTCAACTACTTCCTGATAAAATGCTCACTCTGGCTCATGTCTTGTCTGCCCTAGACCCAGGATGCTGAATGGTATTGTTGGACTTGCAGTAAGCCTATTTCCATATTCCTGTCTTGCCTGCCTATTGGCGCTACCTGCGTTCATGGTAGGCCACTAGCACTTGCAGTTCACAATGCTCTCCTTTGGCCTTACCAGCATACCTTGGGTGTTCCCCAAGGTGATGCTGGTGGTAGAAGCTCATCTGCGAACATCAGGGGTGCCAGTCTTCCCCATCTCGATGACTGGCTGTTGAAGGTGAGCTTGCCCAGACTGTTCTCTTCCATCTCCAGACTATGGCAAATCTCCTGCTTTTGCTGGGGTTTACTATCTACGTGACGAAGTCACACCTGACCCTCTCAGATGCTCCTTTTTATCGGAGCTGTTCTGGACCCAGTGAAGTTTCGAGCCGAAATCTCTCCGACATGGTCAGATCTCAGAGAGAACTGCGCAGCACCTGCAGAGGTGGCTAACAGACCGTGATTGGGCCAGAGGCAGACCCCTCTCTCTTCTCCAACCAGATAATAATAAATAATAAATGATAAGTATGCACTTATATAGCGCACGACTACCCGGAGGCATCTCGGCGCTTGTACGAATACCGCCGAGGAACTCTTCCTGGCCTTTCCCTGTGAGGAGCCTACTCCTGGGCACCCCCAAGGTGAAGTCAGGCATCCTCAGCATTGTTGGGGCCGTTGTAGAGATTAAGCAAGCTATTGCCCAGACGTGCAGAGTGGGGCTCATGATCAGAATAGGCACCGAGGCGAGAATTATCAGGTCCGAGGAAACTGAGCCCGAGGCCCGCTGAGGCGGGAATTGAACCCTGGTCACGGCCAGACTACTGCATCAGGGTCTGCCGCTCTAACCATTGAGCCACACTTCTCTACAAGCCAGATCACACAGTACTGACAGATGCATCACTCCTGGGATGGGGCGGCCATCTGGGAGAGGTGGAGATCAGAGGAGTTTGACCTCCGGCAGAATCTGTACTCCATATAAACTTGCTGGACCTCCAAGCAATTTGCGTGTGTTTGAAAGCTTATCTTCCTGCCATCAAGGGAAAGATGGCTTAGGTGTTCATGGACAGCACCAACACCATGTTTTACTGTAACAAACAGGGCAGGGTGGGGTCCTGGACCCTGCGTCTCTGGAAATTGTTGGAATAGCAAGGCATATCCCTGGTGGTTCAACACATGGCAGGTTCCCTGAATGTCAGGGTAGACAAACTCAGCCGTTGGTGCCTAGCGATTCACAAATGGCGTCTCCATCTGAATGTGGTGCAAGGTCTCTTTCAGAAGTAGGTAGAAACTTGGTTAGATCTATTTGCCTCTGCCGAGAATGCGCAATGTCAGTAGTTTTGCACTCTGGAGTTTCCAAGGCGACACTCGCTTGAGTGGAGCTCAGTCCTCTTGTCTGCCTTATTGCCAATACCACTTCTGTACAGAGTGCTCAAGAAGATCAGGAGCGACTAGGCCCAAGTCATTCTTGTGATTCCAGACTAGACAAGGAGAGTCTGCTATCCTAAGCTTCTCCAGCTGAGCATTGATTCTCCGATCAGGCTGCCCCTTCGGGAGGATCTTCTATTGCAGCAGTAGGGGAGGGTCCTGCACCTGAACCTGTCAACTCTATGCCTTCTTGCGTGGAGATTGAGCAGCAGAAGTTGACAGCATTCGACCTTCCTCCCGAAGTCTATAATGCGGTTTTGGCAGCCACTCTACCAATACCGTGTATGTCCAGTGGCAGAAATGTGTAAAATATTGCACAGAAAGGTCTATTGATCCTCTTTCAGCTTCCTTCTCTCAAATCCATCTATTGATCCTCTTTCAGCTTCCTTCTTTCAAATTCATGTCTTTATTGTGACACTTGCCCAGCAGGCCTCTGCTCTGGGCACTCTTCAAGGGTACTTTTCAGTCTTATCTGCCTTCTTGAGGCTGCTAGACCACCCCTCTTTATATAAATCCCCTAATGTAAACAGAATTCTTAAGGCGCTTGTACATATGTTCGCACCTGCCCCATTTATCATGCCTTACTGGGACCTTAATTTGGTTCTCACCTTCCTGATGTGTGCTCCATTCGAACCTCTGCACAACTGGCCTGCAGGCTGTTTTCTTTCAAAACAGCCTTTTTAGTGGCAATAAAAGGAGCTACAACATGCCGCTACTAACTTGCTGTCTATGAGCGCCTGGGTTTGGCAGTGACTACAGCAGTGTGTGCTCCTCTTGTCGTGGTGAGCCTCAGCTAGACCTACCAGTGCTTGGGGTTCGCCCTTCTTTGCATAAGTCCTCAGACCAATAGAATAGAAGTTGGCACGGAAACTGAAATATAAAATAAAGTACTTTATTACCCTCAGAGGTGGAACTACATTCACACAACACCCTTCGGTAGTGTATGAAGTTGCACAATGAACATAAGGTTCATGGATCTTTTATACCCACACAGGGGCTCAAAAGAAGGCGGTACAAGTACGAAGAGAAGGGTTTACATACATACAAGGTCATACAGAAACGCACAGTCAACAGTAGGGAGGAGCTTAGCAGTTTGCTAGTTACGGTAAAAATATCCTGACAGTTACAGACTAAGACATATGTGAAAAGTTACAATGTTTTCTGCGCTGGTGCAGAGTAGCAGAACCTGAATATAGTCTGTCCATAAGCAGAATACAAGAGTAAACGACAGTAAGGAAGGACAGGGCACATTGTGAGCACATGGCAGACAAGATGGCTGCCGAAATGAAGATGGCGTCAGCTAAATTCTAACATCGATCGCTGCCAAATGACAACAGACGACCCTTTTAGCATTAGCTGAAGACATTCGTTCATTTAGGGTAATCTGAATATGCATCCTGTACGTTTATTTGCATAATTTCAGCAATCTCTTTATTCAGCATGTGTTGGGCTTTTATTTCATGCAATATTCTGCTTAGCAGGCATGCAGGCAGTGATGCAGACGGAGCAAAGCATTGGACCAAATTGTATACATACAAAGCATATAAATAGTATCACTGGTATTACACATATGATGGTCAATAGCTTCCAGCCCCATGTAACAAACAATGTCCAAAACCAGCTAGCAAAAGTCCAGGTGCCAGTCTCTGGGTGAATTTCAGCAGCAATCTTATGCAGTTTAGAGATTGCATAAAACACTAAAGGAGAGCGATCCTGAATGTAGACGCAGCAACTACTACCGATGATGCGACATGCACCACCCAGATCAACTAAAACCACATCTAAAACCATACAATTTTGGAGTGCTATAATCCTCGCAACTTGCAGCTCTTCTGTAATGTTTCCAAGTGCCATAGCTGTCTGATTGGTAACAGCTTCCACAACGCAAGTCAATTGTCTTATCTTTCTGCTGTTTAATGCGGCACCCACAAAGAAAAACAAGCCCAAATTGAAATCAAAGTATTTTTGAAAAGTGGTGTCAGTCTGGTCCACTTCATCAGTGCTTGTTGTCCTCTTATATCTGTTCCTAGAAATGTCATTGTATAGTTTGAAATCCTTGTGATACGATGCAGGTGCCAGAAACACAGGAGGCAACAGAAAGGACACATAGCATTCTCCAGACCATCCAACAGGTAGTTGGTAATATCCCTTGTTTACACAGACAAAATATGTATTAGGTGAGGATATTAAACTACTGTTATTGGCACCTTCAATAGTCAGAACCACAGTACACTCACTTCTTCCTACTGGAATTCTACCAAAACTGCCTATACACAAGTCTGCTTTAGCTCTAGCAACAGAAATCACAAATAGTCCATTGTTCTTAATAGTTCTCATATTTGGGGAAACATATGGCGTGGAAATATTTTTTGGTTGATACTCCTCCCACTCCCATTTAGCCTCTTAAGCTCGAGAATAACCATCTTCATCTGGATAACACACTTTATTGAGATGATAGGTAATCCGCACTACTGTCATCCTTGAGATGTTAGCCTTTTCAGAAGCAAATAAAAGCGCAAACCAGGCTTGGCAAGAACCATTATGCTAGAAAGGAAGAGGAATAAAAGGTGTTCCTCCCTTCTTTTGGTGAGCAGGTATCATCCCACACACCCAACAGTCAGTAGTATTTGTGGCATTGTTAGTGTGATGTAACATTTAAATAAACGTGTTGTTCAGGTAGGATTGTCGATGCTTTTGCTCATGGTATGGAAGCATAAAGTAATGATGCTCAGCTGGTACTGGGGTAGTGGCAATTTGAAGCTGCCGAGCAGGAGCCACTTTCTCAACAAACCAGGTTGTCACTGCTACAACTACCATAGCAACAACAAATCCTACAGCAGATATGGCCTTTTTTATTACAGATCTTAGCAACAGTTGATCTCCCTGCAGACATGATCACTCCGTTGTTGAATCAATCGTTGGAGCTCTAAAGTCCTGGGCAGCCATTGGTTTCTTCACCGGGGGTCAAGACGGGTGTCACTATGTAGGACTAATTCCCCCCTGCCACTTCAGCTCCATTTCACAAACCCAGGACGGTAGCTCAACCAGTCTTTTTCAATAATGCAGACTCTTTCCGTGGTCTCAGTTGGTAGCGGGATACTCCAGGGATCGTGTGGTCCGGGAAGACTTCCTCAGATTCATCAGGTGATATGACTTGACCTTTCTCCGTATCCAGAATCTCTCGATGGTCAGTCAGCACAGCAGGTTTCACCAAGGTAGGCAACACTCGCTTACAGTGAGTGCTCTAAATCCAGTTATTTCTGTTCGTCACTTAAGCCGCTGTCCTCATGGCTAGGAGCACCTGTTTCAGTCCTCGACACCTGGGCTCCAAGCTGTTCGACCTCTTGAAGACTTTGACTATTACATGATCGCCGGGCCGGAGTTCATAAGCCTAACCTGTGGACCTGTCAGGAAGAGCTTCTCGAACCTGTTGATGAATAGAAATCAAACTGTCAGTCAACTGTGCTAAATAGTCAATCATCAGAACACATGTTACATCATGTATGGGGCGTGGCTTAGGAACTCCCCAAATGTTCATCGGTCTCCCAAATACCACCTCATAGGGTGCACACCCATATTGTGAATGTGGTACGGATCTAATAGACAACAATGCCAAGGGCAATGCATCAGGCCATTTCAAAGACGTGGAAGCCAGTATTTTCCCTAGCTTCAACTTCAAAGTAGCGTTATACCTTTCCACTAGTCCTGCTGATTGTGGGTGGAAAACTGCATGGAACTTCTTTTTGATCACTAATCCTTTTAGGACATACTCAATAGCCTGCCCAATAAAATGAGGTCCATTGTCACTCCACAAAAGTTTGCAAACACCAAATCTAGGGAAGAATACCTTTAAAAGCACCTTTGCTGTGGTGAGAGCCGTATTATCCTTTGTAGGGTACGCCTCTATCCATTTACTGAAGGCACATACCACCACTAGAACATACTTCAAGTTATTGCAACGTTCAAGTTAGATGTAATCCATTTGCAAAACTTCAAAAGGTGCGGTTGGTGTAGTAAACCCTCCTGTAGGAGTTTGTGTCCCTTTACCAGGAGTGTACTGCCAACAGATCAAACAGGAATGTACTGTCCTTTTAGCTGTAACAGCAATTTCTGGATGCTCCCAAATTTGCTTAAGCAATTCCGTTACTGCTGAGGCTCCAACATGTGCCGGCCCATGTGCCATCTGAACCATAGGCTGTAAATAGGCTATAGGCAGTTTTCACTTATCCATCTCGTTATTGCGCCAACAGCCCTCATCATCCAACATTCCCTCTTTAGACCATTGCTCAAGTTCTTCCACAGAAGCAGATCTCTGTATGTCTAGCACTTCTTGTCTAGTATCATTCCAATGTTCAGCTTGTGACTACACTACATACATAGATGTAGTGCTTCGCTGCATCGCAGTCTCACGGGCTATGCGATCTGCAAAGGCATTGCCTTGTCCTGTCTTATCAGTCACTTTCTTGTGTGCGCTACACTTAGCAATAGCTATTTTCTTCGGATATGTCAATGCAGTCAGAAGATTATGCACTAGTTCTCCTTGCATTATCTGCATCCCGTGGGATGTAAGAAAGACTCTTTCCTTCCAAAGTAGGCCAAAATCATGGGCCACTCCAAAAGCATAGCGGCTCTCTGTATAGATGTTCACACACAAGTCAATGCTAAGTTCACAAGCTTGTGTCAAAGCTATTAGCTCAGCTGCTTGAGCTGACTTCTGTTAAACTAAGAACAAATGGTCCTTGACAAGAGGAAATATAACTTTGTAATAATTATAGGCCACAATGAGCTCTATAACAAAGAAAAAGTCCAGCCGGACTTTGAATTTTATTCAATGTATTGTAAATATGCTTAATCAGACGAACAAACAGTAAAGCAGTGGGACACAGTCCTGCATCCTCGATGCTACACATACAATCAAAACATACAATTACTGGGGTATTTCAGGCATTTAGAAGGCATGAGCAAAGAGAGTATTTAGAATGCATTTGCTTCACATATGTGGGAAACATACACTCTTTGGCACATAATAGGACACTTATTGTTTAACCCACATATTACGGCGTTTCGATCCAATTGTTAATAATGGATCATCATCAGGACTTCCAATGTTAGCCTGAATGTAGAAAGCCTGTATTGACAGGGAGGAAGGGAACAAGTAACAATATGTTTAACCAGCTGTAATACTCAACAGTTTCAAGGCAACCTCATGCCAGCTTAAGGTGTTACAGATCATTCAGGTGAAGGTGTCTCACAACCAGTGCCACACAAGTACGACACGGTGGTAAGCAATTCATGCCATGGTCACTTCCAGTTGGAGGCCAAGTTGTGTGCAGTGGCATGCCGACGGCTAGGCTAGTTGAAGCCTATCGATTGAGTGTGCAAGGCGCATTCCGATAATTTCACGATATGGACCTAATGTGGTGCTGCAGGAGTGAACCAGCATGCAGCACATGCATGTCAAGTAGTGCCAAAGGAACCCAGGAGGCGTGTTATTTAAGAGAGCGCCAGGCGCAACCAATGAATGGGGGGTCCAATTACCTCAAGGGGTGGATGTCAGGGCGGTACTGATAGTGGGATGGAAGATTCCGGGGGTTATCTGGAACCAAGGGGTTAAAGATATTAGAACCCCAACAGGCTATGGACAGGAACACTAACGTCAGTTCAATGTACCATCCCTTTACCTGGAAGTTGTTGCTCCCACTGTTGTAAGCGCGAGTGCACAAAACAATGGGTTGCTTACCTATGATTAGGTCTTAGACCAGGATGTCTATTGATAGGTCGGAAAATAAAGGCGGACAGTTATCCGGTGTCAAGAGAATCCAGTAAGGGTTGCTCTGCTTGCCTAAAAACCAGGGGAAAAAATGAGTGTTAGTGACCCCAACTACGGGGCACTAGAGGTTTTTCAGGACATGACGTGATCGGCTTACAGCGTCCGTGTTGTAAGCGCGAGTGCACACACCCAGTGGGCTGCTTACCTATGATAGGTAAGCAGCCCACTGGGTGTGTAAGCCGATCACGTCATGTCTTATCAATAGGCATCCTGGTCTAAGAGCTAATCATAGGTAAGCAACCCATTGTGTTGTGCACTCGCGCTTACAACAAGTACGCTGTAAGCCGATTAAGTCCGGTCCTCAATAATTCTAATGCCCCCTAGCAGGGGCCATTAACACTCACGTATTTCCTTGGTTCTAGAGGAGTATAGCAACCGTTACCAACTACCCACAATTATCCTTCCAACCTTAAATCTCCAGTGGGAGCAACAACTTCCAGGTAAAGGGATGGTACATTGAACTGACGTTAGTGTTCCTGTCCATAGCCTGTTGGGGTTCTAATATCTTTAACCCCTTGGTTCCAGATAACCCCCGGAATCTTCCATCCCACTATCAGTACCGCCCTGACACCCACCCCTTGAGGTAATTGGACCCCCCATTCATTGGTTGCGCCTGGCGCTCTCTTAAATAACACGCCTCCTGGGTTCCTTTGGCACTACTTGACATGCATGTGCTGCATGCTGGTTCACTCCCGCAGCACCACGTTAGGTCCATATCGTGAAATTATCGGAATGCGCCTTGCACCCTCAATCGATAGGCTTCAATTAGCCTAGCCGTCGGCATGCCACTGCACACAACTTGGCCTCCAACTGGAAGTGACCATGGCATGAATTGCTTACCACCGCGTCGTACTTGTGTGGCACTGGTTGTGAGACACCTTCACCTGAATGATCTGTAGCACCTTAAGCTGGCATGAGGTTGCCTTGAAACTGTTGAGTATTACAGCTGGTTAAACATATTGTTACTTGTTCCCTTCCTCCCTGTCAATACAGGCTTTCTACATTCAGGCTAACATTGGAAGTCCTGATGATGATCCATTATTAACAATTGGATCGAAACGCCGTCGACACAATATGTGGGTTAAACAATAAGTGTACTATTATGTGCCAAAAAGTGTATGTTTCCCACATATGTGAAGCAAATGCATTCTAAATACTCTCTTTGCTCATGCCTTCTAAATGCCTGAAATACCCCAGTAATTGTATGTTTTGATTGTATGTGTAGCATCGAGGATGCAGGACTGTGTCCCACTGCTTTACTGTTTGTTCGTCTGATTAAGCATATTTACAATACATTGAATAAAATTCAAAGTCCGGCTGGACTTTTTCTTTGTTATAGAGCTCATTGTGACCTATAATTATTACAAAGTTATATTTCCTCTTGTCAAGGACCATTTGTTCTTAGTTTAACTGATACCCCAGGTCCTTGGTTACCTAGTGGGTTCCCTTGTTTCTTATTAAAGTGAGCTGACTTCTGTGGCATACGTGCTGTTTACACTACTGTCTGAAGTGTTGGAATTGCATATGCAGCTGAGGTTGTGCCATCTGGTAACTTCAAACAAGACCCATCGACCCATAGGTCCCCATCTACATCTGAAAGAGGCGTATCTTGCAAATCGACGCAACCCTTTGTCTGTTCCTCAGTAAGGAATATACAATCATGAGACTCCTGTGACTGAGTCTGAGTCGCTGGATATGGTAACAAAGTAGCTGGGTTCAGAGTCGCACATCTCTTTAGGGTAATGTGCGGGGTCAACAGTGTCAATTTGTATCCTGTCAAGCGAGCACTAGTCAAGTGTTGTGTCTTAGTCCGGTTCAAAAGGGCATCGACTGAATGGGGTACTAGCACCAACAATTAATGTGACAAAACTATCCCTTCACTCTGACGTATAGACCCAGCTGTTGCTGCAACTGAACGTAAGCACCCAGGCAATGCACGAGCAACGGGATCAAGAGCAGCTGAAAAATATGCACAGGGACGCTGCTTGTCACTCTGTGTCTGTACTAAGACTGACAATGCACACCCATCTTTCTTGTGTACATAGAGTATAAAAGCCTTCATGTAATCTGGAGTGCCTAACACTGGTGCAGAGCAAAGAGTTGAAGTAACTGACGAAAAGCATTCTGGCATTCAGTCGTCCATGGAAGGGGCATTGGGGTGTCTTTGGTCAAAAGTGCCAACAAGGGTTTAACAATGTGTGAAAAACCTAATATCCATTGCCTACAAAAAGAAGTAAGACCAATGAATGCACGGACATCTTTCTGAGTACAAGGCACTGGTGTGTCTAAAACTGCTTGAATGTGATCTGGTGTAAGTGCACGCCCCTCCTTAGACAGAAGGTGAACTAAGTAGGTAACCTTCGATCTACAATATTGTAATTTCTTCTGTGACACTTTGTGGTGGTGTGAAGCAAGAAAGGAAAGCAAAGATAAAGTACATTTTTCACACTGTTCAGGCGTATCGGCTGCCAACAAGATGTCATCGACATATTGTATGAGAGCCACTCCTTCAGGCAAAGTGAAAGAATCAAGTTGTCTTTTTAATGCTTGACTGTAAATACTAGGACTCTCAGTATACCCTTGAGGAATCCTACAAAATCTGTACGATCAATTATTCAAAGTGAAGACGAACAAATATAGCCCAGCAGGATGAATAGGAATCGAAAAGAAAGCATTCTTGAGGTCAATCACAGTGAATGTAGTGGCTGTCGGAGGAACTAAGGTAAGAAGTGTCGTTATATCAGAAACCACAGGGTATTGTGGTACTTCAATCTTATTAACTTCTCGCAAATCAATGATGAACCTGTAAATCGTAGTATCAGTATCTTTTTTCAAAATGGGAAGAATAGGACTGTTGCAAATATTATAAGGAACTTCTTCCACAACCCCCACTTCAATTAAATCATGGACAATGCGTACAAGCGCTTCTTCGCCTTCTTGAGAAATTTTGTATTGAGGCAAGCGTGGCAATGAAGCGTGCTCCTTGACACTAATATGTACTGGTGGAATAACCATTTGCCCTACATCGGTGTCTGAAGTAGCCCACAAGGTACTAGGGAGTGAAGCTAATGCAATGTCATCTTTAATAAGACAAGAACTCTCAATCACGGGGTAATTGTCATTCAAAATAACACGTACACCTTTGTATTGTAGCCCTGAAATACTAGAGCATATCAAGACTAGGCCTGGGCGCAGTTTGCGTAGCAGCACTGCACGTAGCTTCACTTAGTCTGCGTAGCTTAGCTGATGACACTGTGTACTTACCTGCACTATGGAAAAATTGCAAAACATTTGCAAATGGCATCCTGCACAGTGCCAGTTATGATAAAATAAGTATCTCTATCTTTATATGCTAAAGTGCATATAGTACTTTCACAAAAGTGAAACTGAAAAATTATCAAGCAGTGAGAGAGGTGATGATTTTGGGATCCTCCCTAACCTAGGAGGATTACGAAACAGATGCCTTGAAAATAAAAAAGCACATTTTATTGAGTGATTTGGTGGTGGTGCCATCTTCTTAGGACCACCCCAAGCACACTTATTGGCAAAAAAACATTCCCAACCAAAGGCCCTGCCAAGCATTATGGGATGAGATTAGCAGTGGGCAGTGAATATTATATATTATCCAATATCAAAATAATTCTACAAAGAGCTGCAGTTCAACTGGTGGTTACTAGATGTCCCTCACGAGTCAAATGCAAATACTTGATGAAAGTGTTTCAATGGTTTTGCATTTGACTTGTGAGGGACATCTAGTAACGACTAGTGGAACTGCAGCTTGATGTAAGAATAATTTCAATGCTTTGCATTTGACTCGTGAGGGACATCTAGTAACGACTAGGTGAACTGCAGCTCTTTGTAGAATTATTTCGATATTGGATACTATAATATTCACTGCCCACTGCTAATCTCGTCCCATAATGCTTTGCTGGGCCTTTGGTTGGGATTGTTTTTTTGCCAATAACTGTGCTTGGGGTGGTCCTAAGAGGATCGGACCACCACTGAAGTTCAACTAAATGTGCTTTTTGTTTATGCTCTTTGTGTTCAAGGCATCTGCTTGGTCCTCCCCATAGGTTAGGGGGGACCCCAAAATCATCAGCTCTCTCATTGCCTAATGTTTTCATTGTAAAAGTTCACTTTTGTGAATTGGTTATATGCATTTAAGCATGTAAAAGTGCTTTTTCAAAGCATCTGAGGATGTTGCTTGTTTAGCTGCTATGTTACGTGATTAAGCAGTTTTGGTACTGTACTACATGCAATTTGCGAAGTGCGAATTAGTACAAACTTTGCATGCTCCGTTAGTATTATGCCCAGGGTTAATCAAAACCTCAATATTGTCTGGTGTGTTCAAAGAAAGCAAAAATGGACATGGAGCAGTAAATTTGTCAACATGAAATGCAAGTGGTTGTGACAGTGGGCTAAGGGAAGGTGTTCTAGCGAAACCTATCGATGTCATGGTTAAGCCAGACAAGGGAGCCCTTGGAACCAATTGTTTTGATGAGGCACTACGAGTAGCTCCTGTATCAACCAGACACCGATCAGTAGAACTCAAAACATGTGCTGTAACATAGGGACCCTTCTGATCTACTGGAACTTCAACTGATTCCTTAGCCCATCCTAGGCAGTCCTATGCATAAGCAGAATCCTTCAAATCAGACGGCAACTAGTCAGACATTTGATATTAGTTTCGTCTATCGAAAGTGTTAAAACCATTCTGTCCATACGTATTAGTATCAAACCTCGCACAATTGTCCGTGCTTCCTCTAGGCCCTGAATATCCTGAACGATTTCTCATTTGTCCCGGTCCACGTGGTGTTTGCTGAGCACGCAGTACCGGACAATCGGCAGCCCAATGTCCGAATTTCTTACAGTACGCACACTGGTCATAAGGCAAGGTCGGATGAGCATAAGGAGGAAAATACGAACCATAAGACACATGTCCACCCCTGTCAGCACCTCTAGAAGGCAGACAATAAGCCTGAGCTAACATAACCTTCATTTTTAACTCCTTAGTCTTCTTATCCTCATTACCCTTCGATTCTAATTCCTGCCGTTCATAATACTGAGCCATAGTCAAAAGAGAAACCGGAGAAGAGGTAGTCATGAACTCTCACTGGCCTAAGGGGGGTAATATTAATCCGAAAAACATATCAATATCAGACAGAGTCATAGTACAAGGGTTAATGGCACCCTCAACTTCCTCATAAAAAGCAGCTGGATTTTTCCGTGGATCGGGCAATGCAGTTTTAAGAGCCATAACGTCCGCTCTGTTCCAAGGAGTATAAACCAAATTATAAATAAAATAACCCTTTGCATCAACAGAATCCCTATTATCACACGTTCCCGTACCTCTAGGAGGGACATACAAAGGTGCGGCTTCCCGCATAGGTCTCACATGAACTACTACATTCTTATCTGTTTCAGAAGTAGAATCCTGTGTCCCGCCGGTCTGAGATGTTTTTGCAGCTGCCTCTGCTGCGTTTTTCTCTTTTCGCAAACGGACTGCTTCAGCACGCAGCTTAACCAAACGTTTGATTGAGTCAGCCACCTGAGAGAAGACAAAAAGATCATCACGTATTTGCTTACAGTCATCTGCTATATCGTCGGGATCCAACTCATCAGAATGTTTTCTAAACCGCTCAATGACTTCTGCAACAAATGTCTCGGTAAAATATAGTTGCTTCTTTTCCTGCCAGTTTTTTATGTTATCTAAAATTTCAGAAGCAGGAGCAAAACCACTAACTG
The DNA here is from genome assembly GCF_964263255.1 of Lissotriton vulgaris. NCBI lineage: Eukaryota > Metazoa > Chordata > Amphibia > Caudata > Salamandridae > Lissotriton > Lissotriton vulgaris. Next base: position 1,540,850,407 of record NC_141687.1, on the reverse strand, counting down.
CTTTGCGAGCAGCGGATCTAAGCTCAGACGCATGGTCAGAGGTCAGCGGTCAACATAGAACGAGTTTCCCGTAATTTATCTTACTCTGTAGCAGAGTGCTCATCTGACTCATGAGGAGCAGAAGGGAAAGTATACGGAGGCGGAGAACGGTCCAGCAAAAGGGAATCATTTTGTGGTTTGTTAAGGATAGGATAAAGGGGTCGCCAAACAGCTTATTGGCCAGTTACCTGTAAATGACGCTCCCTATCTTCTCTCTCTTTTATTTCTTTCATTTCTTTGTTTTTCATTTCTAATGCTTTCGCATGAATACTTTTTCGCTGTTCTTTTTCGATCAAGGCTTGCTCTCGCTTCATTCGATCACGCACTTCTTTCGCCCACATTCGTACAAAGTCGAACATATCTTGCCTAGTCTTTCGCTTAAACATACATTGTTCCACATACTGAATCTTTCGTCAATCAAATGACCCATGAATAGGCCAACGCAACTCAGGATCCTTACTAGCATATTTAATCCGTAACGTGCTGTACATTATAGGAGAAATACCATATTTCATATACATATCCCTATTAGGCGTCCCTTTCGGGGGGGGGGGCGGTTGTGTCTCATCGAGTCTCATACTGGTACCACCACAAAAGCAACACATTCTACGAAGTGTGCTAGAAACAGGCATGCCATAAATAGTGCAATATATGCAGTATTATACACAAAGTAGGACTTAAATCACGTTGTGCCGTTAAAATCTTATATAAAGTAGAGAAAATTCTCCTCATTACCTGCCTATATAAATTGAAATTTGTCTATGTCCAAATCCCAAAATCCCAAAACTGGACAATACAAATACCAAACCGAACAGCAAGCGTCTCATCAAACCACCTTACCAATTCCAAATGTCCAGATTCCAACTGCCAAGTTCTTAAATCTACCCAATGGTCACTGCACGGAGAATCAACAGAAGAGATCTCAGTCGAGGACCCACACCACCTGGAGGGTCAGATCTGAAAGAGAGGAAAAACGCTGTGGTTGCAAAGACGCGGGTCTCCTCAGGCAGTGAATGTCCGTAGCGAGATTCCAATCCTTCGTTTCGACCACTCCTTCGGGCATCCGAGTCGCCGATGAGCCCCATTGGTTGGGCGTCAATTTGTCATGGTGAGCCTCAGCTAGGCCTACCAGTGCTAGGGGTTCGCCCTTCTCTGCACAAATTCCTCAGACCAATAGAATAGAAGTTGGCACGGAAACTGAAATATAAAACAAAGTACTTTATTAACCTCAAGAGGTGGAACTACATTCACATAACACCCTTCGGTAGTCTATGAAGTAGCACACTGAACAGAAGGTTTATGGACCTTTTACACCCATACAGGGACTCAAAAGAAGGCAGTACAAGTACAGAAGAGAAGGGTTTACATACATACAAGGTCATACAGAAACGTACAGTCAACAGTAGGGAGGAGCTAAACAGTTTGCTAATTACTGTAAAAATATCCTGACAGATACAGACTAAGACATATGTGAACAGTTACAGTGTCTTCTGAGCAAGCGCAGAGTAGCAGAACCTAAATATAGTCTGTCCATAAGCAGAATACAAGAGTAAACAACAGTAAGGAAGGACAGAGCACATGGTGAGCACATGGCAGACAAGATGGCTGCCGAAAACAATATGGCTGCAGCTAAAAGCTCACATCGATCGCTGCCAAGTTACAACAATCTCTACCCCACAGAGTACTCTCCCAAAAACAATGCCTTTGGATTCCTTCCTGTTCCCGGATGGGGAGGAGTTGTCTCATTCTTTGGCGTCTCCTAAACCATCCAACCATTTCAGTGATCCGCTTCCCGCTAAGTTTCTCAAAAATCTCAACTCGGCCATTCTCCCTCTCTGGACCCGGATCATTCAACAATCTCTCATACAGGGGAGGATTCCTGACTGCCTTAAGATAGGGCAAGCCACGCCCATCCCCAAGAACCCTAATGCAGACTTAGCGGAACCCAATAATGTCTGTCCTATCACCAGCATCATGTCTTTAGCGAAGCTGCTTGAGAAATGCGTTCACATGTCTTTACAACCACATCGAGAAATTCCAGCTCCTAGACCGACACTAGTCAGGATTTAGAACGGGGCACAGTACGTAAACAGCTGTAACTCACATCGTTGATGACACCTTGAGGGCTCTTGACCAAGATGTTCCTTGTCTTCTGATCCTTCTTGACTTGCCCTCTGCTTTTGACCCTATCAAACTTGATGATTCTTCTTCAACATAGGATGGGGTTATCTGGCCCTGTCTTTAATTGGTTTGCCTCTTTCCAACATAACCAGACCCAAAAAATCAAAGTCAACAAATGTCTGGCTGCCAGTACTACGGTCTCTTTTGGTATACCCCAAGGATCTGCACTCTTGCCCATGCTCTTCAATCAATTCATGGAACCTCTAACTGTTATTCTGAACTGCACTAGCATTCAGTACCATATGTACGCGGATGACACTCTACTGTATCTGAAGATCTCCTCTCTAGATGACATTAAAACTCTTAATTCAGCGCTTCAAAAACTCTTCAAACAATAAGAATCTGCCTATCAGGGCACATATTTCTCTTTTTAGTAAGACCAGGGACCTCATCCCAACAACTGTTAAAAAAATTATACAGTTTAATCCAGTCCTTTATGCCCAGAATAATAGGTTAACTTAACAGGAATCATAAAACAGGTGTTTGTCAGACCATTCACAATCACACAACCACTAAACATTAGTCTATGTGTCCCATCTAAAAAGTGTAGAGAGAAGTGAAAGTGCCTCATGTGCGCACCACCAGAGGAGCTATTGACAGGTTCTAACCAGCTTGCCGACGTAATCATCATCACCGGCAACTTTCTCAGGAAAAAGCGTGTGGTGTCCAGAAAAGCAAATGTGTAGAGGTGTGCTTAGTAAAAAAATCACTAAAAAGAAAAAGAAAACCAGACCCCATGAAGTGCAAGAGACAAAACTGTCTCTGACAAAGTTAAAAATTAGCTAAGACTCACATACACAATTCTGACCCTTTAATTAGAAATCGTGAGCTTGCCCAATGTTAAAACCATAACATATTATATACCCATTTTAAGTTGCCAACATATTTCATTGCCTTTATTTCTTTGTGGCAAATTCGCCAGGGCTTCAAGGTCATAAATCACCTCCCTGGACACAGCCAATGACAAGATACATGTATACTGCTTGAACACTTGTTTGAAAATATCGGTATGTCATCTTCCACCTGACTGATAAATTAATCGAAATCTGGCTAACGTTTGTGGCCCGAGTTTCTCAAATCCCAGTTTGTACTCCATGGTTGACCCTGTGCCCCACGTCATTGCTGTTTCCGTGTTCATTCGGCATTCAGTTGGAAATTCAAGGGAGTCTCTTCAGCATAGAAAAATATCGTCCTGATGATGGTCTATTTGACGACTGCCCTCTAGACCGAAACGTCGACACTCCATCATCTCCTTCAATGTTGTTTTGACACTAACTCACAACCATTTTAGGTTGCGTGGTTTATTATCTGGAGTTGATGTTTGCAGTTATGAACTGTAGAGAAAATATTATTTATCTCTATTCATGACTTCTTGCTCTAATTAATTTGTTTGTATTTATCTCCCTAATTTTGTTGTAGTAAAAAACTTTGTGCCACAATACAATTTTTGCTCTATGTGTTCTCTTTTCCTTCCATCAATACATTTACTTTTTTGATTTAAGACAGTTATCCTGTGGATACTCCTGAGTGTGTTACGTATGTACAACTCATTAAACAAATCTAACCACTCCTCTGCATATATGGCTCAATTATTTTCTGTTTGGAGGCCTTTCTACAAGAAGCAGGGTCCCTGAACAGGTCTTCCTACCCAATAGCAGTTAGTTCTGCTTCAACATATCTGAGCCATCCAATCCTGCTGCGACCCTCCAGCTTCAGGCAGTCACCAATTATACGTTGGGTTAAATTAACTGTCGACCTTCACCAAATATAGAGCTACATCAGGATCGGTGCCAGTCTAATAGAGTCTGACAAATAGGGAAGCCCTAGTTCAAGATGTAAAATATAATTGGAGGATGAGGATTGCAATGAAACCCTAGACTTAAAAAAGGTATCTTCCATATTCTGCAGTTGTTCAATCTGGCCCATCCCCCAGACGCCCGCCCCATAGGTTGCCGCCGTCTTTGTTTTAGCTTGGTAAATGTTTTTAATTGTGTCCACAGGATTGGCTCCCAGCCTCTTAGTGAACCCTTTTATAGCTTGTAGGCTTCTTTCCATGGCCAGGACTCTTGCTGCCACCAAGTTCTACCAAGTGTGTTTACTATTGAAAAACTACTCCCAGGTATGCGAAAGAGTCAATCAGTTCAATTTTCTTTGAGGCCAGATGGAAGTAAGGAGGTTTTGCTACTCTGTCACCTCCAGCTATGATGATAAAGGCTTTGGGTTCATTAACACACACATTTACATTTACATAACTCGAAGGTCTAGGAAGGCTATAAGCGAGGCATATGCTGTTATGAGGCTCTGGAGAGCTACCCCTGTCCTAGCAAGTAACACTGCATCATCGGCGTAAGCCAGTATTGGAAGGAGAGTGTTGTCAAATATAGGCATGTCTGGGGTCGAGCCAGAAGGGGCTGCCTCCACTCCATTAGATAGATGGTGAAAAAGAAAAAAGAAACGGGGCGAGGACACATCTCTGCTTGACCCCTTTCTTGATTTTAAATGAGCACATGCACCCCCCATTTATGTCATACCTCACACAGACAGTAGCATTAGCATCCAGCTGACAATTAAGCAGATTACCAGGGGATTACTCCCCCTTTCCTCCATTCTGGTGGGACACACAATCGAAGGCAGCTGACAAGTCCATAAAGGCCATGTATAACTTTCCTCCTTTAGCCGTAGTGTATTTATCTATGCTAAGCAAGAGGTTGAGACATTTGTCCACTGTCCCCTTCCCTTTCTGGAAACCATATTGCGCCTGCCATAAGATATTTCGTTCCAGTTCCCAATCCTCCAACCTGACTAGTAACAGCCAGCCCATTAATTTGGCAGTTGTGTCCAGAAGGGAAATGGGTCGGTAGTTCTTCGGACTGCCCCCATCTCCCTTCTTGAAGATTGGGACTATGACACTGTGTTTCCAGGTTGGAGGGGGGGGCCTCTACCGCTATGCTGTTAAAGACATTTGATAATAGGGGGACCCACATATCACAATTCGCATGAAAGAGATCAATAGGAATCCCATCGGGTCCTGGGGTCTGTCCCAGGATACAAGCTTCCTTCCCAATTCTGACTTCATATAAGGTGAATGTCAGGGTTCTATGGAGGGGGTGATAAAACGGATTAAGGGGGCTCCAAAATTGATTTTCAACCGAAAATACCTTCAAATACTCTATCCATGCCTCTTCCTCTACGTGCGTTTCCAGGAACGGGTCTTTTGCAACTTTAAAATAAGGAGCATTTATAACTTTCCAAAGCTCCCTACTATTTCTTGATTTAGCAGCTTGTTCACGGTCATCCCAGGCCTTCTCCCTTATATCTTTTACTCATTCGTTTCTGGCCTGCTTGTACTCACTCCTCAGTGATATTACCAAAGCTGCATCTCTGAGCTGGGAACTCTTTGCTAAGGAGCATGATGTGTCAAACCAGCGGCTCGGTTGTAAATCAGTTACTGGTTTATGTCGAGTAAGTGTGGATTTTATTTTCGTTAGTAGGGCTCTGAACTGGGTGACTAGTAGAGGGGGAGCGGACTCCTCAGCCAGACAGTATAGGATGTTATCTCTTACTTGGGCTATTATTGCGGGAGCCAAGTTCTGCTTCACAACCTGTGCCCACTTTAGTTATTCCTCCTGAATGTTTTCTCCATCTGGAAAGTCTTCGAGCTGTTCATTATACTTAGGCACCTCGAATAGAGTAAACTGTTGCAGGTGTCACCATAATCATTGTGTGTAAAAGGGAGGAGGGGGCTGTCCTGAGCGTCGTCCAGCCCGCACACCCTAGCCTCTTTGCACTTACACAAGTATGTATTAACGTCCCCCATCCAGATTAGGCTAAATGAGCCCTTGTGTGAATGTGAGTTAAGTGACCCTAACTCATTGTTTGTCATCTGCAACTTGTTTCATATTTCCCCCAAATTTGTTATTAAAAAAATTAATTAAAATCCAGGGGCCGTCATTTATGGGCTCCTATTGAAGACTTTGGAAGTGGTTATTCTGGGCACCTGCCTGTTTTACTTGAAAAGGTAAAGTATTAGAGATTAGGGTTAATAATCTGCCTATGGCCCTGCCTGACACTGAGGGTGTTGCTGGTGTATGAAATGTACTGCACCCTGCAAAAAACGCTGGGTCCTTAGCACATGTTTCCTGGAGGCAGATAATATCCAACCTTAATCAGTAACTATGCCACTCAGCCTTTCCTGCCTCGGAGGCAATCCCTGCCACATTCCATGATGCCAGACTGATCTTGGTTCTGACAGCTAAACCCGGAGTTTGGGGGGACATGGGAGGCACCTGTGAGCCGGGGACAAAGTTGGCTGGCAGAGTAACTGGAGAGGAGGTAGATATTGATGGTCAATCACAAGCTTCCAGATCTGAGAGGGGAGTAAATCCGTTAGATAACCTGACCCTGAGCTAGTGCAATTGCAATTCAAGTAACGTGGCATGTGTGTGGCTGACCTTATCCCACCCCTCTGGTCTATTACTGGCAGGGGACCCTGCTTATAAAAGAACTGCAGTTCTAAAGGAGTAATCTGCGTACTCTTAAGGGATGTTCTATGGAGAATTTCAAGAAGAGCAGTGCCGAAGTGGGTTTTATTAAAATGTATCACCATGCTGTCTCCTGCAGAGGATTTAGTGGAGTTACCAACCCAAACCACCCCACTCTCCTCTCCATGATGATCTTATAAGCTAGCTGATGACTCTCCATGCCCCAGTCCATAAGATGATTTGAAAGCCAGTGCAGGCATTTGTCCATTAGCTGCGTGGTGGATTCGTACTGCTGGTCCCGCAGAGGAGGAACATTTGCCAGGACCAACACAAGGGGGAAGGAGCCAGTGGACGATGGAGGACTTGCTTTAGGTGGTTTGCCCCCAATACCATGGGGGGTCTTGAATCCCTGCTGGATAGGATCTCGGTCTTGGTTCGCCCAGTCCTCGAGGTACCTGGTGATCATTGTCCCTTCTGTTCAAGGGCGTTAGAGATCAAACCTCCAATTTTTTAGTAGGTTGGTTGCTGGGTGGAGGGCCCAACCACCCTGCGCAGAAGACTGTGTTATGGTGCCCCAGGAAAGTGAGGGATTTACGCCCTGACCGGCGAGTACAACAGATTCAGGCTTCTCTGTAGCTGCAGATGGGAGGTCGACAGAGTGTGTCGCTTTTAATAGAGAGGCTGATGTTTTTTTGGGCCTCTAAGCCAGCTAGTCTCTCTTCAATTTTATTTAGCTTCAGCATGATGGGATCAAGTAAGGTGGACATAAATTTAGTTACTTAATCCCAGAAAGCTTTATCGAAAACTGGTTCACGAGGTGAGGCATTAGCAATTAAAGGCAAAGATGTTGCTGCAATATTTGAAGTGACTGTCATAGCACAGGGTAGCCCGGGGTTTAGTTGCTCGAGTGGTTTTGAGTGGTTTCGACTTGTCAGCCCCAGCGCCCCTTCTTGGCTTTGCTGGGGGGTCAATTGGAAAGTTGGTGAGGGATGGTAAAGCAGCATTTCTTCAATTGAAAATGGGAGACAGTTGAGTGGTAGGAAAGGGCTCGCGTTGGCCGGCTGGGTGGTCATCTGATGAGGCAGTGGGGTATTGCTAAGGTGCTCCCTACTGGTGACCTATTGGAAAAAAAGAAGTGGTTCCATGGATTAGCGCATCTCTGTCAGGTCAATTTCATGTAAGAGAATGCTTGCTGCTCTTGACAGAAACGCAGCAAGTGTTGCTATCTTCCGGCCCCCTGTTTTCTCCACTGGAACCTTCTGTCTCCCCATGGTGTCAAATTACCAGTACAAAATTACAGAAGGAAAATAAAGTACCTTAGGTCCAAGGCAAGATGTTAGAGGGGGTCCCAGCCCAGTCTCTTCTGGGCTCAGACAGGCCTAGACGGGCCTGCCCTTGGCCCGGGCAACCTGCTTTTGTAGCGCTTCTGTGCGTTAAGCCTCCTGGGTGCTGTAGTCCTCCAGGGCTAGATTGAGGGAAAGCATGGGCAAGGTAAAACAACACCTGCATTGAAGAACAGCTATAGGCGCAGCGGACTGACTACCTGCTTTTGTAGCGCTTCCGTGCACTAAGCCTCCTGGGTGCTGTAGTCCCCCAGGGCCAGAGTGCGGGTAAGAGTGGGCGAGGTGAAACAACCCCCGCAGTGAAGAGCAGCTACAGGTGCTGCGTGTCGGCGACCTGATTTGTAGCGCTTCTGTGCGCTAAGCCTCCTGGGTGCTGTAGTCCCCTAGGGCCAGATTGTGGGAAGGCGTGGGCGAAGTAAAACAACCCCCGCAGTGAAGAGCAAAAATTCAGTTCCGGGCACACCACTGGTTGAGGGATGAAGTCCTCTTGGCTGCTGAGGGTCCTTGGGGGCCAAAAAGCCCTTCTGTTACAGCCAGTAACTCAGACACAGCGGGATTCCTGATAGCTGGCGGGAGGCCCACTCCCTTTCTCCACCATCTGCAAAAACGACTACTAGTTAAAAATCCATAGAAATTCACTAAAAAATACAAAGTTTACAGGGGCGCTATAATTAGGAAACAGAATTTAAAAAAAACATAGAAATTCACTTAAACAACCAAGGGTTACAGGAACGTTATAGTTAGGAAACAGAATTGTAAAAAACTTTAGAAATTTGCGGAAAAAAACAAAGGTTAAAGGGATGCTATAATTCGGCTCAGGTTCCACTCATACATGACTAGTCTAATTATTCAGTTATAGTTACCTGAACTAACTATAACTTATGCTCCTGCAACGCACTGCTTATGACATCACATATTACATCACTCATGGTATGTTCAGTCACATTATTGATGACATCACTGATGTCATCTCAAATTAATCTTTCTGGACCAATATTTAGTTTTCTGCCAAATTTGGTGTATTTTCGTTCAGCGGTTCCAGCTGTAGCTGTGTTCAAAATCGCTATTGGAAAAGGCATGGCAAATATGCTTTTTGGGGCCCCACTTGTTTTTTAGTGACCCCTGCTTGACGGATCACCCTGCTTCCCTGGTCCCATCAGTAAGTCCCTGTTAGACCTGGCACCATTGGCATGGGTCTCCCTTCCATTTTTTGTTGTTGCCTCATGTATTTTTGCTGGTATTAGATGCTAGGTATTTGCTGGGGCAGCCGAGCGCTATACAAATCCCAATAACATTAACATTAGGGCACTGTGCCACTGCTATCCAGTGCCACAGTGCAAGTGCTCCCTACTGTAAATTGATGTACTAATCAGTGGTTCCATGTTTGGCTAGTTGGTTTACTTGTGAGACCCTAGTCTAGTGCAACGAGTGTGCTTAGGGCATGTAAATCCAAATGCTGCTGGTGGGCCTGCAGCACTGGTTGTGCAACCCACAGAAGCAGCCTTGCATAATGTGACTAAAGTCTGCCATTGCAGAGCCTGCGTGCAGTCTGGTACTGTCATGCTGACTGGGCAAGTGCACCCACTTCCCAGTCTCTAAACATTCCCTTTTCTTTATATCAGTCACCCCTATGGTAGGCCCAAGGGCAGGGTGCATTGTAAGGATAAGGTAGGACAAGCCCTGGTGTGTGTGGCATGTTCTAATCGTGAATTACAGCCATTTCAGTTTTTCACTATTGCAAAGCTACCCCATAGGCCAGAATGGGCTGTTAGAGTTATTACACATTATAATCCTAACTGTCTCAGAGAACATGGTGGAAATTCGAGTTTAGCATGCCTGAACGCAGAATAATAAAATACATATTTTAGTAAAGCTTGTTTTAATATTCTGTGTTTGCAAATACCACTTTTAGAAAGTAGGTATTTGCTTGTCTAACCATTCAAACCTGCCTCTGCTGGGTTGTGTATTACTATGTCTGGTTTTGTGAGTGACAGGGCTGGGGAATTCCAGGAGACAGGCTGAGACACCCAGTGGTGAATAGAGAGATCTGCATTTAGTTGGGAGGGAGGAGTTGCACCTGAACCTTGAATACCATGGGGGTCTTGAATTCCTGCTGGATAGGATCTCGGTCTTGGTTCGACCAGTCCTCGAGGTACCTGGTGATCATTGTCCCTTCTGTTCAAGGGCGTTGGAGATCAAACCTCCAATTTTTTAGTAGGTTGGGTGCTGGGTGGAGGGCCCAACCACCCTGCTCAGAAGACTGTGTTATGGTGCCCCAGGATAGTGAGGGATTTACGCCCTGACCACCGAGTACAACAGATCTAGGCTTCTCTGTAGCTGCAGATGGGGGGTCAACAGAATGTGTCGCTTTTAATAGAGAGGCTGGTGTTTTTTTGGGCCTCTAAGCCAGCTAGTCTCTCTTCAATTTTATTTAGCTTCAGCATGATGGGATAAAGTAAGGTGGACATAAATTTAGTTACTTCATCCCAGAAAGCTTTGTAGAAAACTGGTTCACGAGGTGAGGCATTAGCAGTTAAAGGCAAAGATGTTGCTGGAATATTTGAAGTGACTGTCTTAGCACAGGTAGCCCAGGGTTTAGTTGCTTGAGTGGTTTTGAGTTGTTTTGACTTGTCAGCCACAGCGCCCCTGTAAAGCTGGCGACCTTACCCGTCGGGAATGGTGGAGTCCGACCTCTTCTGATCTGTCATTTCCGGCTTCTCCACAGGATCACGAGTGGGTACACGGAAACGAGACTGCTAGCGAGTACGAAGACAACGGGCCCTTTAAGTGGGCGTCGGCATACGAGGGTGAAGCCTCGACCCTCCGTGACGTCCCTGGCTCTGGATTGGTTAAAACAGGGGAAGTCCTATACACAGTGTGTGGAGACACCGCGAGGAGGAAGGCGGAACCGGAGGAGACGGAGAAACGGAGCACGCTGGAAGCAGAGACCGGAAGGACCGAAGAAGGAGCCTCCAGAGGAGCTGGAGGAGAAGCTGAACCACAAGGCGAGCCAGGAGGCCAACGACCCTGCGGACCGCCGTGCCACACTCCCGAGGGAGGAGTGTGGCTGACACAGGTACGGCGGTGTTTGGCGGCTTGGCTAGGAAAGCGTAACGATAGAGTGTAGTGCGTAGCTGTATATAAATCTTTCCTCCACGACCTTCCGCTCCATTTCCCCCTACCCTCACCCTACCTTTTCTTACCGTACCCCACTTGCACTGAGCACTGTAGATATCAATAGTCACACCGGGTGTAAACCACACACTCCCTGGGCCCCTTTGGTGCAAACCCTGTAGAGGTCTGTGACCTAACGGCTTTCCGTCCTGTTGGTCTTCTTTCTTACATGTGGAGAGATTCCCGACGCCCGAAGAAAGAACGCCACTTCCTGGGGAAACGCCTATAGACGAACAGCGCCACGGACTCCAGTACCTTTGCCCGGGAGAGACTAACTTTCAGGACTCGAAAGACGTTGATTAATAAGCCTGTCAGAACTATAAAAATAAAACCTTCCTTAAACCCTACGGTTGGTGTCACGGTCGTCCCTTCACCCACGTCCACACTGGTGTCAGAAGTGGGATCTTCTCCTTCCCAAACGACCATGGCAATGGAACAAGTGATCCAAACGCTTATTGATGGACAACAAAAATTAGAATGGGCAATAGGCCAACAGATAAATACAGCTGACGCTGACCGGGACTTATTCAAAATGTCTATGACCCAACAGTTGGACGCCATCCAAAAAGTTGTACAAACTCCCCTCTCGACAACCGCCACAGACCGGCGACCAATAGGGCCACACCCGTCAGGGGTAGCCTTACAAAAATATGTGAATGGGGAAGACCCGGACGCGTTTCTGTTAAACTTTGAACGGGCCGCCAGGGCATGTGGGTGGCCGGAAGAAAAATGGCCTTTCTTTTTGGCGCCTTTACTCTCGGGAGAGGCACAAACTGCCTATCAAGTTGCAAATCAATCAGGAACATCCTCGTATGCCGAGATTAAAGCAGTGATTTTAGATCACCTAGGCATGGATGCGGAAGCATACCGGTTGCGGTTTAGAAAAGAGAAGGGAATACCGGGTGAGAACCCAAAGACCATGTATCTACGAGTAAAAATGGCGGCTGAGAAATGGCTCCGGCCAGATATCCGGAGTAAGGAAGAGGTCATGACCAGTATTATACTGGAGCAGTTCATGGAGGTCTTACCATATGGGACACAGAGATGGCTAAGACAACACCCCGGACTAACGGCAGCCCAGGCCATAGAAATGGCAGCCAACTATAATCGAGCAGCACCCCGGTCTTTTCCCTGGGAGAATGAGAAAAGTACCAAAGCTATAACATCGTCAACCAAACCAGAGAAAAAAAAGACTATGCCAGAACCTGTTAAAACACGGCAGTTCAAGTATGACGGCCCCCCTACGAGAGGACCGCAGTGTTTTGAATGTGGGGAGTGGGGTCACATAGCCCGGATGTGCCCCCAAAGGAAACCCTCAGAAGAACCCATGGAGGTCGGATACATCCCAAGGGCGGTCATGTACTCTTCAGAAATGGGCCCCTCCTTTTACGTAAGGGTACGAGTCAATCAGAAGCTAGTGAAAGCCTTACTAGACTCGGGTTGTCGACAATCAGTAATTCAGGAGCGACTCTTACAACCTGATCAGATAGGCCAGGAAGGGACTGTACTGATTAGGTGCGTCCATGGGGATGTCAAACCCTACCCCATGGCAAGAATTACATTACACCCTATAGGTAGAGATCCCTGCTCAGTAAAGGTGGGGGTCGTGAGGTCTTTGCCCGAAGAGTTAATACTTGGAGTAGATAACCCCGACTTCCTATCCTTGTTTAAAAGAGAGTTGAAAGAAAACTCTGTAGAAGCCTACCTGTCAGCAGACCCGTGGGTGTTAGACAAAGGGTTTAAATTCGCACAAGTCAATGACCCCTCTCTAGTAAACGCCTGGGAAGCAGCACACGTAGCACAGAACAACACCACCAAGAACTACCCTAGGTTCAGAATAGAAAATGATCTGCTTTACAGAGAAAGCAAAGAGGGAGAACCAACCCAACTGGTAGTACCCCAGGAGTTCAGGGACCAGATACTCTTCTATGCTCACACCCACCTTACTGCTGGGCATAGCGGTAGTGAAAAAACTACACAGAATATTCTAAGACTCTTTTATTGGCCAGGAATATATAAGGAAACGGACGCATATTGTAAACAGTGCGAGGTGTGCCAAAAAAAGAATCTAACACGTCCACCAGCAGTACCTCTACAGCCTATGCCCATTATAGGCAATCCCTGGGATAGAGTAGGGATGGACCTGATTGGTCCACTACCACGTACATCCCGTGGCCACACATACGCTCTTGTTGTGGTGGATTACAACACTAGGTTCCCAGAAGCCTTTGCGCTCAGTACCCCGACTACTAAGAACGTAGCGGACAAGTTGGTAGAGCTGTTTTCAAGAGTAGGGTTCCCACGTGAAATTTTAACAGACCAGGGAACACCCTTTGTTTCACGGATGATGAAAGAGGTGTGTAAAACGCTTGATCTCCATCACATCAGAACGTCCGCATATCATCCGCAAACGGACGGACTCGTGGAGAGGTACAATAGAACCCTAAAAACCACCTTGAAAAAACTACTGACTTCCGAAAATAAGGATTGGGATAGAGTCTTACCCCTAGCGTTGTATGTAATAAGAGCTCAGGTGCAGAGTAGTTTGGGATTTTCGCCCTTCGAATTGCTCTACGGCCGCCAACCCCGATCTTTGTTGGAAATCACAAGGGAAGCCTGGGAAACAGAAGGGGCTGCAGAGCAGAGAAGTTTGTTAGACTACACCCAGCAGTTGAGATCTCGGTTAGGTAAATTGAGAGACCTGGCATATTCAAATCTAGAGAAAGCTCAAGTTGCTCAAAAACAATGCTATGACAAAGGAAAGAAGTGGAGGACCCTAGAAAAAGGGGACTGAGCTCTGGTACTACTTCCTTCCTCAACCCAAAAATTCCGAAGTGAGTGGAAAGGTCCCTATAGAGTTATGGAAACGTATGGACGTACAACATACAGTTTACAAATGTCCCAGAATAGGAGACAAACTTTCCATATTAACCTTCTAAAAAAATGGATTGGACCATGTCCACGTCAGGCCAACTTAACTCTACCGGAAGACAAGAGTGGGTCCACCCTGAATCAATTACCAGTGAATTCAGAATTAACAGAAGTAGAGAAAGAAGAGCTACGGTCGACTCTCCTGCCCTTCTCCCCTATTTTCTCAGACACACCTGGGTGCACCCATTTGGCAGAGCATCAGATACGAACAAAAGAGGGTCAAATAGTAAAGCAAAGGCCTTATCGCATTCCAGCTGCAAAAAGAGCTGATGTAAGAAAAGAGGTACAGGACATGCTTCGCCTAGGGGTAATCAGACCATCTAAAAGTAATTGGTCCTCACCCATAGTTATGGTCCCTAAACCTGACGGGTCTACCCGGTTTTGCATGGACTTCAGGGCCCTAAATGCCGTGTCCTCTTTTGATGCATTTCCAATACCCCGTGTGGACGAACTAATAGAGAGGATAGGGGATGCCCGTTACATTACCACTCTTGACCTGACCAAGGGCTATTGGCAGGTACCACTCAGGGAGGAGGATTGCCACAAAACGGCATTTGCAACGGAAGATGGGCTCTTTGAGTTTACTGTCTTACCCTTTGGACTCCATGGGGCCCCTGCTACCTTTCAGCGGTTAATGAACAGGGTACTGGCAAAACACACCTCATACAGTTCGGTGTATCTGGATGATATAGTCATCTTTAGTTCATCCTGGAAAGAACATCTGATACATGTGTCCAATATATTAACCGCACTACAGGCAGCCGGACTCCATGTGAATGCAAAAAAATCAAGAGCGGCATTCCCAAAGGTGAAGTATCTGGGGTTCATGTTAGGGGAGGGAGTCATAGCACCCCAGGAGGAAAAGATTAAAGCCATAACAGGAACTCCTTTCCCAACCACAAAGAAACAGTTACGAGCCTTTCTAGGTCTTATAGGGTACTATAGAAGGTTTATAAAGAACTTCGCAGATCTTTCTAGTCCCTTAACAGACCTTTTGCAGAAACACGTCAAAAACGTGCTGCCAAGCCCACCATCAGACGATGCCATCAGAGCGTTCCAAACATTGAAAAATGCCCTTACCACCACTCCAGTTCTCATCCCCCCTAACTTTGAGAAGCCCTTTTCACTAGCGACTGATGCCTCTGACACCGGCATAGGAGCTGTGCTATCACAGGAAGGGGATGACGGTGTCGAACATCCTGTGCTCTATGTCAGCAGAAAGCTCCATCCAAGGGAACAGAAGTACCCCACGGTAGAAAAGGAGTGCCTCGCCATCAGGTGGGCCATTGACAAACTGAGATATTACCTAGAGGGTAAATCTTTCACCTTGTATTCGGATCACGCTCCCCTCCAGTGGATGCACCGTAACAGATCCCAGAACGCTAGGATACTTCGCTGGTTTCTCTTCCTGCAACCGTTTGCCTTCAGGGTTGTGCATCGAAAGGGGGTTGACAATGGGAACGCTGACTTTCTCTCCAGAATGCCCATTCTCCCCGATCGGGAGAATCCAGGGGGGGAGGAATGTAAAGCTGGCGACCTTACCCGTCGGGAATGGTGGAGTCCGACCTCTTCTGATCTGTCATTTCCGGCTTCTCCACAGGATCACGAGTGGGTACACGGAAACGAGACTGCTAGCGAGTACGAAGACAACGGGCCCTTTAAGTGGGCGTCGGCATACGAGGGTGAAGCCTCGACCCTCCGTGACGTCCCTGGCTCTGGATTGGTTAAAACAGGGGAAGTCCTATACACAGTGTGTGGAGACACCGCGAGGAGGAAGGCGGAACCGGAGGAGACGGAGAAACGGAGCACGCTGGAAGCAGAGACCGGAAGGACCGAAGAAGGAGCCTCCAGAGGAGCTGGAGGAGAAGCTGAACCACAAGGCGAGCCAGGAGGCCAACGACCCTGCGGACCGCCGTGCCACACTCCCGAGGGAGGAGTGTGGCTGACACAGGTACGGCGGCGTTTGGCGGCTTGGCTAGGAAAGCGTAACGATAGAGTGTAGTGCGTAGCTGTATATAAATCTTTCCTCCACGACCTTCCGCTCCATTTCCCCCTACCCTCACCCTACCTTTTCTTACCGTACCCCACTTGCACTGAGCACTGTAGATATCAATAGTCACACCGGGTGTAAACCACACACTCCCTGGGCCCCTTTGGTGCAAACCCTGTAGAGGTCTGTGACCTAACGGCTTTCCGTCCTGTTGGTCTTCTTTCTTACATGTGGAGAGATTCCCGACGCCCGAAGAAAGAACGCCACTTCCTGGGGAAACGCCTATAGACGAACAGCGCCACGGACTCCAGTACCTTTGCCCGGGAGAGACTAACTTTCAGGACTCGAAAGACGTTGATTAATAAGCCTGTCAGAACTATAAAAATAAAACCTTCCTTAAACCCTATGGTTGGTGTCACGGTCGTCCCTTCACCCACGTCCACAGCCCCTTCTAGGCTTTGCTGGGGGGTCAATTGGAAAGTTGGTGAGGGATGGTAAAGCAGCATTTCTCCAATTGAAAATGGGAGACAGTTGAGTGGTAGGAAAGGGCTCGCGTTGGCTGGCTCGGTGGTCATCTGATGAGGCAGCTTGTGTTAGTTGAGTATATGGGATATTGCTAAGGTGCTCCCTACTGGTGACTTAGTGGAAAAAAAAAAGTGGTTCCATGGATTAGCGTCTCTCTGTCAGTTCAATTTCATGTGATTGAACACTTGCGGCTCTTGACAGAAACGTGGCAAGTGTTGCTATCTTCCGGGCCCCTGTTTTCTCCACCGGAGCCTTCTTTCTCCCCATGGTGTCAAATTACCAGTACAAAATTACAGAAGGAAACTAAAGTACCTTAGGTCAAAGGCAAGATGTTAGAGGGGGTCCCAGTCCAGTCTCTTCTGGGCTCAGGCAGGCGTAGACGGGCCTGCCCTTGGCCCGGGCAACCTGCTTTTGTAGGACTTCCGTACGCTAAGCCTCCTGGGTGCTGCAGTCCTCCAGGGCCAGATTGAGGAAAAGCATGGGCAAGGTAAAACAACACCCGCATTGAAGAGCAGCTACAGGCGCAGCGGACTGGCTACCTGCTTTTGTATCGCTTCAGTGCACTAAGCCTCCTGGGTGCTGTAGTCCCCCAGGGCCAGATTGCGGGAAAGAGTGGGCGAGGTGAAACAACCCCCGCAGTGAAGAGCAGCTACAGGTGCTGCGGGCCGGCGACCTGATTTGTAGCGCTTCTGTGCGCTAAGCCTCCTGGGTGCTGTAGTCCCCTAGGGCCAGATTGTGGTAAAGCGTGGGCGAAATAAAACAACCCCCGCAGTGAAGAGCAAAATTCAGTTTCTGGCACACCACTGGTTGAGGGATGAAGTCCTCTTGGCTGCTGAGGGTCCTGGGGGGCCAAAAAGTCCTTCTGTTACAGCCAGTAACTCAGACACAGCGGGATTCCTGATAGCTGGTTGGAGGCCCGCTCCCTTTCTCCACCATCTGCAAAAACAACTACTAGTTAAAAATCCATAGAAATTCACTAAAAAATACAAAGTTTACAGGAGCGCTATAATTAGGAAACAGAATTTGAAAAAAACATAGAGATTCACTTAAACAACCTAGGGTTACAGGAACGTTATAGTTAGGAATCAGAATTTAAAAAAACTTTAGAAATTTGCGGAAAAAAACAAAGGTTAAAGGGATGCTATAATTCGGCTCAGGTACTTGACTAGTCTAATTCAGCAGTTATAGTTACCTGAACTAACTATAACTTATGCTCCTGCAATGCACTGCTTATGACATCACATATTACATCACTTATGGTATGTTCAGTCACATTACTGATGACATTACTGATGTCATCTCAAATTAATCTTTCTGGGCCAATATATAGCTGTCTGCCAAATTTGGTGTATTTTTTTCAGCAGTTCCAGCTGTAGCTGTGTTCAAAATTGCTATTGTAAAAGGCATGGCAAATATGCTTTTTGGGGGCCCCCTTTCTTTTTAGTCGCCCCTGCTTGACGGATCACCCTGCTTCCCTGGTCCCATCAGTAAGTCCCTGTTAGACCTGGCACCATTGGCATGGGTCCCCCTTCCATTTTTTGTTGTTGCCTCATGTATTTTTGCTGTTATTGGATGCTTAGGGCACTGTGCCACTGCTATCCAGTGCCACAATGCAAGTGCTCCCTACTATAAATTGATGTACTAATCAGTGGTTCCATGTTTGGCTAGTTGGTTTACTTGTGAGACCCTAGTCTAGTGCACCGAGTGTGCTTAGGGCATGTAAATTCAAATGCTGCTGGTGGGCCTGCAGCACTGGTTGTGCAACCCACAGAAGCAGCCTTTCAAAATGTGACTAAGGTCTGCCATTACAGAGCCTGCGTGCAGTTTGGTACTGTCATGCTGACTGGGCAAGTGCACCCACTTCCCAGTCTCTAAACATTCCCTTTTCTTTATATCAATCACCCCTATGGTAGGCCCAAGGGCAGGGTGCATTGTAAGGATAAGGTAGGACAAGCCCTGGTGTGTGTGGCAGGTTCCAATCGTGAATTACAGCCATTTTTGTTTTTTACTATTGCAAGGCTACCTGTTCTCCATAGGCCAGAATGGGCTGTTAGAGCTATTACACCTTATAATCTTAACTGTCTCAGAGAACATGGTAGAAATTTGAGTTTAGTATGCCTGAACTCAAATAATAAAATACATCTTTTAGTAAAGTTTATTTTAATATTCTAGGTCTGCAAATACCACTTTTAGAAAGTAGGTATTTGCTTGTCTAACCATTCAAACCCGCCTCTGCTGGGTTGTGTATTACTATGTCTGGTTTTGTGAGTGACAGGGCTGGGGAATTCCAGGAGACAGGCTGAGACCCCAGTGGTGAATAGAGAGATCTGCATTTAGATGGGAGGGAGGAGTTGCACCTGAACCTTGAATAGGGCTGTGCCAGCCTTCCACAATGCTCGCTTCACCCCCTGGGGAGTGGCTGATGTCTCTGCCCTGCACACTGAATGAAGAGAAGGAGTCCTGTATACAGAGTGCTCCAGGACTGTACTTGCCTACCACAATGCTGGCTCCACCTCCTGTGGGGCGTCTGATGTGCCTGCCCTGCACTGTGAAAGGAAAGGAGAAGTCTGGTAAGCAGAGTGCTTCAGAACTGGTTTAGACTGAGCAAAGGCCCACCTCCTCTCAGAGAACTAAGGATTTTGGGGTATAAATATTGGGATCCTGATCCCATGAAATTAGATCACTTTTGACTACAAGAACAAACCTTTACTGAGGAGAGGAACCTGAAGAAACTGAGGAGAGACTTTTCCCAAGCTGAAGTGCTGCTTGGGGTATTGGCCTGCTGTGGTTGCCTTACTGCCAAAGGAAGGAGAAAGGAACTTTGTGTACTTTGCTTTCAACTTGTGAAGGATCTCCAAGGGCTTGGAAAAGATCTTGCCTCCTGCTGAAGTCTCAGGTACAACAGACTTCACCCCCAGCTCCCCAGAGTTCTTTGGAAGTCCCTGCTGCTGTTTTAGGCCTGCTGAGGGACTGCGTGTCGCAAGGAGTTGGAAGCGCGACTCAACGAGAAGAAGTGTGTTGCCGTCGCTGTGCCTGCCGTCGCATCTCCGAAGGAGGGTGTTGCCACTGTAACTGTTGCACTGCACTGCATCGGAGAGAAGCGTGTCTCAACGAGGAGGAAGCGTGTTGCCGTTGCAACTCTGAAGGAGGGTGTTGCCGCTGTAGTTATCGCACTGCACCGCATCAGGAGAAGAATCTCGCAATGAGGTCGGAGCATGTCGCCATCCCTGTGACTACCGTCGCAACTCCGAAGGAGGGTGTCACACCGCTGGAACTGTTTCACTGCACCGCATCGGAGAGAAGCGTACTGCAACAAAAATGAACTGTGTTGCTGTTGCTGCTGCTGCCGTCGCAACTCCGAAGGAGGGTGTTGCAGCTGTAGTTGTCTCACTGCACCGCATCAGGAGAAGAATCTCGCACCGAGGTCGGAGCGTGTCACCATCGCTGTGCCTGCCGTCACAACTCCGAAGGAGGGTGTCGCCGCTGGAACTGTCGCATTGCACCGCATCGAAAAAGAGCACCTCGCATCCCCGATAAGCGCTCCGCCATCAGAGCTGCTGCCATCGCATCTTGAATATCGCCGCTGTAGTTGTCGCATCGAGTGCAAGCTTCACGCATCGTGGGCGAAGAGTGTCGCCGCTGGAGCTGTTGTCTTCACATCGTAAGGGTGTCGCCGCTGCAGTCCATGCATCGACCCGAGAACTTCTCGCATCCCTGAGAAGCGTGCCGCAGCTGGAAGATCTTCACACCTTTACTTCTTTGTATCTGAACTTTGCCGCATTTCCCATCAGTGCGACATTGCTTGTCGTGGAAGCGCAATGCAACCTAAGGTACATTGACGCAGAGTGTCTCATCTAAGAACTGAACTAAGCTTTAATCTACCATCTTAAAGTAATAATAGTGTGTATTTTTGTCATTTATGGTCTTGTGGTAACTCTATATAAAGTCTACTTGTTTTTGATATAAAACCTGTGTGGTGTACATTTTTAGTGTTGTCACTGGGTTACTGTATGTGGTCACAACTGCTTAACTTACAAACGCCTCTGAAGTAAAACCCTTCTGCTCGTGCCAAGCTACCAAGGGGTGAGCAGGGGTTATTTTAGGAGTGGTACCCCCTTACCCTGACTAGAGGAGAGGGTCCCTATTTGTAACAAGTACCTACCTGTGCCAACCAGAGACCCCCAATTCTAACAGTCCCCCATTCAGAATTCTCTAGGCAATGCTGCAGCTGTATATCTGGTCACAGTGATAATTCCTCATTCTCAGTCCTCTAGACAGAGTGCAGCTGCTTTTCTGGGCCCGTCAAAAATTCTCACATTTTAACCACATCGCTGCTGTGGTTATTTTTCCCCTGTGCTGGAAATTGCCATTTTGCTGCTGTCATGACGAGCTCAGCTCGTCATCAGCACAGCTCAACTGTGACTCATGACGAGCTGAGCTCGTCATGAGCATGGAAGGGGTTAAATCCTCTAGACAGTGCTGCAGCTGCTTCCTTTGTCCTGTCAGTAATTCCTCATTCTAAGTCCTCTAGACAGTGCTGCTACCTAATTCTCTGCTCTCACTGGTAATTCCTCATTCTAATTCCCCTAGACACTGCTGCGGCTGCTTCTCTGGTCCCAGTGGTACTTCCTCATTCTAAGTCCTCTAGGCAGAGCTGCAGCTGTGTCACTGTTCCCATTGGTAATTCCTCATTCTAAGTCCTCCTAACAGCACTGCTTGTTGCTTCTCTGGATTCATAAGTAATTCCCCCATTTTAAGTCCTCTAGACATTGAAACTAGCTGCTTCTCTGGTCCCAGTGGCAATTCCTCATTCTAAGTCCTCCTCACACTCCTGCTAGCTACTTCTCTGGTCACGTCAGCAACTCCTCCAGTCGTAGTCCTCTAGGCAGTGCTGCAGCTGCGTCTCTGTTCCCAGTGGTAATTCCTCATTCTCAGTCCTCTAGACAGTGTTGCAGCTACTTATCTAGTCTCGTCAGTAATTCCCACATTTTAAGTCCCAGTGTTAATTCCTTCTCCTAAGTCCTCTAAGCAGTCCTGTAGCTCCTTTTCTGGCCTGGTCGGTAATTCTCACATTTTAAGTCCTTTAGGCAGGGCTGCAAATCTTTCTCTGTTCCAAGTGGTAATTCCCCACTCTAGGTCATCTAGGTAGTGCTGCAGCTGTGTCTCTGTTCCTAATGGTAATTCCTCATTCTTCGACCTATAGACATTGCTGAACTTGCTTCTATGGTCCTGTCTGTAATTCCTTATTCTAAGTCCTCTAGACAATGCAGCCAGATGCTTCTCTGGTCTGATCGGTATTTTCTCATTGTTAGTTCTCTAGACAGTACTAATAGCTGCTTCTCTGGTCCTGTCAGCAATTCCTCATTCTAAGTCCTCTAGACAGTGCTGCTAGCTGCTTCTCTGGCCCTGTTGGAAATTCCTCATTCTAAGTCTTCTAGACAGTGCTGCTACCTGCTTCTTTGGTCTCATTGTAAATTCCTCAGTCTAAGTCTTCTAGACAGTGCTGAAGCTGCTTCTCCGGTCCCAGTAATAATTCCTTCTTCTCTAGGCAGTGCTGCATCTCTGTCTCTGATCCCAGTGGCAATGTCTCAGTGTATAGGCAGTGCTGCATCTGTTTCTCTTTTTACAGTGGTAATTCCTCGTTCTCAGTCCTCTCTGCAGTGCTGCTAACTGCTTCCCTAGTTCCGTCCATATTTCCTCATTGGAAGACCTCTAGACAGGCCTGCAGCAGCTTCTCTGGTCCCGTCGGTTATTCCCACAATTTAAGTCCTCTAGGCAGTGCTGCTGCTCTCTCTCTGTGCCGAGTGGTAATTCCTCATTCTCAGTCCTCTAGGCAGTGATGCACCTGTGTCTTTGTTTCCAATGGTAATTCCTCATTCTTAGTCCTCTAAACAGTGCTGCTTGTTGTTTTTCTGGTCCTATTGGTAATTCCTCCTTCTTAGTCTTCTAGATATGCTGCTGCTGTTTCTATAGTCCTAGTGGTACCTACTCATTCTTATTCCTTAACACAATGCTGTAGCTGCTTCTCTGTTCCCAATGGTAATTCCTTAGTTTAAGACCTCTAGGCAGAGCTGCAGCCCTGTCTCTGTTCCCAGTGGAAATTCCTCATTCTTAGTCCTCTAGGCAGTGCTAATAACTGTTTCTCTGGTCCTGTAAGTTACTCCCCCATTCAAAGTCTTCTGGGCAGTGTTGCAGATGTTTCTCTGTTCCTAATGGTACTCTAGACAGTGCTACTAGCTGCTTCTCTGATTCCAATGGTAATTTCTCATTCCAAGTTCTCCTGACAGACGCGGCGTTCTCAGGCTGCCAATGTGTTGCTAATTACTCCTAGCTGATTACTAGCTTTTAACGCGGCTCCTCCGCATTTACTATTGTGTCTTGTGTTTTTTTAACGTTGTGTGATTTTATCATTGCTAATTGCACTTTCTTGGCTCCTTTGAGCAACCTACCTGTAAATTCCGCTCCAGACCCCGTTCCGCCCCGGCTGTGTGCCGTTTGTGCGGAGGGTCGAATCTAGTGAGCGCCATTGCCCGCCTTCTTCCTTGATCCACTTCCGCCCTGACGCATTCAGCGCAGGTTAGCGGTCTAGCGGTTTTGGACCTCGAGTATTTAATGGGGCCAAACGCGGGACACAGTTGACAGACGCGGCGTTCTCAGGCTGCCAATGTGTTGCTAATTACTCCTAGCTGATTACTAGCTTTTAACGCGGCTCCTCCGCATTTACTATTGTGTCTTGTGTTTTTTTAACGTTGTGTGATTTTATCATTGCTAATTGCATTTTCTTGGCTCCTTTGAGCAACCTACCTGTAAATTCCGCTCCAGACCCCGTTCCGCCCCGGCTGTGTGCCGTTTGTGCGGAGGGTCGAATCTAGTGAGCGCCATTGCCCGCCTTCTTCCTTGATCCACTTCCGCCCTGACGCATTCAGCGCAGGTCAGCGGTCTAGCGGTTTTGGACCTCGAGTATTTAATGGGGCCAAACGCGGGACACAGTTGACAGACGCGGCGTTCTCAGGCTGCCAATGTGTTGCTAATTACTCCTAGCTGATTACTAGCTTTTAACGCGGCTCCTCCGCATTTACTATTGTGTCTTGTGTTTTTTTAACGTTGTGTGATTTTATCATTGCTAATTGCACTTTCTTGGCTCCTTTGAGCAACCTACCTGTAAATTCCGCTCCAGACCCCGTTCCGCCCCGGCTGTGTGCCGTTTGTGCGGAGGGTCGAATCTAGTGAGCGCCATTGCCCGCCTTCTTCCTTGATCCACTTCCGCCCTGACGCATTCAGCGCAGGTCAGCGGTCTAGCGGTTTTGGACCTCGAGTATTTAATGGGGCCAAACGCGGGACACAGTTGACAGACGCGGCGTTCTCAGGCTGCCAATGTGTTGCTAATTACTCCTAGCTGATTACTAGCTTTTAACGCGGCTCCTCCGCATTTACTATTGTGTCTTGTGTTTTTTTAACGTTGTGTGATTTTATCATTGCTAATTGCACTTTCTTGGCTCCTTTGAGCAACCTACCTGTAAATTCCGCTCCAGACCCCGTTCCGCCCCGGCTGTGTGCCGTTTGTGCGGAGGGTCGAATCTAGTGAGCGCCATTGCCCGCCTTCTTCCTTGATCCACTTCCGCCCTGACGCATTCAGCGCAGGTCAGCGGTCTAGCGGTTTTACGTCCCTTATTCATATTATGACTGTGTGGCGGAAGCGCAGCGGACGAGCGCAGCGGGAGCGCCGACGTCGCGCCGAAGTCAAGCCAAAGTCCTGCCCGTCTGCGCCCGTCCGCGCACGATTGCGCCCTGCGGCCTTCCGCCCTGCCGAAAAAGTTTCATACTCTTCACAGGACCTCCATACCCTCAATTACAATGTCCCCTTGCCGCCTGACGCCATCAGAAGGGCCCAGGCGTATGGCATTGCCCGGGCTTCTAGCTCTTTCCCCGCCCCGTTACCTAGTTGTACCTCCCCTTCTGTACCCCTTAAAACTCCTCCTTTAACACCTGTGTCTCACACTCTATCCATTCATTATTTAAATACGCGCTCCCTGGCGAGACACCAACTGGAAATCTATCGTCTACTAGACGACACTGAGACAGATATTCTGTTCCTATCTGAGACTTGGCTGACCGAGGACTCAGCACCCGATATTTTAGCTGCTATCCCTAACGGGTACTATATACTACATGTTGATCGCCCCAGGGGGCAAACTGGTGGCGGAGTCGCTGCTATCATTCGCAAGGAATTTGTTTTTTCTACCCTGGACTGTTCTCCTATTCCTGATACCCAGACTCTGGTGATACAGCTTCGCTCTGTCACCACTTCCCTTACCTGTGTGCTCATGTACAGACCCCCCGCCTACATGCCTTCTTTCTCCCAGTCAGTTGGGGACATGGTCTCCCAGCTTCTTATTAATCACTCTAGGATTCTTATCCTGGGCGATTTTAATTACTGGCCTAATGACCCCCAAGAAAGCAGACTGTCTGAACGTTTCACTGAAACCCTCAGCAGTCTGAATTGCCAGCAACTGATCTCCAGTCCTACCCACTGTAAGGGACATATACTCGATCAAGTCTGGGCGGCCAATCTTGATATCGATCCTCCTTTGATTGTTCCATGTACGTGGTCAGATCATTATATTATTTCTTTCTCAGTTGATCTGCCCAGTTTTCACCGTCCTCCTCGTCCTACGAACATTAAGGCTCGCAACTGGAAAAATGCCAACCTGCCAAAACTTCTTTCCCTCTTGGCAGCCTCAGCCCCGGTAGACCCCGATTCAGTAAGCCACCAAGCCTCCTCCCTCGAACACTGGCTGAAGGAAGCAGCCGATTCAGTAGCCCCCCTAAAGACCATAAAAGTCCAACGCCCCCACGATGCCCAGCGCTGGTTTAATGACCAGCTTAAATCTGATAAACTTGCCCTTCGCCAAGCTGAACGTCGATGGCGCCACAAGTATGACCCTCTACTCAAGACAGAGTTTATCTCCTTATTGAGTAAATATAAATCATCGATACTTGAGGCAAAGACTCATTATTTCTCTACAAAAATCCTGGAGTCGGCCTCCAAAACAAAAGACATTTTCTCAATCGTAAATGAGCTCTCCCTCCCTGACCGCATCACTCTTCCACTGGCACCTACTCAGGCTTTGTGTGATGAGCTCAATGCCTTCTTCCTAGAAAAAATTTCCATCATCAAAACTAATATCTCTCCACCCTCCCCCTCCAAATCGTTCCCTCTCCCTCCTGCTAACCCTCAGGTATTCTCTTATTTTCCTCCTATCTCTATTTCTGACCTTCATAACCTTCTTCATAAGGTCTGTTCCGGATCTCCCAGGGACTGTTGCCCCCCTCATATCCTGAAGGAAATTTTCATGGCCTGTCCCGGTCCTGCTTTGGCCCTCCTCAACACCTCTTTATCATCTGGAGTTGTTCCAGAGGCCTTTAAGCAGGCCGTGGTATTACCCATTTTAAAGAAACCCGGCGCTGATCCACTAGTGCTCAGTAATTACAGGCCCATATCTCTCCTCCCTTTTTTGGGCAAGATATTAGAGACCTATGTTACCGGGTGCCTGAGCTCGTTCGTGGAGACTTCTCTATTCCTGGATCCCCAGCAGGCTGGCTTTCGCCCTCTCCACTCCACCGAGATGGTGATTGCGGCTGTCTTGGACACCCTCAGAGCGGGCGCTGATGACAACCTCTCCCAAGCCCGGATTTTGCTAGACCTTTCGGCGGCGTTTGACACGGTCGATCATGCTATCCTGGTCGACCGTGTCAGAAACGCCGGCATCCAGGGTATTGCGTTGGACTGGGTGCGATCTTTCTTGCAGGGCCGCTCGCAGGCAGTCCATCTGTCTACTTTCACTGCTCCCTTTCTCTCTCTCACATGTGGTGTCCCCCAAGGTTCTGCTCTCTCTCCCCTTCTTTTTAATTTATACATGCAACCACTTATGGTCTCCCTTCGTCACTCCCCTGCAACTATTTTCAATTATGCTGATGACCTCCAGTTGGTCTTTCCCTTGGACACTTTACCCTCTTCCCGTCACAAGTTTCAAACCACCATGTTGCTGATCTCAGATTGGATGGCTCACAGCCAGCTCAAGCTGAATCCATCAAAAACGGAACTCGTCCTGCTGGGTGGCCCTTCTAATCCCTGGAACGACACCTATTGGCCTCCTTCCCTTGGCATCCCTCCCAGCCCGGTCAAGACCGTGAAAAGCCTTGGAGTGGTTATCTCTGAGGATTTATCCATGAAACCCCAGATCTCGGCTGTGACATCATCCTGTTTTTTTCAACTGCGCAGGATCCGTAAGATCTGTCGTTTTCTCACCAGAGAGGCACTCATTCTAGTCTTACTGGCTCTGGTTATCTCCAGGATTGATTTTGCTAATCTCCTGTACGTGGGGATTCCTGCTTATCAGCTTCACAAACTTCAGCTGATCCAGAATCAGGCGGCCCGCTTGGTGTATCACCAACCTAAACACCAGCATGTTTCTCCTCTTCTGAGGAATCTTCACTGGCTCCCAGTGGCCCAACGGTGCTCCTTTAAACTTGGTTGCACCGTCTTTAAATCTCTCCACGATCGCGCCCCTGAATTTGTGTCTTCTAAACTGAAGAGATATCTTCCCACCCGTAATTTAAGATCATCTGCTGATAATCTTCTCTGCATTCCTTTTTCCCGCCGGAAGCGGCATGGCGGCTTGCGCCTTTCTTCTCTCGGCCCCATCTTTTGGAATTCCCTTCCTTCTTCCTTTCGTCATTGCCCTACTTACGAGTCATTTAGGAGAACCTTAAAAACTTTTCTCTTCAAAGCTGGAACAGTGTGATCTCCTGGCCCTGGTTTGTTATGTCTGTCACGAGCGCCAAGAAACCGTTTCGGTGTACGTGCGCGTTATAAGTTATTTAACAAAAAAAAAAAAATACAGTGCTGCAAGCTCCTTCTCTGGTCCCGTCAGCTACTCCTCCAGTCTTAGTCGTTTAGGCAGCGCTGCAGCTGCGTCTCTGTTCCCAGTGGTAATTCTTTATTCTCAGTACTCTAAACAGTGCTGCAGCTGCTTCTCTGGTCACATCAGTAATTCACACATTTTAAGTCCTCTAGGCAGTGCTGCAGCTGCTTCTCTGGTCCCAGTGGAAATGCCTCATTCTAAGTCCTCTGGGCAAAGCTGCAGCTCTGTCTCTGTTCCCTGTGATACTTTCTCATTGTTAGACCTCTAAACAGTGCTGCTAACTGCTTCTCTAGTCCCGTCAGTAACTCCTCCATTCAAAGTCCTGTACGCATTTCACCAGCTGTGTCTCTGTTCCCCTCATTTTAATACATCCTGACAGTACTGTTTGCTGCTTCTCTGGTTTCATCAGTAATGACCTTATTCTAAGTCCTCTAGACAGTGCTGCTAGAATCTTCTCCGGTCCCGTCAGTAACTCCCCCATTCCATGTCCTGTAGGCAGTGCAGCAGCTGTTTCTCTTTACCCAGTGGTAATTCCTCATTCTTAATCCTCTACACAGTACTGCTAACTGCTTCTCCGGTCCCGTTCGTAACTCGCCCATTCAAAGTCCTCTAGGCAGTGCTGCAGCTGTGTTTCTGTTCCCATTGTTAATTCCTCATTCTCAGTACTCTAAACAGTGTTCCAGCTGCCTATCTGGTCTCAGTGGTAACTCCTCATTCTAAGTTCGCTATGTAGTGCTGCTAACGGCTTCTCTGGTCCCATCAGTAACACCTCCATTCTCAGTCCTCTAGGCAGTGCTGCAGCTGCATCTCTGTTCCTAGTGGTAATTCCTCATTTCAAGTCCTCTACACAGTGCTGCTAGCTGCTTCTCAGGTCCCGTCAGTAATTTCTCATTCTAAATCCTCTAGGCAGTGCTGCTAGCTGCTTCTCTGGTCCCAGTGCTAATTCCTAATTCCAAGTCCTCTACACAGTGCTGCTAGCTGAGTCGTTGATCTCTTCAGAAATTCCTCATTCTAAGTCCCCTAGGCAGTGCTGCAAGCTGCTTTTCTGGCCCCAGTAGCAATTCTTCGTTTTAAGTATTTCAGACAGTGCTGCTAATTGCTACTCTGGTCCCGTCTGTAATTCCCACATTATAAGTCATATAGGCAGTGCTGCAGCTGTGTCTCTGTTCCCAGTGGTAATTCCTCATTCTTAGTCCTCTAGGTAATGCTGCTAGCAGCTTCCCTGATCCCGTCCGTAATTCCTCATTCTAAGTTTTCTAGACAATGCTGCTACCTGCTTCTCTGGTCTCATCAGTAATTCTTCATTCGAAGTCCTCTAGACAGTGCTGCAGCTACTTCTCTGGACCCGTCAGTAATACTCACATTTTAAGTCCTTTAGGCAGGCTGCAACTCTGTCTCTGGTCCTAGTGGTAACTTCCCATTCTTAGTATTCGAAGCAGTGCTGCAGCTGTGTCTCCATTCCCAATGTTAATTCCTCATGCTTACTCCTCTAGACAGTGCCGCAGCTGCTTCTCTAGTCTCAGTCGTAGTTCCTCATTCTAATGTCTTCTAGACAATGCTGCAGCTGCTTCTCTGGTCCCAGTGGTAATTCATTATTCATAGATCTCTAGGCAGTGGTGCTAGCTGCTTCTCTGGTCTTATCTGTATTTCCTCATTCTAAGTCCGCTAGACAGTGCTTCTAGCTGCTTCTCTGGTCCAGTAGCTAATATCTCATTCTCAGTCCTCTAGACAGTGCTGCTAGCTGCTTCTCTGGTCTTATCTGTATTTCCTCATTCTAAGTCCGCTAGACAGTGCTTCTAGCTGCTTCTCTGGTCCAGTAGCTAATATCTCATTCTCAGTCCTCTAGATAGTGCTTCTAGCTGCTTCTCTGGTCCAGTAGCTAATATCTCATTCTCAGTCCTCTAGACAGTGCTGCTTGCTGCTTCTCTAGTCCCATTGGTAATTCCTTGTTCTTGTGTTCTAGACAATGCTGCTACCTGCTTTCTCTGGTCTCATTCTAAAGTCTTCTAGACAATGCTGCAGCTGCTTCTCTGGTCCCAGTGGTAATTCATCATTCATAGATCTCTAGGCAGTGGTGTTAGCTGTTTATCTGGTCTCATCTGTATTTCCTCATTCTAAGTCCTCTAGACAGTGCTTCTAGCTGCTTCTCTGGTCCAGTAGCTAATATCTCATTCTCAGTCCTCTAGACAGTGCTGCCGCTGCTTCTCTGGACCGTCAGTAATTCTCACATTTTAAGTCCTTTAAGCAGGGCTGCAACTCTGTCTCTGTTTCCAGTGGTAATTTCCTGTTGTTAGCCCTCTATATAGTGCTGCAGCTGTGTACCATTCCCAATGGCAATTCCTCATTCTCAGTCCTCTAGACAGTGTTGCAGCTGCTTCTCTGGTCCCAGTCATAATTCCTCATTCTAAAGTGTTCTAGACAGTGCTGCAGCTGCTTCTCTGATCTCTGTGGTAATTCATCATTCGTAGTTCTCTAGGCAGTGGTGCAAGTTGCTTCTCTGGTCCCTTCTGTAATTCCTCATTCTAAGTCCTCCAGACAGTGCTGCCAGATGCTTCTCTGGTTTCATTGGTATTTCCTCATTCTAAGTTCTCTAGACAGTGCTTCTAGCTGCTTCTCTGGTCACGTATCTAATATCTCCTTCTTAGTTCTCTAGACAGTGCTGCTAGCTGCTCCTCTTGTCCTGTCAGCAATTCCTCCTTCTAAGCCCTCTAGACAGTGCTGCTAGCAGCTTCTCTGGTCCTGTCGGAAAACGCTCATTCTAAGTCATCTAGACAGTGCTGTTACCTGCTTCTATGGTCTCATTGGTAATTCCTCATTCTAAATCTTCTAAACAGTGCTGGAGCTGCATCTCGAGTCCCAGTATTAATTCCTTCCTCTAAGTTCTCAAGGCAGTGCTGCAGCAGTGCCTCTGTTCCCAGTGGTAATTTCTCATTCTATAGGTACTGCTGCATATGTATCTCTGTTTACAGTGATACTTCCTCTTCCATAGTCCTCTAGGCAGTCCTGCTAACTGCTTCCCTGTGCCTGCATTCCACAATGCTGGCTCCACCCCCTGGGGAGCGGCTGATGTCTCTGTCCTGCACACTGAAAGAAGAGAAGGAGTACTGTAAACAGAGTGCTCCAGGACTGTACTTGCATTCCACAATGCTGGCTCCACCTCCTGTGGGGCGTCTGATGTGCCTGCCCTGCACTGTGAAAGAAAAGGAGAAGTCTGGTAAACAGAGTGCTTCAGAACTGGTTTGCACTGGGCAAAGGCCCCTCTCACCTCAGAGAACAAAGGATTTTGGGGTATAAATATTGTGACCCTGAACCCATGAAATTAGATCACTTTGGACTACAAGAAGAAACCTTTACTGAGGAGAGGAACCTGAAGAAACTGAGGAGAGACTATTCCCAAGCTGAAGTGCTGCTTGGGGGATTGGCCTGCAGAGGTTGCCTTACTGCAAAAGGAAGGAGAAAGGAACTTTGTGTACTTTGCTTTCAACTTGTGAAGAATCTCCAAGGGCTTGGAAAAGAGCTTGCCTCCTGCTGAAGTCTCAGGGACAACAGACTTCACCCCCCGTTCCCCAGAGTTCTTTGGAAGTGTCTGCTGCTGTTTTGGACCTTCTGAGGGACTGTGTGTGGCAAAGAGCTGGAAGCGAGACTCAACAATAAGAAGCGTGTCGTCGTCGCTGCGCCTGCCGTCGCAACTCCGAAGTAGGGTGTCGCTGCTGGAACTGTCACACTGCACCGCATCGGAGACAAGCGTGCCGCAACGAAGAGGAAGCGTGTCGCCGTCGCTGCTGCTGCCGTCGCAACTCCGAAGGAGGGTGTTGCCACTGTAGTTGTCACACTGCAACGCATCAGGAGAAGAATCTCGCACCGAGGTCGGAGCGTGTCACCATCGCTGTGCCTGCCGTTGCAACTCCGAAGGAGGGTGTCACCGCTGCAACTGTCGCAATGCACCGCATCAACCAAGAGCACCTCACATCCCTGAGAAGCGCGCCGAAGTCAGAGCTGCTGCTGTCGCACCTTGAATGTCACCGCTGTAGTTGTCACATCAAGAGGAACTTTACGCATCGTGGGAGAAGAGCATCGCCGCTTGAGCTGCTGTAGTCGCATCGTAAGGGTGTTGTCACTGCAGTCCTCGCATCAACCCGAGAACTTCTCACATCCCCGAGAAGCATGCCGCATTTGGAAGATCTACACGTCTTTATTTCTTTTTATCTGAACTTTGCCGCATTTCCCATTGCTTGTCGTGGAAGAGCAACGCAACCTAAGGTACATTGATGCAGGGTGTTCCATCTAAGAACTGAACTGAACTAAGCTCAGATCTACCATCTTAAAGTAATCATAGTGTGTATTTGTGTCGTTTATGGTCTTGTGGTAACTCTATATATAAAGTGTACTTGTTTGTGATATAAAACCTGTGTGGAGTCTATTTGTAGTGTTGTCACCGGGTTACTGTATGTGGTCACAACTGTTTAACTTACAAACGCCTCTGAAGTAAAGCCCTTCTGCTCATGCCAAGCTACCAAGGGTGTGAGCAGGGGTTATTTTAGTAGTGGTACCCCCTTACCCTGACTAGAAGAGAGGGTCCCTATTTGTCACAAGTACCTACCTGTGCCAACCAGAGAACCCCAAATCAAACAGTCCCCCATTCTGAATCCTCTAGGCAATGCTGCAGCTGTATATCTGGTCACAGTGATAATTCCTCACTCATAGTCCTATAGACAGAGTGCAGCTGCTTCTCTGGGCCCGTCAATAATTGTCACATTTTAAATCCTCTAGGCAGTGCTGCAACTGCTTCTTTTGTCCTGCCAGTAATTCCTCATTCTAAGTCCGCTAGACAGTGCTGCTACCTATTTCTCTGGTCTCACTGGCAATTCCTCATTCTAATTCCCCTAGACACTGCTGAGGCTGCTTCTCTAGTCGCAGTGGTAATTCCTCATTCTAAGTCCTCTAGGCAGAGCTGCAGCTGTGTCACTGTTACCATTGGTAATTCCTCATTCTACGTCCTCCTAACAGCACTGCTTGTTGCTTCTCTGGTTTCATCAGTAATTCCCCCATTCTAAGTCCTCTAGACATTAAAACTAGCTGCTTCTCTAGTCCTGTTGGAGATTGCTCATTCTAAGTCTTCTAGACAGTGCTGCTACCTGTTTCTTTGGTCTCAATGGTAATTACTCAGTCTGAGTCTTCTAGACAGTGCTGAAGTTGCTCCTCTGGTCCCAGTAATAATTCCTTCTTCTCAGTTTATAGGCAGTGCTGTATCTGTTTCTCTGTTTACAGTGGTAATTCCTCTTTCTCAGTCCTCTAAGCAGTGCTGCTAACTGCTTCCCTGGTTCCGTCCATATTTCCTCATTCGAAGACCTCTAGATAGTGCTGCAGCAGCTTCTCTGGTCCCGTCGGTTATTCCCTCATTTTAAGTCCTCTAGGCAGTGCTGATGCTCTGTCTCTGTGCCGAGTG
Organism: Lissotriton vulgaris; assembly: GCF_964263255.1. NCBI lineage: Eukaryota > Metazoa > Chordata > Amphibia > Caudata > Salamandridae > Lissotriton > Lissotriton vulgaris. The sequence goes on along the minus strand of NC_141687.1, from coordinate 1,540,817,372 downwards.
GTAATTCCTCATTCTCAGTCCTCAAGTCAGTGATGCAGCTGTGTATTTGTTCCCAATGGTAATTCCTCATTCTTAGTCCTCTAAACAGTGCTGCTTGTTGCTTCTCTGGTCCCATTGGTAATTCCTCATTCTTAGTCTTCTAGACAGAGCTGCAGCTGTTTCTATAGTCCGATTGGTAATTACTCATTCGTATTCCTCAACACAATGCTGCAGCTGTTTCTCTGGTCCCAGTGGTAATTCCTTAGTCTAAGACCTCTAGGCAGAGCTGCATCTATGTCTCTGTTCCCAGTGGTAATACCTCATTCTTAGTCCTCTAGACAGTGCTAGTATCTGCTTCTCTGGTCCTATCAGTTACTACCCCATTCAAAGTCTTCTGGGCAGTGTTGCAGATGTGTCTCTGTTCCCAATGGTAATTTCACATTCTAAGTCCTCCTGAGAGCACTGCTTGCTGCTTCTCTTGGTTCATCAGTATTGCCCCCATTCTAAGTCCTCTAGACAGTGCTACTAGCTGCTTCTCTGATTCCAGTGGTAATTTCTCATTCCAAGTTCTCCATACAGTGCTGCAAGCTCCTTCTCTGGTCCTGTCAGCGACTCCTCCAGTCTTACTGCCAGATTCATCAAAGACCTGTTTTGCGAGTCTTTAATAGCGATTCATAAGGAATTGCTAAACGCCCATAGGAATGAATGGGGAGTTATTCCTTATTTGCGATAAGCAATTTGCTAATCGCAAATAAGGATGCGATTTCAAGGGTGCTAGGGATGTCCAAAGGACACCCTGTAGCACCCCTGAAATGTAATCTACATTGGTGTTGCGCACACACATGTCCAAAGGACATGTGTGTGTGCAACATGCAACTTAGAGAAATGCATTTAAAAGCATTTTTCTAAGTTTTCGCTATTTACCACGAGGTTTGATCTTGCGGTAAATAGCGGCCCGAAATTGCGAATTCGCAATTTATAAATGGTTGATGAATTGCATTTAAAGAATCTCAAATAGAGATTCCTTAAATGTAATTCCTCGCAATTTAGCGAAATCGCATTTACCGATTTTTGCATTTGGGATGATGAATCCCAAATGCAAAAATTGTGCTCGCAAAGGGCCAGATTCTCAGAATCTGGCCCTTTGCGAGCGCAATTAAGCTTCATGAATCTGGCTGCTAGCCCTTTAGGCAGCGCTGCAGCTGTGTCTCTGTTCCCAGTGGTAATTCTTTATTCTCAGTACTCTAAACGGAGCAGCAGCTACTTCTCTGGTCACGTCGGTAATTCACACATTTTAAGTCCTCTGGGCAAAGCTGCATCTCTGTCTCTGTTCCCTGTGGTACTTTCTCATTGTTAGACCTCTAAACAGTACTGCTAGCTGCTTCTCTGGTCCCGTCAGTAACTCCTCAGTTCAAAGTCCTCCAGGCATTTCACCAGCTGTGTCTCTGTTCCCCTCATTTTAATTCATCCTGACAGTACTGTTTGCTGCTTCTCTGGTTTCATCAGTAATGACCTTATTCTAAGTCCTCTAGACAGTGCTGCTAGAAGCTTCTCCGGTCCCCTCAGTAACTCCCCCATTCAAAGTCCTGTAGGCAGTGCCGCAGCTGTGTCTCTGTACCCAGTGGTAATTCCTCATTCTCAGTCCTCTACACAGTGCTGCTAACTGCTTCTCCGGTCCTGTTAGAAACTCCCCTATTCAAAGTCCTCTAGGCAGTGCTGCACCTGCGCTTCTGTTCCCAGTGGTAATTCCTCATTCTCAGTACTCTAAACAGTGCTCCAGCTGCCTCTCTGGTCTCAGTGGTAACTCTTCATTCTAAGTCCGCTAGATAGTGCTGCTATCTGCTTCTCTGGTCCCATCAGTAACTCCTCCATTCTAAGTCCTCTAGGCAGTGCTGCAGCTGCATCTCTGTTCCCAGTGGTAATTTCTCATTCCAAGTCCTCTACACAGTGCTGCTAGCTGCGTTGTTGATCCCGTCAGAAATTCCTCATTCTAAGACCCCTAGGCAGTGCTGCTAGCTGCTTTTCTTGCCCCAGTAGTAATTCCTCATTCTAAGTATTCCAGACAGTGCTGCTAGCTGCTACTCTGGTCCCGTCTGTAATTCCCACATTATAAGTCATATAGGCAGTGCTACAGCTGTGTCTCTGTTCCCAGTGGTAATTCCTTATTCTTAGTCCTCTAGGTAGTACTGCTAGCAGCTTCCCCGATCCCATCCGTAATTCCTCATTTTAAGTTTTCTAGGCAATGCTGCAACCTGCTTCCCTGTCTCATCAGTAATTCTTCATTTTAAGTCCTCTAGATAGTGCTGCAGCTACTTCTCTGGAACCGTCGGTAATACTCACATTCTAAGTCCTTTAGGCAGAGCTGCAACTCTGTCTCTTTTCCAAGTGGCAATTTCTCATTCATAGCACTCGAAGCAGTGCTGCAGCTGTGTCTCCATTCCCAATGTTAATTCCTCATGCTTACTCCTCTAGACAGTGCCGCAGCTGCTTCTCTAGTCTCAGTCGTAATTCCTTATTCTAAAGTCTAGACAGTGCTGAAGCTGCATCTCCGGTCCCAGTATTAATTCCTTCTTCTAAGTCCTCAAGTCAGTGCTGCAGCAGTGCCTCTGTTCCCAGTAGTAACTTCTCATTCTATAGGTACTGCTGCATATGTATCTCTGTTTACAGTGATACTTCCTCTTCCATAGTCCTCTAGGCAGTCCTGCTAACTGTTTCCCTGTGCCTGCCTTCCACAATGCTGGCTCCACCCCCTGGGGAGCGGCTGATGTCTCTGCCCTGCACACTGAAAGAAGAGAAGGAGTCCTGTAAACAGAGTGCTCCAGGACTGTACTTACCTTTCACAATGCTGACTCCACCTCCTGTGGGGTGTCTGATGTGCCTGCCCTGCACTGTGAAAGGAAAGGAGAAGTCTGGTAAACAGAGTGCTTCAGAACCGGTTTGGACTTGGCAAAGCCCCTCTCCCCTCAGAGAACAAAGGACTTTGGGGTATAAATATTGGGACCCTGATCCCATTAAAATAGATTATTTTGACTACAAGAAGATACCTTTACTGAGGAGAGGAACCTGAAGAAACTTAGGAGAGACTATTCCCAAGCTGAAGTGCTGCTTGGGGGATTGGCCTTCAGTGGTTGCCTTACTGCCAAAGGAAGGAGAAAGGAACTTTGTGTACTTTGCTCTCATTTTGGTAAGGATCTCCAAGGTCTTGGAAAGGAGCTTGCCTCCTGCTGAAGTCTCAGGGACAACAGACTTCACCCCCCAGCTCCCCAAAGTTCTCTGAAGGAGGGTGTTGCCGCTGTAGTTGTCGCACTGCACCGCATCAGGAGAAGAATCTCGCAATGAGGTCGGAGCATGTTGCCATCGCTGTGCCTGCCATTGCAACTCCGAAGGAGGGTGTCACCTCTGGAACTGTCGCATTGCACCGCATCGACCAAGAGCACCTCGCATTCCCGAGAAGCGTGCCACCGTCGGAACTGCTGCCATCGCTTCTTGAATGTCGCCGTTGTAGTTGTCGCATCGAGTGGAAGGTTCACGCATCGTGGGAGAAGAGCGTCGCTGCTGGAGCTGTTGTCTCTGCATCGTAAGGGTGTCGCCGCTGCAGTCCACGCATTGACCCGAGAACTTCTCGCATCCCTGAGAAGCGTGCCGCATCTGGAAGATCTTCACTTCTTTATTTCTTTGTATCTGAACTTTGCCTCATTTCCCATCGCTGCGACATTGCTTGCCATGGAAGCGCAACGCAACCTAAGATACATTGACGCAGAGTGTCGCATCTAGCATCATTCAGCGCCAAGACGCCCATGGGTATATGCAGCGCTCTATAAATATTAAAAATAAATAAATAAATAAATCTAAGAACTGAACTGAACTAAGCTTAAATCTACCATCTTAAAGTAATCATAGTATGTATTTTTGTCATTTATGGTCTTATCGTAACTCTATATAAAGTCTACTTGTTTTTGATATAAAACCTGTGTGGTGTCCATTTGTAGTGTTGTCACTGGGTTACTGTATATGGTCACAACTGCTTAACCTACAAACGCCATTAACAAAATTGGGTAACCCAAAATAGTCTTGGATAGAAAAAGGTTGCCCCAAGAGAGCGTGCAAAGAACAAAGGGTGATTGGGAATGTGTAAGGTGATGGGGAAGATGAGATTCAAACAGATAATAATATAAAATTATTCCCAAAGATGCTGTACACAGGAACGGTTACAACTCTCTTGGGGCAACCTTTTTGTTTCTATTAAATTGACAATTGTGATTCTTTTGCACTTATTCGAGATACAATGAATTAAAATTGTCTCTAGTTTTGTAATTGCTGCTGTTGCGCTTTCTTCTTCTATTTATGTACTATGTGCATTGATTGGTTAGAGCTGATCCATTGGACACGCTCTGAAAATGTTATAGAAATACTGATTTGGTACTGATCGATTCAGTTTCTTGAAAGAAAAGGTCTCGGACCATTGTTTTTGATATCGTAACTAACAAACGCCTCTGAAGTAAAGCCCTTCTGCTCGTGCCAAGCTACCAAGGGGGTGATCAGGGGTTATTTTAGGAGTGGTACCCCCTTACCCTGACTAGAGGGGAGGGTCCCTATTTGTCACAAGTACCTACCTGTGCCAACCAGAGACCCCCAAATCTATCAGTCCACCATTCCGAATCCTCTAGGCAATGCTGCAGCTGTATATCTGGTCGCAGTGATAATTCCTCATTCTTAGTCCTCTAGACAGAGTGCAGCTGCTTCTCTGGGCCCGTCAATAATTCTCACATTTTAAATCCTCTAGACAGTGCTGCAGCTGCTTCTTTTGTCCTGTCAGTAGTTCCTCATTCTAAGTACTCTAGACAGTGCTGCTACCTATTTCTCTGGTCTCACTGGTAATTCCTCATTCTAAGTCCTCTAGACAATGCTGCAAAATGCTTCTCTGGTCTGATCGGTATTTCCTCATTCATTTTCATTTCATTTCAAAATTCTTTATTTCGGCTTGATGCCATAAAAGAACAATGCATACAATACAGTTTAGTAAATAAAAATGAACATTCCGCTTTAGATATTAAGATCATTAGTTAGAACAATGCAATTCATGTTGGAAGACAATTGGAGCACAATAAAACAATCATAAAATCATAGGATGGACCACCACGCTAGTTCCAATAAACAAATCAAATCAAGCCCATATAAGAAAGAAAACTCAATTACAATTGATACCCCATTTTTTTCCTTTGGAAGAAAATAGAAAGTAAAAATCTGCTGACACTAAATATTATCTGTTGCGATGTATTAGTTGTTAAAATTCTCAACGCTTGTGAACATGACCTCAAGCCTAACAATAGACATATAGGTTTAATCCATCTTTTTCTGGCCTGAACATATGAGGGGCAGAAAAAGAGGATATGTTGCTCATTTTCTATCTGGTTATGTTCACACATAGGACAAATTTCGTCCACTGCAGTGGACGATGAATCGCGATTTCTAGCCCAGCGTGCCAAAGTGGTTTTTATTAAAAGGTTTCCATATCTAAATTTTAAAAATAATGTTTTGGCAAGTGGGGGCTCTATTTCATCCATGAAGGACTCATAAAATGGTTCGTCCTTAAAATTTAAGAATTTTGAAACTAGAGTCCCACTAGTTGTGATACTTACAGTCCTATTTACTATAAACGTCCAAAAGGCCCTTTTTAAAATTAATTTGGGGTTGGGGGTAACTGCTCAGGGTTCTCCCAAAAGTGTTTCAGACCTATATTGCTGAGCCAAGTTTTAACGTGCCTGAGCCATGGGATAGCTTTCAGGCTATCAAGCACCATGATTTCTTTTAGCCCGTCTCTATAGTCTTGAAGTTCGGGAACATGCCATAGTCGAACCCATAGCATTAAATGTTGGATCAGGACATAGTGATCAGTTCTCTTAAAGTTTAGGTCCAATTGCAACGGTACTAGTGGGGTACCTCTCGGGACCCTTACCAGACTTCGCATGAAATTGTTATCTTGGACACTAAAGGTATCCTTGGACCCAGGCCTCCATATTTCTGCGCCATAAAGGACGGATGGTTGGACTTTAAATTTAAATAATTCCATCACTGGAGACACCGCTTTGCTAGTGCTCTGGCTTTGCTCCCTGAGAATTGGTTTTACATTCTGGGCTAATATCAGTTTGCTTTTTTCCATTTGGGCTTTCCAGGTGAAGTTGGAATCTAGTGTCACCCCTAGATATAAAAAATGGGGCACTGATTCCAACTTTACTCCTTTCAATGTTAAGCAGCCCTTATCTGGTTTATTCGGATTTAGGGCCATACATTTTGTTTTTTTCCCATTAATCTCCAACCCCTTTTGACTACAATAGTCACTAAAAGTGTTCAATAGTGTTTGCAGACCTTTTTTTGTTTGGGAAATCAAGATAGTGTCGTCAGCAAATAATAGGGATGTTACCCTCTCGCCGTTCAGTTTGGGAGAGTCGTTGTTACATCCCTCAATGTATGAAGGGATGTCGTTCACAAAAAGGGAAAATAGAGTAGGGGCCAAAACACAACCCTGGCGAACTCCTCGTTCAATTGGAATTTTTTGGGTTAATTCGCCATTAGGACCCCATCTAATTCTCGCAAAGTTCCCTTCATGTAACTCTTTAATCTGAACTACTAAATTGTTTGGCAGACCTGCTGCACTCAGGGTTTTCCATAAAAGATTGCGTGGCACTAAATCAAATGCTGCCCTTAAATCAACAAAAGCAACATATAAATGGCCCCTTTTGATCTTTACGTACTTCCAGTAAAGGCAGCAAAATCTAAAAATCTGATCTATTGTGCTGACTTTTGATCTGAACCCAGCTTGGAATTTGGTTAAAATTGTATTTTCCTCAAACCAATCACTCACACGTAATAGAATATGTCGTGAGTAGATTTTCTGGAGGATATCCATTACGCTGATTGGCCGATAGTTGAAGGGGTCCATCCTATCTCCTTTTTTAAAAATTAAAACAATTTCAGCTCCCTTCCAACTTTCAGGGAATTCTAAAGTGCGGGAAAATTCATTGCACAAATATTTGATATATGGTGCCCATACTTTTAAATGGTGCTTGTATAAGTCCCCCGGGATCTTTTCAAGACCTGGGGCTTTGCAGGATTTTATTTGGCTTATTGCCAACTCTGTTTCCCCTAAGGTAAAGACAAGGTAATCTGCTGGTGTTTGGTGGCTTGCAACGTTCGTGTCCATATGGGGATCATCATATTTTTTATATAAATTTGTGAAATGGGTAACCCAGGTTTGCTCGTCCAGAAAAACATCCTTGACCACCCTGCCTACATGGTTCCCATTTGCTACTAGCCTCCAGAAGGCCACATTATCACGCGATCTGGCGGCCAGCAGCAGTTCAGCCCATTTATCTTCCTCCCATGCTATTTTAGAGGCCCTTTGAACAGACTTATAATTATTCCTTGCTTTTTGAATATCTAAGGGAGACTTAGACTTGATCGCCATTAATAATTCACTTTTTGACTCTCTACAGGATCTGTCATACCATGGCTTACTGTGGGACAGATTCTGGGTCTTTTGCTGTTTTTTTTTGGGCATCTTGGTAACTAGTAATTTTAGGTCAGCAAAGAATTTCTGATGTACTAACAAAAAGGAGGTTTTAGTTGCCTCCTCGGATGTTAGACCTAAGTAGGGTCCAAGGGTCCCAGCAAAAAGTAAATATATTTCACTGAGGATGTCGCTGTGATCCAATATAAAGGGCCATTTAACTGATCTCCTATTATTACTAATATGGATCTCGGTATTATCACCACTACTTTCCTCAAGTGGGAATGGTTGAACTAAGTCATTGAACAGTGAAGCATCTAATGTCAAGTTTAAGGGAAAATGATCACTTTCGAGCCTCTCCATTACATCGAGGTCCAAAAGATGCGACCATAGGGGTATAGAAGCGATCACAAAATCTAAATTGCTTTTGGAGTTGTTCCTACTAAAGGTTGGTTTCTTCGAGCTATCAGATGGTAGCCGTCCATTGCAAGCCCTAAGAAAATACTCCATGCATAATTTAGTCAACTGGAGAACCAAAGTTGTACATTTAACTGTTTAATGTTCTCCAAAGTAGGGATTTTATTCGCCTGGTCTTCCTCATCAAAAATTTCACTAAGGCCCAAAACTGGCTCAAAATTACAATTTAAATCACCAGCCACGATAACAAAATCCTCCCTGAGATCCAGTCCATTCAGGAAACAGTCTAGTTTAGAGAGAGTTGGTGATTCTTTTGAAGAGGGTGAAGGCCTATTGTATGTTTATTAAAAATAATTTCTTCCCATTACAAATTGTGACTTTTAATGCTAATATATCTACGGAGTTTGTATCTACCACTTCTATATTTACACTTAGTTTTATTTTCACCCAAATCAAGAGTCCCCCCGACGGCCTTCCGGTTCTGGAGGGAATCGCACCAATTCCATAAGTCTTGTAACCTACCCTGTGTGGTGTATCCACTGCCCAGGTTTCCTGTAGCAAACAGAAATCAAAAGATTCTATAAAGCTAGCCCACTCCGGGTCCCTCAGGTTTTTTGTGATACCAGCTATATTCCAGCAAACCAATTTTACCGACACCCCAAGTGCAGATGGCATCTCGGGGAAAACCCTTGGCATCTCTTCACAACTAATGCGAGCCACAGATTGTGTTACCATGTGTGTTTCCTCTAGAGATGGCATTTTGCTCAAAATGCTTGTGGGTACTACCATTTCTTTATGTGTAATACAGCACTCTCCTGGGGTGTTTTTGTCATAGGTTACAGTATTGTCCAATAAAGAAGGCTCAGGATTCACCAATACATCAGGTTCGTAAACAACACCTACAGCAGTAGGACTCCTTGATCCTCTTCCCCCCCCCCCCATCTCAAGAAACATCAGTCCCAGTCATCTAGACCGCTAAAAATTTCGAATCTATTTGAGGTCTCTAGAGGTGTGAAGGGTTTTAGATGATCCATCCTTCTGTTCTGGGAGTTATGTGTTCTAGCTGGTGCGTAGTTCCATTCAATGGAATCTGGGACTGTCACAGCGCAGGGAACATATTGCAAATTCCTTGTGTTCTGTAAAGTTGGAGGATACGGAGCATATTGGTTGCTCCCAGCATTCTGAACAGTGGAATGGTTAATTGGCTGGGTTTGAGTTGTATACTGAGGTGGGTGGTGCTGGGGTGGAAACACCACTGACCTTGGGTAAAAATACGTTAATGGTCTCGGGATTATGGTGTTATTAGAGCTACCTATCTGCCAGTTTAGTATGAATTGGACAGCGTTAGGGTCCCTAAAGTTCACAACCACCACGTCGCCGTCGATGTCTTTGGGTCTACCCCCCAACCATTGGAGACGTCGGACATGGACAATTTCACCATTTATATGATTTGCAATTGGCCTGTATAGACTCAGCCAATGCATAATCTTGTTCTTTAATTGGGCGAAACCCTCCCTCTTGTTTTGCTCCAGCACAGGCACCTCTGTTAGGACGACCACGTAGGGTACTGCCTCTGGCGGGAGTTCAGGCAAAGGAGTCCTTTTAGGTTTCCCCCATGTATGCCTGGTGTCCCCCACCTCCCTTGTCGGTTTCCCCAAGAGTGTATTAGCCGTGTTATCAATGATTTTATTTGCAGCATTGGCCGGCGGGAGGTCTCGAGTTTTTTGTTGGGGCGGTTTAGGGGGTGGATTGTGTTGGGCAATCACTGTCACCGTGTTCCCCGTGGGCTTAGTGGTAGATACTCTTGAAGAAGGAACAGAAATAGGGACAGCTAAAGGTGGTTGAGAAGGTATTAGTGTATTATGTGATGCATTATTTGGTACTAAGTTAGTTGCATTATTTAAGCCAGTGTTAGTTGCAACATCCTTACTTCCCAATGCATACTCAATTTTACACAGTCTACATTCTACTTCCCTCAACCTCTCCAAAATAGATGCTGAATAAGATTTAATTAGACTTTCTATGTTAAGTAATGTGACAAGGCCCTTATCCTCGTTGGGCACATTGACAACCACACTAGTGTCCATACTGTCCTCTTTGTCTGCAGGCAAATTTGGTATAGAGGATGAGGTGTGGGTCCCCTCTGAGTCAGCCTGTAAGGAACTGGGTTTTTTAACAGTAGTGTTAACCTTTTTCCCGAAATCAGAACAACTCAACTTAGATTGTAGCAAATCCCCCCTTTTCCGCCGTTTTTTATTCGGCGGTGGTCCGTAGTTTTTTGACAGGGGTATCGTTTTTTTTGCCCTTTTGCGGGGTATTTTCGCTGAAGGCAGTACATTTCCCTTAAATATACTTGGAGTGCATGTTTGGGTAGTTGCGGATAGACCATTCGTATCCGTCTTTGGAGAGGAAACTAGTGTGAGCGCGACCTCACTCACTTCCAAAGGCTGGCTATCCAATACATGTACCGACTCATTAACTATTAAATCAGTGTCCGTGTCGGTGATACTAGTAACGCGAAGTGATGCCAGTGAAACTGACCTGTTCTTTATACTTTCCACGGAACGGCGACGATCCGCCCGCCGCTCCGCCAAGGCAGTTTCCTTTGAGATGTCAGGGGAGGATTTTGTAAAGTAGTTATCAAGAGTTCTATTTAATAACACACCCTGTTTGTCGAGCACATGCTGTTCTGTGTTTGTAGCAGACATTTGTAAAGGATAGTCCAACAAAGCAAACAATTTAGACCTAATTATAGATGGTGTCAGAGGCGATCAGTACCTGTAGATCAAAGGAACGTGCCCAGTCCAGTCTTTTCCATTCTCTGAGGGTCTCAGAGGGTCCGCCCTTAGTCCGGGCTTTGTCCCGGGATATGTCCCGCACACGCGTCCTGCTCACGCGTTGTGGCACCGGGTCTAGTACAGGAAGAGGGATAAGGGGAGGAGTTACGGGTAGAGGCGGCAGGTGTGCCAGGTGTTCCACGCACAGCCTGGTGGGCCTCGCAGTCCCGTCCTCCGTGACAGCAGCTTTTTCCCCTGGCGCAGCTTCACCACTCCAGCGGCAACTTCCAGCAGGGTTACAAACAGTGAAGGATTCCAAAGACTCCTCTGCGAGCGGCTCCCGCGGAGCGGGGGCTGCGAGGAGTTTTCAAGGGCAGAGACAGAGAGGAGGAGTCACGGGAAGAGGCGGCAGGTGTGCCAGGTGTTCCACGCACAGCCTGGTGGGCCTCGCAGTCCCGTCCTCCGTGACAGCAGCTTTTTCCCCTGGCGCAGCTTCACCACTCCAGCGGCAACTTCCAGCAGGGTTACAAACAGTGAAGGATTCCAAAGACTCCTCTGTGAGCGGCCCCCGTGGAGCGGGGGCCGCGAGGAGTTTTCAAGGGCTGAGACAGAGGGGAGGAGTCACGGGAAGAGGCGGCAGGTGTGCCAGGTGTTCCACGCACAGCCTGGTGGGCCTCGCAGTCCCGTCCTCCGTGACAGCAGCTTTTTCCCCTGGCGCAGCTTCACCATTCCAGCGGCAACTTCCAGCACGGTTACAAACAGTGAAGGATTCCAAAGACTCCTCTGCGAGCGGCTCCCGTGGAGCGGGGGCCGCGAGGAGTGTTCAAGGGCGGAGACAGAGGGGAGGAGTCACGGGAAGAGGTGGCAGGTGTGCCAGGTGTTCCACGCACAGCCTGGTGGGCCTCGCAGTCCCGTCCTCCGTGACAGCAGCTTTTTCCCCTGGCGCAGCTTCACCACTCCAGCGGCAACTTCCAGCAGGGTTACAAACAGTGAAGGATTCCAAAGACTCCTCTGCGAGCGGCACCCCTCATTCTTAGTCCTCTAGACAGTACTGATAGCTGCTTCTCTGGTCCTGTCAGCAATTCCTCATTCTAAGTCTTCTAGACAGTGCTGCTACCTGCTTCTTTGGTCTCATTGGTAATTCCTCAGTCTAAGTCTTCTAGACAGTTCTGAAGCTGCTTCTCCGGTCCCAGTAATAATTCCTTCTTCTCAGTCCTCTAGGCAGTGCTGCAGCTCTGTGTCTGATCCCAGTGGCAATGTCTAAGTGTATAGGAAGTGCTGCGTCTGTTTCTCTGTTTACAGTGGTAATTCCTCTTTCTCAGTCCTCTAAGCAGTGCTGCTAACTGCTTCCCTGGTTCCGACCATATTTCCTCATCGAAGACCTCTAGACAGGGCTGCGGCAGCTTCTCTGGTCCCGTCGGTTTTTCCCACATTTTAAGTCCTCTAGGCAGTGCTGATGCTCTGTCTCTGTACCGAGTGGTAATTCCTCATTCTCAGTCCTCTAGGCAGTGATGCAGCTGTGTATTTATTCCCAATGGTAATTCCTCATTATTAGTCCTCTAAACAGTGCTGCTTGTTGCTTCTCTGGTCCCATTGGTAATTCCTCATTTTTAGTCTTCTAGACAGTGCTGCAGCTGTTTCTATAGTCCCATTGGTAATTACTCGTTCTTATTCCTCAACACAATGCTGCAGCTGTTTCTCTGGTCCCAGTGGCAATTCCTTATTCTAAGACCTCTAGGCAGAGCTGCAGCTATATCTCTGTTCCCAGTAGTAATTCATCATTCTTATTCCTCTAGACAGTGCTAGTAACTGCTTCTCTGGTCCTGTCAGTTACTCCCCCATTTAAAGTCTTCTGGGAAGTGTTGCAGATGTGTCTCTGTTCCCAATGGTAATTCCGCATTCTAAGTCCTCCTAACAGCACTGATTGCTGCTTCTCTTGTTTCATCAGTATTGTACCCATTGTAAGTCCTCTAGACAGTGCTACTAGCTGCTTCTCTGATTCCAGTGGTAATTTCTCACTCCAAGCTCTCCATACAGTGCTGCAAGCTCCTTCTCTGTCCTGTCAGCTACTCCTCCAGTCTTAGTCCTTTAGGCAGCGCTGGAGCTGCGTCTCTGTTCCCAGTGGTAATTCTTTATTCTCAGTACTCTAAACGGAGCAGCAGCTGCTTCTCTGGTCACGTCGGTAATTTGCACATTTTAAGTCCTCTGGGCAAAGCTGCAGCTCTGTTTCTGTTGCCTGTGGTACTTTCTCATTGTTAGACCTCTAAACAGTACTGCTAACTGCTTCTCTGGTCCCGTCAGTAACTCCTCCATTCAAAGTCCTCCAGTCATTTCAGCAGCTGTGTCTGTTCCCCTCATTTTAATTCATCCTGACAGTACTGTTTGCTGCTTCTCTGGTTTCATCAGTAATGACCTTATTCTAAGTCCTCTAGACAGTGCTTCTAGAAGCTTCTCCGGTCCCGTCAGTAACTCCCCCATTTAAAGTCCTGTAGGCATTGCCGCAGCAGTGTCTCTGTACCCAGTGGTAATCCCTCATTCTTAGTCCTCTACACAGTGCTGCTAACTGCTTCTTCGGTCCTGTTAGTAACTCCCCTATTCAAAGTCCTCTAGGCAGTGTTGCAGCTGTGTTTTTGTTCCCAGTGGTAATTCCTCATTCTCAGTACTCTAAAGAGTGCTCCAGCTGCCTCTCTGGTCTCAGTGGTAACTCCTCATTCTAAGTCCGCTAGATAGTGCTGCTAACTGCTTCTCTGGTCCCATCAGTAACTCCTCCATTCTAAGTCCTCTAGGCAGTGCTGCAGCTGCATCTCTGTTCCCAGTGGTAATTTCTCATTCCAAGTCCTCTACACAGTGCTGCTAGCTGCTTCTCAGGTCCCGTCAGTAATTCCTTATTCTAAATCCTCTAGGCAGTGCTGCTAGCTGCTTCTCTGGTCCCAGTGCAAATTACTCATTCCAAGTCCTCTACACAGTGCTGCTAGCTGCGTTGTTGATCCCATCAGAAATTCCTCATTCTAAGACCCCTAGTCAGTGCCGCTAGCTGCTTTTCTGGCCCGGTAGTAATTCTTCATTCTATGTCTTCTAGACAGTGCTGCAGCTACTTCTCTGAAACCGTCGGTAATACTCATATTCTAAGTCCTTTAGGCAGGCTGTAACTCTGTCTCTGGTCCCAGTGGTAATTTACCATTCTTAGCACTCGAAGCAGTGCTGCAGCTGTGCCTCCATTACCAATGTTAATTCCTCATGCTTAGTCCTCTAGACAGTGCCGCACCTGCTTCTCTAGTCTCAGTCGTAATTCCTCATTCTAAAGTCTTCTAGACAGTGCTACAGCTGCTTCTCTGGTCCCAGTGGTAATTCACCATTCATAGATCTCTAGGCAGTGGTGCTAGCTGCTTCTTTTGTCTCATCTGTATTTCCTCATTCTAAGCCCTCTAGACAGTGCTTCTAGCTGCTTCTCTGGTCCAGTAGCTAATATCTCATTTTCAGTCCTCTAGACAGTGCTGCTAGCTGCTTCTCTGGTCCTTTCAGTAATTCCCGCATTCTAAATCATCTAGGCAGTGCTGCTTGCTGCTTCTCTGGTCCCGTTGGTAATTCTGTGTTCTAAGTTTTCTAGACAATGCTGCTACCTGCTTCTCTGGTCTCACCACTAATTCTTCATTCTAAGTCCTCTAGACAGTGCTGCAGCTGCTTCTCTGGACCGTCAGTAATAATCATATTTTAAGTCCTTTAAGCAGGGCTGCAACTCTGTCTCTGTTCCCAGTGGTAATTTCCCGTTGTTAGTCCTCTATACAGTGCTGCAGCTGTGTAGCCATTCCCAATGGTAATTCCTTATTCCTAGTCTTCTAGACAGTGTTGCAGCTGCTTCTCTGGCCCCAGTCAGAATTCCTCATTCTAAAGTGCTCTAGACAGTGCTGCAGCTGCTTCTCTGATCTTTGTGGTAATTCATCATTTGTAGTTCTCTAGGCAGTGGTGCTAACTTCTTCTATGGTCCCTTCTATAATACCTCATTCTAAGTCCTCCAGACAGTGCTGCCAGATGCTTCTCTGGTCTCATTGGTATTTCCTCATTCTATGTCCTCTAGACAGTGCTTCTAGCTGCTTCTCTGGTCACGTATCTAATATCTCCTTCTTAGTTCTCTAGACAGTGCTGCTAGCTGCTCCTCTTGTCCTGTCTTCAATTCCTCATTCTAAGTCCTCTAGACAGTGCTGCGAGCAGCATCTCTGGTCCTGTGGGAAAACGCTCATTCTAAGTTATCTAGGCAGTGGTGCTACCTGCTTCTTTGGTCTCATTGGTAATTCCTCATTCTAAATCTTCTAGACAGTGCTGAAGCTGCATCTCAGGTCCCAGTATGAATTCCTTCTTCTAAGTCCTCTAGGCAGTGCTGCAGCAGTGCCTCTGTTCCCAGTGGTAATTTCCCATTCTATAGGCACTGCTGAATATGTATCTCAGGTTACAGTGATACTTCCTTTTCCATAGTCCTCTAGGCAGTCCTGCTAGCTGCTTCCCTGATCCTGTCCGTATTTCCTCATTCTAAGTCCTCTAGACTGTGCTGCAGCTGCTTCTCTGGTCCTGTTGGTAATTCCTAAATTTTAAGCCCTCTAAGCAGTGCTGCTGCTCTGTCTCTATTCCCAGTAATTATTCCTCATTCTCAGTCCTCTAGGTAGTGCTGCTAGCACTTTTCTGGTCTCACGTGTAATTCCTCATTTTAAGTCCTCTAGACAGTGTTGCTAGCTGCTTCTTGGGTGCCATCGCTAATTCCTCATTCTTAGTCCTCTAGGCAGTGCTGCTAGCCGCTTCTCTGGTCCCGCCAGTAACGCCCCTATTCTGAATCCTCTAGTCAGTGCTGCAGCTGTGTCTCTGGTTACATTAGTAATTCCTCATTCATAGTTCTCTGGACAGTACTGCTAGCTGTGTCTCTATTTATACATCCTCTACACTCCAAACCAAAACAAAGAGGTAAAACACATTGTCATTTACAATGCCAACATTTCTAGCGCTCACAAATGTGAGACTATTGCATTGCAAATGCTTGTTACATATAATCACCTCTTAGGTCTACCCTTGGTGCTCCAAGGGTAGGGTGCATTGTAGTAAGGGACAATATAGAAGATGTTTTATATACCCTTGTGAGGGACAGATAGCCAATTGCATTTTCCCCCATTGTGGTTCATTAGCTCCATGATCTAACATGGGAGGGGTTTACTAAAATGTAATCAAGACTAACTTTTGACAAGAGTGAGCTAAAATAATAATTCAAAGTACAAAAGCAATATTTGAAGCTAATCCTGCAACTTGCCCTGGTTGGATTTATTGTAACTATTGCAGAAAAGTAGTTTTAGAACTGCTTTCCTAAAGTTACCTGAATTCAGCCCTATACTGCCTCTTCTGATTGCCCAGCCCTAACTCGCTGAACCAATCTGCTTTGATGAGGTGTGAAGTGGCTCGGGCTGAGACAAAGGAGATATCTGGTTGGAGGATATCTGAAGCAGTATAGGCCAGGATGGCCAGGATGGGAAGGGGGCTGGGAATCCAAACTGGTCTTCAAAGGGAGAAAGACAATGAGGACAGGAACTAGGCCAACCCCCACTTCCGCACCTCCTGCCAGTTGGGAGACTCTGAAATTGAATTAGGTGGAGGGCTGGAAGGGGTCTGTAGGGAAAGGTTAGCTACACCTGTGGGTTGAGTTAGCCAAACCTGAACCTGCAGGAAAGATAATCTCCATTTTGATTTTTGAGGAACAGTTCTTTTGTGGATAAAAATATGCCACCCTTCTAAAGGAGTTGATGTCACTGAAGTAGGCCCCCTGCACCACTTTGTTCAGGGGTACCCCTCTTCTAGCCAGCCCAAACCCCTTGATAAATATGGGAGAGCTGCCCAGTTACTCCGAACCCTGTCTGGAAACATCAATTGAAGAAGGACTGTCCGGCTGAACCCTCGGTCTGCACCAAGAGAGGATTGCATTCTGAATGATTGCACCTTTTGCACACTCTGGGCTTCACAAAAGAGGACTTTTCCTTGCTTTCAAAGATTAAGGAGTGGACTCATTGAAAGCAACAGGTACAAAAAAGCTTCAAGAAGTCACCTGCATCAACTCCGCCCTGAACAACCCAGCTGAGCAACGTCCAGTGTATTTTTAAGGATGTAACCAGGTGCATTGTATGTAATGTAGTTCTAACTCCCCCAGGAGTAAATCAGAGCTTATGGCACTTTGGCCGGTGTTGTGAACTCTTCAAGACCCCAAAAGGACCTTGTGGAAGAGGATCCTGAAGTTTGGAATCATTGGGAGTAAACCCCCTTTTAACATGGACGGACTATAAGATATTGAGCAGGATCACTGTGGTGCGGTTACTAGAACCTCTACCACATTTGATTCATCCCAGGCCACTCTACCATCCTCCACATCTGAAAACACTACCTTTTGCGGCATGCGTGGTCTTAGACCTAGAAAAAGTGTTCAATACTGTTGATTGGGATTACATGTGTGCGACCTTGACAACCAGAGATTAATACAAATCCTCTCTGCAGAGAAGATGCCACAGGTAAAGATAGGTTACTGCATCTCAACCCCCTACGGGACTGGGAGTGATCTGGTCAAATACCTGCCTATTCTTCTTCATCCAGATTGTCTGCAGCAGAACTTTGTGGTTGATGACCGCCCCTTCGTTGGGAATTTCACACATTCAGGTATTTAGGCATTAACATCCACCAGACCACTCGTGATCTCCTAGATGGTATTCTTAGTAAGGCCATTGTCGCACTCTGTCCACAGATTGCGTTCTAGTGTACACTTCCCCTAGCTATACAGCGAAGGGTAGCTCTCTCAAAGATGTTAGTACTCCCTCTTCTTTTATATTATTTCCATAACCTGTTGGTGACAATCTCCTGCAGCACCTTTCAAATGCTGCATGCATTACTAGATAATTCTCTGCGGAACAAAGGGAGGCGGCACATAGCACTGGCTAAATTGCAGCTCCCTTTGGAAAGGGGAGGCCTCAGTGCTCCGAATTTTGAGCATCAGTTGGTGGCACACCTACAGTGCCCTGCCCACTTGTTAGTGGGCTTGACAGCTGGAGCAACTGGGACTGGCTAATGCAGCCCAGATGCAGGGAACGGTGGGTAAGGCCCTCCTACCCTCCTACCGCAGAGAATGCTCCCCCTCCAGGGTATTAACGTGCTATTTGAGGCTTATGGCAGTTACCAGAGGAGTTTAGGCCATATGACGGACATATTCCCCTATGCACCTAAAAATCTGCAAAGGTTATAAATCATCATTTAGGGAGCAGATCGGGAATGCTGGGGTGACAATGTGGGAGAAGGGTGTGCCCACAAAGGGAAATTTGTTTTAGGACGGTGCCCTGATCCAATTTCGTGATGATAGGGAGCTCCCATCAGGACATTTCTTAGGCCATGAGTGCTTGACTTCTGAACTTGGAGACTACGGCAGATCGCAGATAAGGAACCTATCCAAACCCAATAGTTCACACCATTCACACTGTGGGTGCCGTCCACTGATTAATAACCTGGCTGACCCACACATTTTCACAGCATACACAGGACCTGAGGTTCCCACTGTGCAGAGTCTGGCAGGAGGACTTAGGCCGTGAGTTAATGTAGAAGGTTTGTAATAGAACACTCCTCTACTCAAGGAAGATCTCCCATAATGCAACGTTCCATTACATTCAGCATAATATCTTGCACAGACCACAACTTACCCAAGGAAGACTCCATAGGATATTTCCTGAATCCTCTCCGAATTGCCCACGGTGCATGGAGCCCAGGGCAGATACAGCACACATGTTTTGGAACTGTCCCATGGCTAATGACCTGTGCCTAGAGGTTAAGAGTAAACTAGCTTATCTCATGGGTCGTACTGACCTTCACACTATGGGTTGTTGTCTGCTTGGATTATACAGAAAGAAATGGGATGCGGGGTGCCACCAAGCGCTTGTGTGATGGAACCACGCATGCGTTTACCACGCATGCCGGTTCCACGCAGTCTCAACAATACAAGTCTAAACCACGCAAATGCCTTTACCACGCATGCCTTTACAACAAATTACGCGTTGTTAAGGCATGTGTGATAAAGACATATCTGTGATTAAGACTTGACAGGTAAGTCAAAATCCCTGACCCCAGCCCCCACCCTGAGTCCTAAAACTACCCCCGTCTCCTGAAAACCAACTCCCTCCCCTCGAGCCCTAAAAACTTCTCTTCCCCAGTCCTAAAAATGCCCCGCCTCCCCTAAGCCCTAAAACTATCTCAACCCCCTGAGCCCTAAAAACGACCCCACCCTCCACTAAGCCCTAAAAAGTATTCCGATCACTGCCCCCTCCCTGAGCCCTAAAACGGCCTGCCAAGCCCAAGGGGAAGTTGGAAGTTTGGGGTGCATTCGTGTGGCATCTGCTCATTAGTGATCTTAGTGGCAGGCTGCCTATTCTAAATGTAATATATTGTCTCTTCGTCTACCACGGTTAGCTCCTATCCAGGATGTATATTTAATATCAAGAATGTTTTCCGAGAGGAGGAGCTACGCAGCAACCAAGATGGCCGCATAGGCTCCCGGCTCCGCCGACCCCCTCCTGCTGCTTGATGATCCTGCCAGATATCCTGATTTTACGCCCAACCCCCGTGTGGATGAACTGTTGCTGAATCTGATGGTGCAGTCCCGAGACCTTTATCGCCCAGATTGACGGAGTTGTGTCATGTATAAGATCTCGGCCTAATCCAGCTTCTGAGCCGGGGCCTCGAGTACTTGCCCAGCCGGGTTGCAGTTGAAAAACATCGGCCGTGGGACTCAGATAGGGTCCGGTCTCTTACAGTGGAGGTTATCCTGTCCTGTTTTCTGGTGGCGAGTGTCTGGTCTGTTTTATACTGACTGAGTGGTGATAGGCTTCGTCTGTGGCTGTGGGGGAAGTCCCCGTCCCCGGCGACCCGGTTGCCACGTCCCGGGTGTGCTGGGCCGGGGCCCTCGCTCACAGTGGTTTACTGCTGACCGATAATGCACCCACCGTTGCCGTCCGTTCCGCTCTTGCCTCCTCTCCCGGAGAGACCCGGATCTCAGAGGAACCCGCCCATGCTTGGAACCGAGCGAATGGAGGCGGAATGGACGATCTGTGAGCCGTCCTTGAAGACCGTAATGCCCTCCATCGGGGCACTTTAATTGCATCTGGAGACCATTGTCCATAAAATGATCGCTGGTGACATCGAAACTGGGCGACCGAGTCTGGGCTCTGTTCTATTGCATGACTCTCTACGAATAGATTCTCCCATGATGAGGTTCCGTGACGATTTGAACCCGTGTTTTCAACATTGTCGTAATCTCATAATTTTGGTACCAGTGAACCGCAAATGATCCATTTAGTATATCCTGGTGTTTTCGCTACGCTACGAGCAAGAGCACTCCTGTTATAAACACATTTCCGATACACCGATGGCATCCATTTTAGATCATGGCATCCATCTTGTTTTCTTGCCCTCACATAGTCAATGAACACGCAGTGACCTCTGATCATTTGATTTCAATTAAGGACACGTAGGCTTTAGCCGACGATTCACCTCTCTTAAGACACGTGCACCTTAGGACAGAAACGCTGTGGCCGCATTACTCGGCAGAAGCTGCCTCCTCTGCCCGAGGCCAGTCCTGCTATACTGGTTCTCGTGTTCGTTGGCCTGATCATGATTAGGTGGCCGAAGCTGGTAGCCTTGCCCATTTACGACCCACAAACATCTCTTATCCTGCTTTTCTATCTTCTGCACCTGGCTCTGCTCCTTTCCTTCTGGGCCTTTATTAGGGGGAGGTAACAAAATTTACGATGAGGCGGTCCGGCTCTTGAATGTAAAGATGACATGGGATTATGATGGAACAGTGGGAAACCTCTCATTCCTAATGTTTTGACATCAGATATGGTTGACGATTCCTGTGTAACGCCAAATATTTATTGTTTAGGACATCATGTTTGAGAAACACACTAGTATGTGGAGAATGTTGCCCCCAGCCAAATATTCTGTATTTAAGGAGCAACCACTTAATACAATTCGAACAGTCTCCTAGATTCTGCCCGTGTGTAGTTTCTGTGACTTCTGTGTCCCTGCAGTAATAAACCTTTGGTCTTTGACGCCACCATCGAGAAGCCCGTGTTTCTGTTTATTTGTGCACCGAGACAGGTAGAACTCAGGGGTCTTCGGGTGTTGTCCCTGACACCTCTGGACGGTACCAAAAAGTCCAGAACTCCAATTGGCGCCTAACGTGGGGCGACGTCATTCGGTTCCGGTCCAAAAGCCTGAAGAGTTCGAGAAGCTTCGTGTGAAGATTCCGGAGGGAGGCGCCCCACTTCATCGATCCCGGCATATCGCAAAAGTGGCCCGACGTTCTCTTCCACGAGGGTTCCCGTTCGGACGGCTGCAGTGGTCCGTTGCCTTGACCGTCGCCCTGTCTTGGACCCGAGGTGCAGACCTTAGTACGGCGAGACGTGACGGGTTTCTCCTTAGTGACGTCTTCAGTACCTCAGTTAAGTATTAAGTGGTTGCTAGTTGTTTGGTTACTTCGTAAGGGTTCGGATAATCCTTTTAGTTCCTTGGTTTGGTTTGGTTTTGTAAGATTATCACTGGTTGCTCTAGTTACGATAATCTTTTGGTTTAGTCTGGGTATCGATACATTTGTTCTCTTTAGTAGGCCTAAGTTCGAGTGCGCACTGTTTTTTGTGTTTGTTCTGTGTTCCGGTTTAGAAAATGGTAAGTCGGAAAAGTTGTATGTTTTCATGTTTTGGTTGCAACAAGGATTCCCGGTTGGAGGACTCGTGTTCGGTTCCTCCAATTGGAACTCCCCTTTATGATCTTTATTGCAAGTTTGGTGTGGGCCCTATCTCTTATAACGAGGTATGGATCCGCTATACAGAGAAAGATGGTGTCCTTAGTTGGCCACTGCATGGTAGTTTTGAACCTGAAATTCTCGATAATCTAGAAAGAAGATTGTTTAAAAAGTAAGCCCGGCCGGCAATGTTTGGATTCTTTCCATTGTTGGCGAAAAGAATCCAAACAGAGACAGACTAAAAAGTTGAAGAAAGAACAGAAAGAACAGGAGTTGTCTCTAGAACAGTCTGCTAAGCAGCTGCAACTCAATGAATCTGAGAAAGCGATAGAGGTAGCCGATAGAGAGCGTAATTTAGCAATAGACAAATGCTACCCTGCCTTGCCATCAAGTACAACTAAGATACTGGAGGATTCTGAAAATGATCCCCTGTTGTCTTACTTGTTGAGGTCACCTCCACCGTATGCACAGGGTGCTACGGCTCCGCCTCTGCCGAATGTTGTGTTACCGGTTGCTGGACAGCCTGGTATACCTGCTCCTGCTCCCCTGAATCAAGCTCCTGTCGTCCCTGTGGTTATCAATGTTCCTCCGGCACCCCCTCTTCCAGGGTTGCCAGTTCCTTTGCCTATGCCTGTACCACTGATACCTGTTGTTTCACAAGCTACTTTGCCTGCCACCCCTACTGTTGCTGTTTCTTCTGTCCCGACTACTACTCTTCTCCAAACTTCTGCGAGCTATATGACTCCGCTTTCTGTTCGTCGGAGAATCACTGATTCTGTCTCTAATATTCTCTCTCCCTTTTACAAAACCTTGATAGGGAGTCCTGTCTCTGACTCCGTTCAGAGACGTAGTCAGCTTCCTAGTAGTGAAGAATGTGGAATCTTAGACTCCACTGCCCTTAGGTGGATTTCGAAAGTTGTATTAGATACATTCATGCAATGGAAGGAACCGACACAACGCTATGTGTTTGATGTCATGTGTTCACTCTTACGTGAAGAATGGGAAGAGAGCGAATCTAAACAGGTACCGGATGAATTAATCCAAGTTCAACAAAAATTTGCAGCAGGTATGATAGTTGGTCAGGACATAAAGGAAGCAATGGAATTAATTTTAGATTTTAGATTCGATCCTTCCCTTCGTTCACCAAGAGAGTTAGAGAAACGTAGTACGAAACAAGGTCGACAATATCCTATGAGGGAAGTCCCGCCAATATGGCGTGAAGCCATTCAAGCTGATGCGGCTCATGGTATTGCAGCCGCTCCGGCGCAATTCCAGAGAGTGTGGATACACATTCCGTGGAAGCGGGCCGAAGTGTTAGCAGTGAAACAGGCCTTGCCAGATCAGCGTAAAAATCCTGCTGGGTACTACAAAGAGTTAGCGCAAACGGTTGAAGCTTGTGTAATGAATCTAGCAGACATTGATATGTTATTTGGTAATGTAGTACCGCAACCAATTTGGGCTAAAATTCGCAGAGAAAATCATCCAGTTGCTCTAGGTGGTGACCGGGCAGCTATTATTGCAGCAGATGGTCAACAAATTGGGGGTTCTAAACCTGAACCTTTAATTGCTAATTTGCCCGGTAGAATAATTGATTTAATGAAAACTCTGATGCCGGCATTACGTGTAAATTGGGACAAGTTGTCCGCATGCAGGCAGAAGAAAGACGAAAGTGTCTCTGACTTTTTCACCAGATTCGAAGAGACTTTCGTAGATCACAGTGGTCAGGATATGAGCACAGAAGGAGGTCAGAGAATATTTGTCGATAAGTTTGTGCACAATCTATTGCCAGAGCTTAGTAATAAATTGAAGAATTCTGAAAGTGCGTGGGCTGTCTCTACGACTGCGCAAATACTTGCAACTGCCCAGTATTATGAAAATAGGGATAAAGAGGAGAAGGAAAAATCAGATAAAAAGACGAAAGATTTAAAAACTAAAGTCCTTTTGCAACAAGCGTATCAGCCTCGCATGAATCAAACGAATACACTGCAAGGGTCATACCAGAGGAATGACTATGGTTCACAGAGACCGCAATACCAATGGAATCAATGTGCTTATTGCAAAAAGGAAGGTCATTACAAGAATGAGTGTCCGGTACTGGCACAGAATAATGCTGCAGCAGCTCAGAGAGGTCGTGGTGGTTCTATGCAAAATTCTAGAGGTCGAGGACGAGGTGCTATGCCTCCACAAACGAATGATCGCCCTTCTAATTATTTTGATCAACGAAATGGTCAGTCTACACAGCCAGCTAGATCTCAACAGTATCATGTTGAAGATTATTGTGAGGGTGGTGAGGAATTTCAGCAAAATGAGTACTAGGACAGCCATGGACAAAGAGAGGGAGTAGTGTCAGTTCCAGTAGACCAGAGTGGGCCTTATGTCGCCGTAGCTACATCAGGTGTAGTCGAACCATTTCTGTTGGATACTGGTGCAGCAAAAAGTTCTATCATACATGCAAAACTCCCTGGCGCACCTTTGTCCGGCTTAACACATGTTTCTGTAGGTTTTTCAGGCGCCCCTGTTCACAACCCCGTTTCTGGTCCGTTGTCTATTTCTGTTGGGCCTCGTCAATTGAAAGCTCCCTTAATTTTGACGACTGGTTGTAATGAAAATCTGCTTGGTTTAGACTTGTTAAAACGCCTGTATGCGACATTGTACTGTTCTCCTTCAGGAGTACAGCTTACATTAGGTAAGAGAATCATCTCCCCGATGTATTTGTCAATGGATGCGCTCCCACTGGAGCTGCGTTCTCTCCCTGAAACACTTTGGGCGACTGGTCCTAACGATGTAGGCCTCTTGGAAATTCCACCATATGTAGTCACTTTGAAAGCAAATGTTAAATTTCCACGAATCCTGCAATACAAGATCTCTAGTGAAGGTGAGCGTGCGCTCTTATTGATCGTGCAAGATTTGATCAAAAAGGGCGTAGTAGAAGAAACTCGAGGAAATGTCTGTAACAGTCCTGTATTGCCTATTTTGAAACGAACTGACCCCACAAAGCCTCCAGTCTATTGGTTTGTAATTGACCTTAGAGAGGTTAATAAAATTGTAATCCCACAGTTTCCTGTGGTTCCAGACATTACTGCATTGTTAACGTTGATTCCTGCTAAAGCCACGTGGTTCTCTGTGATCGACTTGAAGAATGCCTTTTTCAGCATTCCGATAGCCGAGGAAAGCAGAGATATTTTTGGCTTCTCTCTAGGAGGACGAAGCTTCAGGTTTAAACGTGCTCCACAAGGCTATTGTGAAAGCCCATCCATTTACAGTCAGGCATTAAAAAGTCAGTTAGATTCTTTTGTACTTCCTCCTGGTTCTGCCTTGGTGCAATATGTCGATGATCTTTTAGTGGCTGCCGATGACAAGGAAACTTACAAAGCAGCTACAATTTCTCTATTGCATCATTTGTCTGATTTGAACCACAAGGTATCTCCTTCCAAAATGCAATACTGTTGCCAAGAAGTGACCTACCTAGGTCATCTCTTGTCAAAGGAGGGAAGAAGGTTGACCCCAGAGAGAATAAAAGCAATTACGCAGATGAATGTTCCTAGCACACAGAGAGAAGTGCGTGCGTTTTTTGGTATTACTTCATACTGTAGGCAATGGATCCCAAATTTTTCTCTTTTGGCAAAACCATTAGTGGCTTTGACTGGGAAAGGTGTTCCGAATCCAGTGCCATGGTCTGACGAATGTCAGCAGAGCTTTTCTGAGTTACGAAATGCACTATGTTCAGCTCCTGTGTTGGGTACACCTGACTACAGTAAGCCATTTGCACTCTATGTTCACGAGAGAGACGGTTGCGCGTTGAGTGTTTTAACGCAGCAATTTGGTGATAAACAACGCCCTTGTGCGTATTTTTCATCAACATTAGATCCGGTAGTCAGAGCGTTGCCTAGCTGCTTGAGAGCTACAGCGGCAGCTGCAGCGTCCATTCGACAATCTGCTGGTTTGGTCATGAACAACATGCTAGTAGTCATGGTTCCACATGCCGTGGATACACTCATGAACCAAACAAAGACGCAGCATCTTACCAGTGCTAGATTATCAGGCTATGAGCTGACACTGTTAGCGAGTCATATTCAGATCAAAAGATGCAATGTATTGAATCCAGCAACATTGTTGCCGACTAGTCAAGAGTCGAGTGATTCCGAACCACATGACTGTTGTTTTAGAACCGAGGAAGAGACAAAAGGACGAATTGATTTAAAAGACACTCCGTTGTCAGATCCAGATGGCACGTTGTATGTTGATGGGTCATGTTTTAAGTTGGAGAATGGTGATGTGACAGCTGCCTATGCAGTAACGACTTTGAGTACGATTGTGGAGACTGCAAGAGTGAGTCAGAATTCTGCCCAAGCTGCAGAATTGATTGCGTTGACTAGAGCGTGTGTTTTAGCTAAGGGAAAGAGAGTGAATGTGTTCACAGATAGTCAGTACGCATTTGGCGTAGCCCATAGTTTTGGACGATTGTGGAAGGAAAGAGGTTTTATTACGTCCCACAGGACTAAAATCCAGCATGGTCAGCTAGTTAATGACTTGTTGGAATCTCTAAACTTTCCAATGGAAGTTGCGATTGAGAAGTGCAGTGCTCATCGAGCAATCACAGATGATGTTGGTCGAGGAAATGCCTTTGCTGATGAGACAGCAAAACAGACAGCTAGGAATCCGATGAGTAGGATGTATGTTGCAACGTCTGCAAGATGGGTTACTAATTCGGGAATGTGTGAAGACACAATGGAAAGTGTGAGAATGATTCAAGGAGAAGCGACTGAAGAGGAAAAACTTGCATGGAAAGACATGGGTAAATTGGACTCGAATGGATGTTGGATTGATTTGACGGAACAGCAGCGTTGGATGTTGCCTGATGCGTATGTGCTTGCGGTAGTAACGATGGCGCATGGAGCAGCGCACATCAGTTCTAAAGGGATTTGTAAGACGTTGGCTCCAGTCTGGAAGAATGATGAAATTAGTAAGTGTGCAGAAAGAGTAGTGAGAAACTGCATGATGTGCCTGATGCATAATCCTGGCAAGGGAACCCCCACACCTGCTGGTCATTTCCCTCCTCCTTCCTGTCCCTTTGAAGTGATTCAGCTAGACTTCATCCACATGGATCGATGTAATAATCTTAAGTACGTCCTAGTGGTAGTCTGTGCTTTTTCAAGATGGATCGAAGCTTATCCACTTAAAGACAATACTGCTTTGTCTACTGCCAAAATTCTCCTCAAAGAATACTTCCCCAGATACGGTATGCCACGGATTGTATGGTCAGATAATGGAAGTGAGTTTGTAGGGAAAGTTATGCAGAGTGTGTGTGCAGGCTTAGGAATAAGGCAAAAATTCCACAGTGCGAATCATCCCCAGTCAGCAGGTTTAGTTGAAGGGTACAATGGCACCCTCAAACTGAAACTGGCTAAGATACAAGCCTCCACGGGCTTGGCCTGGCCAGACGCTTTACCTTTGGCCCTGTTATCCACAAGAGCGACTGTGCATTCCCGAGTAGGGCTTAGTCCCTATGAGATAGTGTTCGGTCGACCTGCGAACGTTTGGGGGGTACCTAGACCGAAAGAATTTAAGCAGCTGGAATACCCAATGTTAATTGATTACCTTTTTGACTTGACTGCTAAATTGAGTCTCATTCATCAACAGGTTTTCGATGCATTGCCAAAGCCTCCAGAAAGTCCAGGCCATCAGCTGAAACCTGGAGATTTTGTCGTCGTAAAGAACTTTGGACGAACCAGAAATCTTCAACCAAGATTCGTTGGACCATTCCAGGTGCTGTTGGCGACAAGGACTGCTATACGTGTGGCTGGCAGAAAGAATTGGATCCATGCGACGCACGCAAAACGTGCACCCCTTCCCCTTCCTTACGATAACTGGGTGAGAAAAGGAATTGGTGCCTCTGAAACCGAACCAGTTCCTAGATACATTCCTTTCAGTGATGCAGAACTAGTTACTGATTCACCGAACTCTGACTCCCCATCTGGAACTGCCCCTTTGAACACTGAGCATTTGTCCTCTGCATCAAACGAACACTTGTCATCTGCGAACCTGAACATTGTTACTCCTGCTGAACACAATCTATTTCCGGATCAAACTACACCAGGAAAACTGAGATACAACTTACGTTCTCAATCAAAAGACTAAATAAAGCAGGAAACTACCTATTTTTCATATTTCAATTTGATACATTTGACTCCAGCCAGGAAGTTTGATAATATTTTGCTTTTCTTTATGTACATTTTGTTGTTTTAATTGCCTTGCCGTCTGGGTAGCCGTAGGGTCGTGGCTGTGTGCCTAGTTGAATCTGCGGGGGCCAGACACAGGGTCGGCCTTTCTGTTAGTTCTGGGAACTCCCAGGGCTGATAGAGGCATTTTCAACTACGTACACATCATCAGTGGTCGCGAGCGGTTGTAGAAGATGGAGCTTCCTGAGCTGCACCGAGAGAATGTAATTTATGTTCGCAGAAATAGATTTTACAAGATTCTTCATAACAAATGTTTTCTGATGCAATGTGCAGTTATGTTTTTAATTCTTTTAATAATGTTGGTGGGTGGAATCGTCTTAGGCGTCCATTTGATTTTTGCACCGATAACAACCACATTACCTCCCCTTGATTCTGTTCCTTCTACTATTGCTTCTTACCATTCCTTTCATCCGTTTCCTGAACATGAACAAGCTCGACGCTCAGAATTCATAAACAACACTTTTGTACAACTCTTGCATCAACACCAACTGGTAGTTAACACAACAGACTGCTGGGTATGTGGTCTGATACCACACACTATGGATAAAGGTATCCCCTATCTGGTCTTACCTTTTAGCTATAATGGATCATTTCAGGCCTTTCAGACTATTTTTGTCTATGCCCTTGAGACCTATCCCCCGCGTCCACCACGTTCCACTAAATATAACTCTGCCAATAAAGCTTTAGTCAAGGGAATCATTGACATGATTAAAGACGTCAATAACACCCCATCTTATCCTAGAGATGAATTACGAGTATATCTGAGTTGGAATTCTACGGAGTATCGCATTAGTTTGGGTGAAAGCAAGCGTAAGAGCTCCACTCCAATTTGGGTCGTACCTCACCGAGGTCAAGTCTGTTTGCAAGGAAATGGGAGAAATCCAAGAGCTCAGCTAGGGAAGAGTGAGTGCGTTGAGACTTACATGTATCCGTCTAACTCTTCCCCTGCCTTTCTTACTGCTAGGGGTACCTACTTCATTTGTCAGGATAGGGCATATACATGGTTGCCCGCTGACTTTTCAGGTTCATGCTATATTGCTCGACTATTGCCTCCGACATACACTGCTTCTCCAGATTATCACAAGACCAGAGTAGCAAGAGGTGTTTTCAGCAAGGAAGATACCGCTGGTCAGGAAGCCGGAGACTTCTTCAAAGGTTTCCTTCCGTTTTGGGGGCCTATGGCCAATAGTAGAAATATACGTCAGCTAACACGGGTAGTTGAATCTACTATTACAGAAACTGCAGGTGCCCTTAGTAATTTAACAGCTGAGCTCCAGGCGGATCGTCTCATGACGTTGCAGAACCGTATGGTTCTAGACGTAATACTTGCAGATCGAGGTGGGGTATGCAGAATGATCCAATCGAGCTGCTGTGTTTTTATCCCCAATAATGCTCCGACAGTATATGAAGCGATCTCTAAGCTTCATAAAATTTCCGACTCTATCCATGTAGACAAGGGAAACTGGTCCTTAATGTAATGGCTCTAGACTCTACTCTCAGCGTGGGGATGGAAGGTTCTAATGGTCGTTGGTATTATCTTAGTATTCCTATTCTCGTGCTGCCTTATTATCCAATGTGGTCCCGCTTTGTGTAGCCTCTGTGCTGCAACCTGTCTTAGAAAACCGCCTATATTTGGAGACATGTTACTGACCTAATGAACATCGAGATAGACTCTGACATAGATTGAGTAATTGCCTATGTAAGGGCAAAAGGAGGGTCTGAGGTTCCGTGACGATTTGAACCCGTGTTTTCAACATTGTCGTAATCTCATAATTTTGGTACCAGTGAACCGCAAATGATCCATTTAGTATATCCTGGTGTTTTCGCTACGCTACGAGCAAGAGCACTCCTGTTATAAACACATTTCCGATACACAGATGGCATCCATTTTAGATCATGGCATCCATCTTGTTTTCTTGCCCTCACATAGTCAATGAACACGCAGTGACCTCTGATCATTTGATTTCAATTAAGGACACGTAGGCTTTAGCCGACGATTCACCTCTCTTAAGACACGTGCACCTTAGGACAGAAACGCTGTGGCCGCATGACTCGGCAGAAGCTGCCTCCTCTGCCCGAGGCCAGTCCTGCTATACTGGTTCTCGTGTTCGTTGGCCTGATCATGATTAGGTGGCCGAAGCTGGTAGCCTTGCCCATTTACGACCCACAAACATCTCTTATCCTGCTTTTCTATCTTCTGCACCTGGCTCTGCTCCTTTCCTTCTGGGCCTTTATTAGGGGGAGGTAACGAAATTTACGATGAGGCGGTCCGGCTCTTGAATATAAAGATGACATGGGATTATGATGGAACAGTGGGAAAGCTCTCATTCGTAATGTTTTGACATCAGATATGGTTGACGATTCCTGTGTAACGCCAAATATTTATTGTTTAGGACATCATGTTTGAGAAACACACTAGTATGTGGAGAATGTTGCCCCCAGCCAAATATTCTGTATTTAAGGAGCAACCACTTAATACAATTCGAACAGTCTCCTAGATTCTGCCCGTGTGTAGTTTCTGTGACTTCTGTGTCCCTGCAGTAATAAACCTTTGGTCTTTGACGCCACCATCGAGAAGCCCGTGTTTCTGTTTATTTGTGCACCGAGACAGGTAGAACTCAGGGGTCTTCGGGTGTTGTCCCTGACACCTCTGGACGGTACCAAAAAGTCCAGAACTCCAATGATGCTCGTAGTAAAGGAGGATGGAGACCCCATGTGCGATAAAGTTTTGACGCCATTGACCTGTTTGCAGAATACTTGCGGAATTGTTTTTCTGGGGGTATCGCTGCATTCACCATCGCAGCCGATTATTGTGGAGCTACCTGGTTCTTCACTCTTTGAGACTACGACTAGAAAAAAACGAAAGTCATTACTGTCCCTTCCCGACCTTGTGGTTCTTTTACATCTACGGAGGAAAGGATATCTGGACTGCATGTCGGTGAGGGAGATCTTATCGGTGGCGGAGGCTTGCAGAGACTCAATGTGCTCAATTGGTCTCATATTAATCTTAATCGAACTTCCTACGAACTTTGACGCTCCTGGGGCGGTGATGGTGTTACCCGACAGAGTCCGCATGAAAGATCGTCGGGGTCAAGGATGAGACTGTTGGTCTGGGTCTGATTTTGGGGCTTTAGAGGACTAGGGACTCGCTAACGTAATGCTTGCGGGAGGTTGGCCGGTGTTCAACATCTCCCCTGTCTGGCTCTGCCTATAATTTTTTTGAGTACTTGGTGGTCTTCGGACAGGGGTTGTTCGTTTCAGGCCGGGGGGAAAGGTATCTGGGAGTCTGTATGACATTCTCCTCCTCCATTCTCCATCTTTTACTTTTTGTAGTTTAGTTAGTTGGGGCGACAGGCACGCTGCTAGTTGGGGTTAGGCGAAAGCCACATGCAGGGGTGCAGGGTGGGGGGATGGGTCTATGGTTTTGTTAGTTAGTCTAGTCTTTATGGCTTCTTTATCTCACGCTTTCCTTTCGCTCTCTCTTTCATAACATTGTGGTAATATCCTGATCTCGTATGTATTCCAGTATCTGGTGACCGTACTTCTTTTTCTATCCTGGCGACAATGGGTGGGCGGGGTCTGGGTGCGGGCGACTGCGTTGGGTTAAAGATTGCTTTGTTGTACATCCTGCTTTGTGCTTGCTAGCGCAGTCGTCTTGGTCGTACCCTTTAAATTGATCTGTGATTATTCTATTCTTGTACCTGCTCACTTTATCATAGTGTTCGAATGTATGGCACCAGTTTGAGTTTGAGTTTGAGTTTTAAATTATTTATAAAGCGCGCGTACACCTGACGGTTCCATGGCGCTACAGTATGCCGAGTCCTTGAGAAACGAGAATAACAGGAGGGGGGCTGGTGAGAGATTATTGGGGGAAGGCTTTGGAGAATAGAAAGGTTTTTAAAGCCTTTCTGAAGAGCGAGTATTGGGTGGAACATCTAAGTTGGGCTGGGAGGGAGTTCCAGAAAATGGGGGCAAGGGTGGAGAATTTAGAACCTCCCCATTTTTTTCGGCGAAAGCGAGGGCCAATCAGCAGATGTTGAGAAGAGGAGCGAAGTTCCCTGGCGGGGGCATAGGGTTTGATCTCCGAAGAGATAAAAGCAGGAGAAGCGCCTAGCTGGGCCTGGAAGGCGAGGCAGCCTACCTTAAATTGGGAGCGTTCACGAATGGGGAGCCAGTGCAAGGATTTTAAGAGGGGGTGACATGATGGGATTTGGTGAGGTTGTAAACCAAGTGAGCAGCTTGGTTCTGAACCAGCTGTAGTCGTCGTACATTGTAGGCAGGCATGCCATGGTAAAGGGCATTGGCATAATCCAAGCGAGAGACGACCATGGCGAGTACGATAAGTTTTAGGGCCGTGAAGGAGAAGAAGCGGGGGACCTTACGAATAGTACGGAGAGATAGAAAAGAGGAGGAAACCACCGAACTCACCTGGGAGTGCAAAGTGAGTTGGTCGTTAATTTTGATACCGAGGGTTTTAACAGAGGAAGAGGGGGATGGAGAGGGCCCAAGGGAAGGGGGCCAGAAGAGTGGGGACCAGGGACTGGAGCAACCACCTGTCAAAACCAGCTCTGTTTTATCTGGGTTTAGTTTCAGGTGGTTGTGATTCATCCAGTCCCGAATAAAGAGCATTGTGGATTGGAAATTGGATTTAGAGTCAGGAGAGTGAGAGAGAGAAAATATGAGCTGGAGGTCATCCGCATAGTTATATATGGAGACCTCCATTTGCTGAAGAGAAAAGATGAGGGGAGCTATGTACAGGTTGAATAGTAAAGGGGAAAGAGAGAAGCCTTGAGGGACCCCACATAACACCTTCCGAGGCTCAGCCAAGAAATCGCCCAGGCGGACCGCTTGGGTGCGGTCACTTAGGAAGGAGGACAACCAGACCAAGGCCGAGCCACCGATCCCTGCCGCCCCGACACGGGAGAGCAAGATGGAATGGTCCACCGTGTCAAAGGCGGGGGAGAGGTCGAGTAGCACCAAGGCCTGGGGGTGTTGGTGTCCAATCCCTCTCTAAGGTTGTCAAGTACTGAAAGCACGACTGACTCGGTGGAGTGAGCTGGGCGAAATCCGGCTTGGCGGGGAGCTAAGACTCGGTTTTCTTCCACGTAGGTGGTGAGTACTCTGGTGACATGTCGCTTCAGAACTTTCCCTAGGAAGGGGAGCAGAGAGCTAGGGCAATAGTTGGTGAGGACAGAGAGGTCCGCACCAGGTTTTTTTAGAATGGGGAGGATTATAGTAGTTTTGAGAGCAGGGGTAACCACACCCTGGGACAGGGAGCAGTTAAGAAAAGTAAGCGGGGGTAGCGGGCAGTTCGTGAAGATGTGACAGAGAACATGGGCAGGGCACGGGTCAAGTGGGGACCCAGATTTAACCAGAGGGAGGAGAGAGAGAAAGGATTCCTCTGTTAGAAGAGGGAATGAGTGGAGACAAGCCTCTATAGGGGGGCAGGGCGGGTTGAGGAAGGAAGAAGAGGGGGGGAGGATATTGGCTCTGATTGTTGCAATTTTTTCCAGAAAATAAGAATTCAGGGAGTCGCATAGAGGTTGAGAGGGGGATGGTTTGAGAGTGGTTCTGTCGGAGTAAGCAAGTTTATTAATAATAGAGAAGATTTCTCTGGGTTTATTCTCCGCGACTAGAATTTTAGAGAAAAGTAGTCCTTTTTGGTGGACAGAATAGATTTTTTGTAATGCTGCAAGAGGGAGGTGTACTGAGTTTTGAGGATGGGACAGTACTGTCGTCTCCAGGCTCATTCTGCGTGACGGACTGAGAGTTTTAGCGCCTTCAGTTCATCATTGAACCAGTGGTTGGAGTCGTTCGTTCGTCTAAAGGAAACCCGCCTAAGTGGGGCGATGGAGTTGGCTTGTTCTGAAGAGGGCAGACCAGATAGGTATGGGCTGGAAGATGAGAGAGAGGAGGCTAGAGAGGCCACATCTACCCGACCCCAGGATCGTACCCAGATATTTTTAGGGCGCGAGGGCTTGGTGGGTGGGCCAAGTTGAGAGAAAAAGGAAATCAGTGAGTGGTCAGACCAGGGACAAGGGAAATAGACAGAGACATAATGGGGCAGTTCAGAGACCAGATCTGGTCAAGGGTATGGCCTTGAGTGTGCGTAGAGAAGTGGACATGCGAGGTGAAGTTAAGGGAGCATAAAGTTTCGGAGAATTCTTTAGAGGTGGAGCATTCGGCTGGATCGGAGGGCCAAAAGTTGAAGTCACCCAGCACCAAAACGGAAGAGTTGTTAACTGCTAGGGTGGCTACAAGTTCTTGAAACCCATCAAGAAAGGTTGGAGAAGGTTGGGGGGGGGGGGGGCGGTACATAAGTAAACAAATGAGGGGTACTTTAAAGAAAAGTGAACGAACGACTAAGAAGTCAGATGTACCGATCGGGGGAAAGCTGAGAGGTTGAAATGGAAAATCCTTCCGAGCAATCAGGGCGACACCCCCGCCTGATTTGCCGGATGGCCGGTCAGCTCGGAGAGAGTAGTAGGTAGCAGGGAGAGAAGCTACTAGGATGGGGAGGGAACTGTCACGGAACCAAGTCTCCGTAAGAAATAAGAGGTCCGGTTTATGGAGATCAAGTAAGACAGAAAGTTTGTGGCAGTGCTTGACTGCAGAGCGTGTATTAAGGTAGTAGATGGAAAGAGGAGCTTGTCTAGGCCCGGCAGGAGGGTCGGGACAGGGGAGGGGGGAGAGAGGAAGCGTATGGATCGGGGCATGAAGAGCAGGAGGAGCGGCTGAGGCTGTCAGTACCAGGTTATTAATGTGGGTGGTCAGGGAGGCTTCAATAGGCCAAGGGCCTTGAAAACAAGTAGTTGAGCCGATGAATATTGTTGTGGTCCGGGATAGCGGGGTGGCCTAGGCCCTAGGCGCGTTCGGTCGCGGACGGGCGCAGACGGGCTTGCCTTAGGCGCGCCTTCGGCGCACAATCGTCGCGCCCGCTGCGCTCGTCCGCTGCGCGTTCGGTGGTGGCACATGACTTGTAGGGGGCGGGAGGGAGGAAGGGGGCGTGGCCTCAGTGAGGGGCGTGGCCTCGGCGCTCGCCAAAGTGGCATTAGGGGTGAAGGTGATCGGTAACCTCCCGCCGCAGCATTAAGTCGGCTGCGCGGGGAACCGAGATCAGCTGGTAAGTGAGTGTTGTTAAAAAACAGAGAACACAGGTTCAGACAAGTAGTTTCAATAATAATTTTAAAAAGTCAAGAGGTCCGCTCCCGGCTTCCGCCTCAGGAGGACTCGCTATAACTGGGCAGACGCTTGTAGTCAGCGTCTATAAATGTGCGCTGGAAGGGGGCGTGGCCTCAGTGAGGGGGCGTGGCCTCGGCGCTCGCCAAAGTGGCGTGAGGGGGTGAAGGTGATCGGTAACCTCCCGCTGCAGCGTTAAGTCGGCTGCGCGGGAAACCGAGATCAGCTGGTAAGTGAGTGTTGTTAAAAAACAGAGAACACAGATTCAGACAAGTAGTTTCAATAATAATTTTAAAAAGTCAAGAGGTCCGCTCCCGGCTTCCGCCTCAGGAGGACTCGCTATAACTGGGCAGACGCTTGTAGTCAGCGTCTATAAATGCGTGCTGGAAGGGGGCGTGGCCTCGGTGAGGGGGCGTGGCCTCGGCGCTCGCCAAAGTGGCGTGAGGGGGTGAAGGTGATCGGTAACCTCCCGCCGCAGCGTTAAGTCGGCTGCGCGGGGAACCGAGATCAGCTGGTAAGTGAGTGTTTCAGACATTTCTGTTTCTTTTTCCTTGCTCTTAGATTGGGGGGGGGTTAAACATAAAATAAAACCTTTGTCTTATCCTGTAACGTGTTTGTGAGTTCAATCAAATGTTTATCCTGATTCGCTGCCGGACCTCAGGGTTGTCGGCTGAAGATCTGTGTCATTTGATAATATAGTGGGTCTTATTTTTGTGTCGCGGCCGGCCCCTGTGGTTGTTGGCCCGTGCGTGTAATTTTATTGAACTGTACAATAAAGGTTTCTTTTTTTTTTTAAAGAATGTTTTCCGATATGCTCCCCTCTTTTACTTCATTCCAAGAGCTAATCAATAATGTTTTCCAGAAAAGTTAATTTATCTTGTTGGCAGTGCATTTGGAATGTCATACGCCCTCCTTTTTGATAGTTACACACAACTGTTTGACATTCTTGAGCCATGGGGTACGCACATTTATGTCTAGAATGATTAATTAGGATATAGCATCCTTATAGAATGCCAGCTCCGGTGTAGTTCAGATACGTACTCAATATAGGAGGGTTTTCAATAAAGCCAACGAATTCACCTTATTCCATATTCATTGTCAAGTTGATGCGTGGATGTTGTGCATTTATCCACAGAAGAAGTCTGGATGGCTCTTGCCTGCAGAAGATCTTATGGCTGTCGTCAAGAAAGCTAATCGGCCTATAGTTGGAGGGGATATCACACCTACCTTTCTTGTAGACAGGGATGATGGTGGAACCAGGAAGAATATCCCCCTCTCTCCCAATAGCATTGCCCAGTGCATCTAACTAAGTCACCCATATTTCTGGCTGTGATAAGAATAGGTCTCCTGGGACACCGTCTGAGCTAGGGGCTTTTCCCCCCATGCAATTGATGAACAGCCTGTTCTGTTTCATTTAGATCAAATTCCATGGGGGTGCTAGGCCCCACGTCTTCAACGGGTGTAGCGTGAATTGCTAATGGCAAGCCCCTAGATTGCATGTGATCACTATCTCACTTTTTTTTTTAATTTAAAAACAAATATGTGTTAAATTACACATTTTACAACCCCTAAGGATGCTTGTTGTGCGCAGTGCCTAATGTATGCAGAAGTAAGCTTAGCAGAAAGGCATAAATCATGAATGTGCTTGAATATTATGTCACACACTGACATGTTTGAGAATCATGTAGATCTAGTTTACTATTCGTTTGCACTTCACGTGGGGCAAGTTTTTTTCCCATTGGTAAAGCTTTTTCGTTTCACTTTTTCCAAAGTTTCCAAGTGTAACTTTCCCTTCTATTATGCAAAACCTTTCTGCACGTTAAGGTGCAATCTTCATGTCATGTGAGCGAGGTAACTTTTTCCAAACATAATGGCAAATCTACGGAGATTTTTTTTAAGGAAAAACAGCTTACCTTACACAATACACATTCTTCCAAAAGTCACTATTTTCTTACATATGGGGGGAAAGCGTAAAACAAAATGTTGAATTTTTTTGGGCGAATTTTTTAAAGGTTGCAAAAAAACAACCTTTGCCACTATGCATATATATCCCTAGTTTGAACACAGATATGCCTTATTTTGGGTATAAGCCACTCACTATGTGCTCGAAAGGGACAGAAGTTAATTGGGGGGAAGTGTTTGTACGCTGTGGTTGCAACACAATACCATGCCGTAGTTTCAGAAGGGAGTTTTCTAACTCAATCTCAGCGGACTTTATCCGTCTCATCTGTAAAGGCCTCGGGCAGGGGGAGGGGGGATGTTCGGAGGGGAGGGGGTCGCCAGCTAAATCCCAATAATCCATCTCCTTCTGGCAAACGTGAGAAAGTCACTGGTGAGCTCCTAATGCGAGCAGCCATTGCAGAATTCATGTGCACAGGAAGTTTCATCTCCAGCTCCGAGAGCTGGAAAGGATCAAGCTCTGTCTTTTAGGACCCTTCCAAAACCATAAGTCACTGAGCTGAAATAAATACATATTTCCCATGGTGTCAATGCCAGAAAAATGTCTTGTGTTCCTCATGGTACATGCATCTCTGACCCTAAATCTAAAATATATAAGATCTGTTGACTCTTTTTCTTGAATAATCACAGGACGGCTAAGCCCATAAGCATAAACCAAATCTCTCAGAAAAAGCAACGTCCAAACGCACATTTACATTTTATATACAAATAAATGTTCAGCATTGCAACAATTATATAGCTTATTGTTTCGAGTTGAACCCAAGAGCTCTCCTTACATTTCTCCCACTGATGATCCTTCTTTTAAAACATTACCTCATGCCCTCTACTGATCTGAAAACGAGCCATGGTAGGCAACCTGGTCCTCTGCTTTACAGCTTTACGTGATCACTTACTGTTGTTTTCTGGACCTGTAGTTTATAGTTGATGAGCTTTTACAGTTTTTTTACAAATGATGAACGTAAGACAAATTACAGGAATAGGCAGGGTAGCCAGCTACAATCAAAAACGTCCGTTCATCACTCCAATATGATTATCGTGGCACCATATTTATATGTGTTCCTGAGTTCTTTTTGCTAGTGGAACATGATTAAACATCATACATAAAATTTCGAGCCCTGAAGAAGTCTCGCTAGAGACGAAACGCATTGGCTAAAAGAATTATTGTGATTATTGAATTTTAAAACATTCGAATATATTTATCAAGAACAACTATTTCGACTATTAAAAAAATCTGGACCTGCTTTTTCTACTGTTCATCACGGACATTTGATGCTTTAATGAACTATAATGAGATTTCCAATTGATGGCTGATAATTCCAACCTTTGTTCTTGACTGTATTTGGGTTTCACCCAATAGGAAGTGGAGGGGGTGCACTTCCTGTTTTTTCAGCACCATCGCCATACTATTAAGCCACTGTAGGTAATAGGTGCAGGATTTTTGCCTCCACACTTTGTGTGTTTTGTTGCTAGCTAACTTAGAGGCAATTTGTAAAGTATTTATGCAGCACACAAACAGCAATAAAGTGAAACTACCACACAAGAAAAATCCCACTCCAATTTAGAAAAACAGAGTGAGATTAAATATATTATGTGACACCAAAACGACAAAAATCCAAACAGTGGAAGCAGAGATGTAATTTCAAAGTTTTAACATAAGGATAGCACCTAAAAGCAAAAATAGCCAACTGTGGTTAATTAGCTGAGCCAGACCAGCACAAAGTGACGAGTTCAGGCCAACCACAAAGTTGTGAGGGTCGTATACAGGGACCCAGTTAGTCCCACTGAGAATTTTGCCTTATGCCCTTGATGCGGAGCATTGCACCGCACTGCGTCCATTCCAATTAGGAGCTGCGAGGTCTATGCTGCGGGTTCATGCATGGAGTTGCATCGCTTTGCATTGGTTCCGATGAGGAGCTATAAGGGATGCAAAGCGAGTTCCAGCATTGAGTTTTATCGTGCTGCATTGGTTCCCATAAGTAACTGCGAGGGTCACACTATATCGAGTTGCATTGTGCTGTGTTGAGTTGCGATGCGCTTCGTCAGTTCTGGGTAAACACACAGTTGGGCCAAGATGAGTATGCTCTGATGTCAGCCAAGGGTCTAGGAGCCTGGGGGGACTCTTGGGGATCAGGACTCATCCTAGCTGAGGCAGCAGCATTGCAGAGGCAGGTCTAGGCAGGTAGGCAGATGCAAGACAGGTCTCTGAAGCTTGTTAGATCTCTGTTGCTAAGAAGAGGAGGCCAGTCAACTAGCCCTTGGAATCACTCTGGTGGAGCTAGGTTGTGAGAAAGGGCCTCTTTTGACAATGTTTGCCCCACTTTTTGCCTGGAAAAAGATATGGTTTGATTGCAGTGCACAGGGTCTCTTACAACCAGGTGCCCTGTGCCCGTGCTTCTTCCCTAAAACGGTTCCACATTTGGCTCTTGAGACCCCTTGTAAGTCCGTAGTAAATTGTACCTGGGTACCTAGAGCATTGGGACTGAAAAGGGTCCCATAGGGACCACTTACCCAGGGCACGAAGACTGACACTACAGAATTCATGCCCTGGTACAGAAAAAACAGCACAGTCGACATGGCACACTTCCTGTGTGCCACCCAATTAGCACTGCCTAAGGTATAGGTAAGTCATCCCTTCAGCAGGCCTTACAGTTCGAAGGTTGGGTGCACTATATCACAAATGTCAGCATATCTGCATGAGCAGATATGCTCCTACAATATTTAAGTCTATTCTTAGATATTGTAAGTGCCAGGGAAGCCAAAGAGAGTACATGGGCTGGAAACTCGACAACTCAAGTTCCCCAGCACCATGATGGCTTCTCTGAACCCAGGAGTGTTCGGTACCAAACTACTCCTCTCAATAAACCCTCACTAATGCCAGTGTGGGTTTTATTGAAACATGTACTTGGAGGGCACCTCAGTGGTGCCCCCTGAAAACCTACCAATCCTGTTGTGGTTACAGACTGGCTTTAGGCAGCCTGCCACCACCAGACATGTTTCTGGACCCTGGGTAGAGAGCCCCGCTCTCTGAGACCAGAAACAAAGAACATCCTGGGCAGAGGTGTCAAACCTATTTCCCCGGGATGGGCACAGTGTTCAAGAGGGAATCCTCAAAGGCCTACTGCCTTTGTGATGCGACCCCCAGCCTCTGCTGCTAGCAGTAAATGGCAGGCCTCAGTTTCGACCCCCACTTTGGGTGGGAAAAGCTAGCAAGAATGGGTGGTGTGCCCATACCTGTCAAATCCACCGCTAAGGTGCAGGTGGTGAGGTGAACCACATCTTTCAGTCCCTGCCATGTTGAAGATGGTGGGACTCCTCCAATCAGGGCTACGACTCTGCCCCCACCCACAGGAGGGTGGCATAATTGAGGGTGTACACACTCCAGGTAAGGTGCCCATTGGCCCTACCTGTCACTCTCTTAAAACACCTCTAAATCTAGTATTTAGGTAACTTCGCCAGACCCCAAAACATGTTTCTGCTGTCCTAAGAAGAAGAAGGATGAAGACTGATGATACCCACTGACTTGTCCCCAGCCCTCCTAGCCCGTCTGCAGCTTCAAAGACCCTGCAAAGAGAACAACACCTGTACTGCAGCCAGTGACCTCCACAACCCCTGGGAGGAATACCTGCCTCTAAAAAACAGACCAGAACTCCCAAGGGCAGTGGCTCTGTCCAAACGAAATCAACACAAAGTACTCTGGTGCCCTCCGGATCAGTGATCCCTGACCTCTCTGCACCCAATCCAGATAAGGTTCCTCAGCAATCCTGAGTCCAAGTCAAGTGTTGGCTGATCCCTCCTGGACTCCACAACGATGCATACAGTGTGAATCCAAAGGATCCCCCAACTGCGACCGGCTCTGGTAAGAGAAACGCAACGTTAAAGGATGCCCCTGCACCCAAATCCCCTGGGCCTTGAGGAGCTTGACTGATATGGTCCCTGAGTCCTACAGCATCCCAACTAACCTCTGCTGTTGCTGCTGTTCCTTGTGAAGCCTCTGTTTCAATGCCTACAGCCCGTTTTCAAATCCATGATTCTCCATTTACTTGGTCTGGGCACCTAAAACCGTGTTTGTACCCTGCACCCAGCCACCCCTATGATGCTGCTGGTTTATGTTTTGTGCTGCCTTGTGGCCCCCTGTGCTTGCCTAAACCTCAGAAGCTTGAGCCCTGCTGTTGCTTTACTTACATGCAAGCAGTGTATCTTCAATCACCCCTAGTCTCTATTGGGTATCATTGAGTCTGATCTTAACTTTGACCTCTGCACCCAGTCACCCCTGTGCCGCTGGTGGTGCAGTGTTTGTGCTTACCTAAACCTTGCCCTTTGCTGACCCTGCATGCCGAAGACTGGATTTTTAATTTGCTTACTTACCTGTAAAACCACATTATTGTTTTCCTCCATTGTAAAAGACTGAAAATTACACTTTGTCCACTTTTGGAACTGAAAAGAATTCATATTTAAAAACATATTTACCTTTTTGCAAAGATTTTGGTCATAAAAAAAAATAATTTGAGCAAAGCTTATTTTTTATAAAATTGGTGTGAGTCTAATTTTTGAGTTGTGTGTCATTTATTGGTCATTGTGTGCACAACGGATGTCTTACACTCCTCAGTGTTAGGCCTAAGGCGCACCCACACTATCACAAATGGAGCAGTTTCAGTTTGCATTGAGCTCTCTACACTTCCGGGGAATCACTGGGTTCTGTGCATGCTATAGCAAACTGGTGGTATACCATATACAGAGCCAGCTTCCTACATGGGTTCAAGGAGCAGATCCAGTCTTACTTCCTCAGGCAGCAGGGAAGTTCTCCTTAAAGCAGGGCAGCAGAGTAGCCCTTCTTCTGAGTTTTCTACAGGTCCAGTGTGATCTGAAGAGTGAGTCAGAGGGTCCCATTCTTATACCTGGTGGTACCTTTGAAGTGGGAGAAGTTTCTGGTTTTTCACGTCCAAAGATGTGTGTGGAATTTACAGCCTCCCTGTCCTGGTACTATTATCTCTGCAGTCACAATAGAGTAGTGTGAAGTCCTTTGTGTGCAAGCTGGGGCATGGTCATTGAAGGCCAAGTGTGACGGATGACAGTTCTGCTCCACCATCCTGCCTTGGAGTATCCATCCTGCGAACAGCCAGGACCTCTATT
Organism: Lissotriton vulgaris; assembly: GCF_964263255.1. Taxonomy (NCBI): domain Eukaryota; kingdom Metazoa; phylum Chordata; class Amphibia; order Caudata; family Salamandridae; genus Lissotriton; species Lissotriton vulgaris. The sequence continues at coordinate 1,540,775,384 of NC_141687.1, read as the reverse complement.
GTGATTCTGTCTGGGAGATTTACACAAAGACCAGCTTCCAACTACACCTAGTCATGTGACTCAGATGACAAGCTGCAGGTACCAAATTATTAGTACAAGAAACTGCCACTTTCTAAAAGAGCCATTTTCATAATTGTGACTTAAAATCTGACTTTACCATTAAAGGGGATTTAAACGTGACTTTCTTACCATCTCCAACACAAAAGTTATCAATGTTTAAATGTAATAAATTAACCCAGTATTATCCTACTAGTGAGGTAGGCTTTGCAATAGCTAAAATGTTGGTTTTGTAACTACCTGGTCATGTAAAACTTAATCATACATGTTCAACATTTTTTTAAATACAATGCACCCTGCCCAAAGGGTTGTTTACGGCCTACCTTAGTGCTGACATATATATTAAAAAGGGAGTTTAAGGCCTGGCAAGAGGCTTAAATGGTTATACTTATGTCACATTCAAAAAGGTATACAACACATGGGCACTGTCAGCCAGTGTCATGTCAAGGCTGGTACCAGCAGCAAAGGGAAACTAGAGCCCTGAGGGGCATCAACTGATCAGTGGGTCTCTGGATACCGCTTCCTGTTTGGGAATAAGGAAGCAAGTGGGAATTAAAGAGACAGTTGACTCTAGAGCATCGCAAGTATCACCTGGGTGGAGATAAGCAGCAGAGGAATGATTGGAATAGTTATAGAAAAAGTATATACATATTAGCCAAGTGACCGACCTGCATCAGTGTGATCTTTCTCTCACCTTAATGACCCTGAATACATGCCAATCAAATGTTATTCATGACTTGTCCAGTTGCAGCAATTCTCACAATACCATTGTGTCTTCTATACCACAAGTATACTCACCTATGCATCATGCTCAACTACTCCCTTCTGGGGTAGTCTGCATACACATTAAGTATGCATACCATCTGAAATGGCTGTTTTGTTTAGGCACTTTTAAATGATAAATTAAATCAAAACTTAGATGGAGCAATGACAGTCTTTCATCTATGAAGGTTACATTTAGTTTTCTTCCAAACATGGATCTAACCTTATCCACAGTTCCCAGCAAGACTGTCTATAGAGCTCTTGTGATGCCTTCAGGTTAACACGTATACGAAGAACAGAATCAAGCTGCTACAGCTTTGCAAAAGGATGACTGAAACCTCATCCAGAGTGTATTGAGTGGACCCTTGCTGGTGTGATAACATCAGCCAGAAAAGTAATCTACTCTGTGCTTTGGCTACCCAGTATGAAGACCTCTTTATTTTGGGCAATGCGGTTACAGTACTTCCATGTTTTTATTCATCCTAATATTTTGAGTTCCAAAACAATGTGTCGGCCTAAATTTCTGCCTTGTATCCTAAAGCTGTCCATTATTCTACCATCCATTCATTAAACTGACCTTTGTTGGACTATGCGAAAGCCCTTTATTTAAGGTTTACAGCTTACCAAAGCCTCCAGCTAGTACAAAACTGTGTGGCACATCTACTTCTCCAATTATTGTGTCATCCTCCCATAACTAGCCATTTTAGTTTTCTGCATTGGCTCCCTCTTGAAAAGCGTACTGTTTTCAAAAGCCTGTATGTCTGCTTCTAATCACTATACGACTGTGGCCTTCTCTTCAAAAATGAGCTAATGACCTGGTATGTGCCAAACAAAGTCATTTGATGTTTGCCATCTTGCTTGATGTTCCTAAGGTTAAGAAAACTCAGCAAGAGGACAGGTTATTTGCCTACTAGGTGACATTACTGTGGAATTCTCTTCCTTGCAACCTGAGAGCCCAAACTGGTTTGTTGAATTTTCGAAAACTGCTCAAAACCTGGCTATTTAGCAATTAACTCTTTCTAGCAGCACTGGCTGACTTGCGGATCTTGTATTCTAGTACCAGGACACCTTCGAATATTCCCATGCTCTATAACTACCCACAATAAATAGATAAGTGAAATATAAGGAGAATTTTAGATAGGTGAAGTGAGACCCTCAAGATTATTTGGTTATCAACATGCTGTCTGTTTCCATCCCACACAACCTGTTCAACTGAATGGACACATAAATTGTTCCATATATACATATATATGGCATGTTAACACAAGTGCGACATGGGGAAGTGTTGTGCTCGTGTCCTAGTTGCAAAATCACGTGAGTGTGACATATGTACGGCGGTCACCAGACTAAGGCGTAGCTGGAGAGGGCAACTATTCGCAACCACTTATTCGGCTTTTGCAAGGGGGCGGTTGCGTGGATCCGGCCAGGGGTCCCCTTTCAGCTCACCCCGAAAGTAATAGATGCAGATGGGAGGTTTGTAGTGCTCACGGGAAAATTGAAAGGCGGAGCGATAACAGTGGGCAGTGTGTATGCGCCAAATCGTGAGCAGCTTCCCTTCTTGGAACGGCTCTCAGGCATACTGGCGGGGATAGCTCACGAGAACCTGATACTGGGGCGAGACTTTAATTGTGTGTGTGATATAGGATGGGATATATCTACTCCTCCATTGCGGGGTACACAAGCAGCCACTAGAGTTAGAGGTCTTAGGAATTGGACCGCGAGGTCGGACCTGTTGGAAGGTTGGAGATTGCAAAACACACACTAGAAAGAATACTCCTATTATTCCCATCTTTATAACCGACACACATGACTAGATATGGTCTTCTGCTCTGCTGCACTGACCCCAACGATGTCTGGGACTGACTATCTAGGGAGATCCATATCTGGTCACACTCTCCTGCTAATGAGATTTTCCCTCACCCCGAGAGGGACCCAATCCCGTTGTGGAGACTGGACCTGGTCTTGTTAGAGGATGATGGTTTTCGGCAACTCCTCTCTGCAGCTTTACTTACCTATTTTACAGAGAACCAGGGAACATCTAGCTCCCCTTTGGTGGAATGGGAGGCATTTGATATAGTGACTCGAGACACTGCTTAGGGCAGGTGTTGGGAATTAGGCAAACGATTGACCAGGAACTAGAAGACCTAGAAGCGCAAATTTTGGCATTAGACAGAGAGATTGGGGGAGGGGCCATGGCGCAGGGTACATTGGCAGATGTGAGAAGCCTTTATAACTCCACTTGGGATAGGTTGAGGGCATTAGACCTCAACATTTACCAGTGCGGAACAGCACATGGAGGGGGGCAAAACTGGGAAGTTATTGGCCTGGCTGCTCAAACTAGAAAGTAGGGGTGCACTAATTCCCAGTATCACCGACTCACATGGACAGGTGCTCTGCTCTCCGAGGGCCATTAATGATGCGTTTAGGGAATACTATGAGACACTCTATGGGTTGCCGGGACTTAGCCATGGGGAAGATTTACCTGTATATCTGGACGGGTTGCGGTTGCCACGATTGGACCGGGCCTCCAGAGACTTGCTAGCGTTGCCAATTACGGTGGGTAAAATCAGAGCTGCAATCGAGGATATGGCATGGGGGAAGACCCCTGGACCTGAGGGCCTTCCGGCTGAATTTTATGTTGGCTTTATAGATATATTAGCCCCGAGGTTAGAACAAGTTTATGCGTCTGCACTTCGAGAGAAGCAACCACTGCCCTCAATTAGAGAATTGCTGGTGATCCCCTTGCCAAAAACCAAGAATGACCATGCAGCGCTAACAGAATTTAGAACCCCTATCCATGCTAAATATGGACTTCAAAATCTTAAGCAAAATATTGGCAACTAGGCTCCTACCACACATGCAGAGGCTGGTCCACATTGACCAAAATGGTTTTATCCCCTCACATTCCACATCTAACAACCTAAGAAGTCTATATAATGTCCTATTCCATCTTGATCTGGGAAACTACACTAAAGCCGTGGTGGTAGCGATAGATCTGGAAAAGGCCTTCAATTCACTACGCTGGGATTTTTTACTAGCCGCAATGCAGAAAATGCAGATGGGAGATGGGTAGTTAAAATGGGTCCGCCTCTTTTATGGCAACCCTAGAGCAGGGGTGCTCACTGGTAATACAGTGTCAGTACCTTATTTCATCCACAGACGCAACCGACAAGGATACCCCCTGTCGCCACAGATTTTTGCCCTAGCAATGGAACCGTTGGCAGAAAGAGTCAGACGTGAAAGTGGGTTACTAGGGGTGTCTCTTAATTGGACCAATCATATAATGTCACTATACGCAGACAATGTGTTAATTTACCTGCGGGATGGGTCTAGCGGGATCCAGGTAGTGCTACTAGAGGAATTTGCTGAGCTCTCAGGCTTGCGAGTGAATAAGAGAAAAATCTCAGTATTCCCATTGCGCCCCACCCTTACTAGACCTTCAAATCTCCCGCTCGACTAGGAATGGGCATCGGACTTCTTTAAGTGCCTGGGGATTCAGATCTATCATAACCAGGTTGATCTGTTTGAAGGAAACCTTGGAGGAGCCCTGAAAGTGCATCAGGCAAATGTGGCCTTTTGGCGCACGCTCAAACTGCCAGTCATGGCTTGAGTGGCGCTGTCCAAAATGGTGGTATTACCTTGCCTTTTATACTATTTTGTTAACTCGCCAGCAGTGATACCCAAAAGTTGGTTTAAGACCTAAGATGCGATACTAAGGGATTTGGTGTGGGATGGCGGCCGCAATAGAGTATCATTACAGACTTTGCGGCTCCCGCTTGCAGGAGGTAGGTTTGGGGCTCCTGATTTCGAAGCTTACTATCTGGCGGCCCAACTTCAATGGCTTGCCAGATGGCTGGATAAAAGAGGACTGGACGCATTGTCGATCCCGCTGGAGCAGTACAAACGGTTTTGCTTCCTAGGATGCTTAACCGTCGCCAGAAGATTAGGCCTATGTGGGTGCTACTCTCAGTGGCAGTGACATGCTGGGACAGATGCACGGCACGTTCCAAAGGAACAATGCTTTATGTACCAAGTATTCGACTCGTAGGGATTCCCCAGGTGGGAATGGGACCCCCCTTACACAGTAACAGCTGTTGGGTTGGAAAGATGCGGGAGTACAGATGATCAGGGATTGTAATCGAGATGGTGAATTGCTACAGCTAGACGACTTCCTGGAATACCATGAGTTACCACCTGGACAGTTCTTAAATTACTACGGGGGGCATTGGCAGAACTATGGGAGACAAACGTAAAAGAACCAGATACCCATGCGACCCTACAGACAATAGAGACTTTGGGCTTGGTCGGACACCTGGTGAAATGGCTTTACTTGGCAATAATGGAAATGACACCAAGACTGTTACCTAGCCTACTGGAGAGATGGGAAGGGTTGCTAAACAGGCGACTGACGGAGAAGGAATGGAAGTAGGTTCTGGGTGGTCCAAACAAAGTGTCCTGGAATGTGGCTTTAAAGCATATACAATTCAATATGCTTCATAGAACTTACCTTACCCCACACCGACTCGAATGTGGTATATGTAGGAGAGTAGAGCTTCTTATAGTTACCGCCACTTTTTGCTGACGTTTCACTGTTTTTCGACTTTAGTCTGGCTGTGGCCCTGCTATTCAGGACCCCAGCCTCGCTGCTTCCTCTCTAAAATGATTCCATGCACTCTAGGAACCCTCCAGTTTGGATACTGGGGTACCCTTATAAGTCCCTAGTATATGGTACACCATGTACCCAGGGCATTGGTACCCCAGAGGCCTACCAGGGGCTGCATCATGTATTATACCACCCCTGGGCAGCCTTCCAAAATGACACCACAGGTCTGCTATAGCAGCCTGTGTAAGATGGTGTATGCACCCCTTACTTAGATATAGGTTCCCTATATCTACCTTATATCACGGTAACTAGACACAATATCGATTTCAAAATATTGAATGGACATAATATCGAATGTACATAATATAGTGGTTAATATTATCGACATGCAGGTAAGTAATATCGGCTGTCAAAATATCGAAGTACATAATATAGGCATTAAAATAGATCGAATTTTTTAAAATATCGTTGTTTTTTTAATGTGTTGTATGTTAGTATATGTGTTAAATGTGTATATTATTTTTGTAATGTATGTTTAATTTTTTTAAAGTAATGAATTTTATGTTATTTAATTTTTGCGTACGTTAATTCTGCAGCTGGTTGTGGGATTATAGGGGAATAGGGTGGGGAGTAATTTAGTTATAGGAAATTAAAAATTAATTTTTAGGAATTATTAATTATTTTTAATTTAATTTTGTGTTTTAGTTCTGTAGCGGGTTGTGATTTTATGGGGGGAATAGGGTGGGAAGTAATTTAATTGTAATTAAGTAAATATTTATTTTTATTTATTGGTACTGATAATTTATTGTTAATTAATTATTAATCAGTATTTAATTGTCATTAATCTGTAATTAATTTTTATTAATTGATTAATTGATCATTATGTTAATTGTATTAATTTATTATTTGGAGCGGGTTGAGGGTTTCTAGGGGAATAGGGTGGGAAGTAATTTAATTGTAATTAAGTAATTAATACAAATATTTTTGTGTATTGATAATTATTTTATTGTTAATTAATTATTAATTGGTAATTTGTTATTACTTATTACATTTTTGGTATGGACAATTAATTGGTTGTTAATTATTAATGGGTAATTAATACATACAATTTGTTGGTATTTTTCAATGAATTAATTATTAAATATTTTGTAATTGGTAATCATTTTAATTAATTTTTAATTGGTATTGATAATTTATGTATTCTTACTTAAATATTAAATCATTACTTTCCCTACTGTTGCACTCACTGGAGTGGGAATAGTAATTTTTACCCCTACTCTATCCAACGCTTTCCCTACTGTTGCACTATCTGGAGTGGGAATAGTAATTTTTACCCTCCCGCTATCCAAAGCTTTCCCTACTGTTGCACTCTCTGAAGTGGGAATAGTAATGTTTTCCCCTACGCTATCCAACGCTTTCCCTACTGTTGCACTCACTGGAGTGGGAATAGTAATTTTTACCCCTACGCTATCCAACGCTTTCCCAACTGTTGCACTCACTGGGGTGGGAATTGTAATTTTTACCCTCCCACTGTCCAACGCTTTCCCTACTGTTGCACTCACTGGAGTGTGAATAGTAATTTTTACCCTCCCGCTATCCAACACTTTCCCTACTGTTGCACTCTCTGGAGTGGGAATAATAATTTTTACCCCTCCGCTATCCAACCCTTTCCCTACTGTTTCACTCACGGGAGTGGGAATTGTATTTTTTACCCCTACGCTATCTAGCGCTTTCCCTACTGTTGCACTCTCTGGAGTGAGAATAGTTATTCTTACCCTCCCGCTATCCAACGCTTTGCGTTGTTGCACTCACTGGAGTGGGAATCGTAAATTTTACCCTCCCACTAGCCTACACTAAAAATATTGAATATCTTTAAATAATATTAAGTTAATATATATGTATTTAAAAAAAAATGCATGTTTATGTTTTTTAACTTACATTAATAATTTATTAATTTTAATGTTATTTAAGTATTTTTAAGTATGTTTTAGATAATTATATTTATTATTTCATTAATTTGACATTATTTTAACAAACTATATTATTTACAACGATAATTTGGATTAGATATTTTTGTACTTACCTGTTTGTAGATAGGAATTTGATATTCTGGCATTCTATATTTTGTCCATGATATTTTGGCAGGTCGATATTTTGCTCCTCGATATTCTGTCAGTGATCCTTATATCACTACGGATATAAACCTATCAGTCACCCCTATGGCAGGCCTTATCAATCCTGAAGGCAGGGTGATGGGTTTTGTGTGAGAGGGTGCCCAGGCATGAGCAGGGCCCCTCTGCAGCCTTCGGAATCTATTCTCCGGGGTTTTTCTGTGATGCAGCCAGACCATATACTCTTAAGTGCATTATAACCTTGCTGTAAATGCTAACTTCGGAATGGCTGCAAGGAAACATGTCGTGTTTGGTGTCAAACACTTTGGAATCATACCCCCCGCCAGTCCTGGCGGTGGGGGTATGATTCCACCCTTCTAGAGGGAGAGACATGTACACACAGGTACACCCGGTACCAGTTTAAAAGAACCCTGACATCACAAAATGGATGCCACAGACACAAGTCTGGCTTCCTGCTGCTGGACAAAACACCGGCAGGGAAGGCCTGGACAATAGGTTTCCTGTCACAGGGAGGTGTCACCACCTCCCAGACAGGCTTCAATGTATTGGAGCTGGGTGGGTGCACTCCAAGAGTGCTTTGAAGTCAGCACTGGGGGCACATGTGGTGTCTGTGCGCATAGCCAGTTCAAATCGGTTGCAGGAGCTACGTGCCCCTGCTCTGGTGCGAAACTGGACAAAGGAAATGGGTGTAGCCACCCCTCTTTCCAAACCCTCCCATAGGTGGGTCCCCAGAGTTTGTCCCACCGCTTCCTTGGGTAAAAAAATGGGAACCCCTGGCAACAGGACTTGAGATTACACATGGACGATACTCTGATACTGAATCCTGGAACTTCAACAATCTACAAGGTGGTAGATGACTGAAAGATCTCCCTTGGAGTAAAGAAGTTACTCCCCTGCGTGGCAGGCACCAAAGATGCATCTGACCGGTTTGCATCTCTGAAGCTCCTGCCGGACTCTGAAGTATTTGCAACACAGGAAGTGGGTTTCCAGACTTCCCAGAAGCTGACCTGAGTCCCCAGCAAAGCTGAGACCCGTAGCCCTCGTGGGTACGTGGAACAGGAACCCCTGGACACTGTGCACATTTGCATGTGCATAAGCTTCTCGACGTTCCTTGAGGCTGTGCATTGGCTTACTTTTAGCCCAGACCCGGAGCACCTTTTCCACTGAAGAATGCTGGCCAATCACTCCATGAGTATTCCCGGAGCCGGCCCTTTGTGTTTTCACTTGAGGTACCTTTGTGAAACCTGGTCCATCAACTGGTGGGTCCCTGAGAAGGCAAATTTAACTTTCCTTGGCCTTCCCTGGTTGCTGCAGATGTGCCCTGACTCTCCACCACTTGGGGAGTCCCCTGGACCTTGCTGGTCTATGCCGAAGCCTCTTTTCTCTTTCTGGGTTGCTGTTGCTAAGGCTTGTTGTGTTCAATCCGAGCACTGATGCCGCAGCACTCTACATCCTTTGTGGGACAGCTCGAATCCAGCTCCTAGTCATCGTCGACATCTCCTGGTTCTTGGGGCTGCAGAGTCAAGCTTCACCTCTTCGCACCTGAATCACTGGACAGCCGTGGGCATTGGGCATTCGTCTACCGAGCCCCAGGTCACTGGCAAGTGACCCAGTCTCTGTCCCCTCTGCTTTCAGGTTCTTCACATCTTCGATCCAGGCTTGGATCACACCGGACACTTTTCTCCTCCACGGCAGCAGCACTTTGCAGCAGATCGCCATTGAAATCAACGACGATTTCCGACACAATTTGACACCTATGGACCCGGCTTCCCTGGGTGAGGTAACTCGAGTACTCCGGTGCTCCTGTGGGTGTTGGCCCTAGAACCCATTACGTCTAAAGGGTTTGCTCAAAGTCCTCACCTAAGTGTCCTTTATCTTTAAAATTCCAACTGCGACTTTCCCCATAGAAGCTCAAGTTGTCTCGAGGCTGTGTTCTCACACTGCACGCACCCCCGTGGGTCCCCTGTGTCACTACCTTGTGTGGTTCCTTGTGGTCCCAGCAATTATTCAGGCTTTAGGCCTTGTGTCTAGTCAAGTTGTGGTTCTTATATCACTTTCTTAATATATGGTTTGGTACCACCCTTGGGCCCAGTGAATAGTGTGCTAAATACTGAAGTTCTATTGCATTTTAATTGTGTACTTTGCCTTGTAATCTGCTAAAGAGATTACTAGAGAGTGTTTAGAAATAAATACTTATATTTTATATATATACCTTGTGTGGTTCTCCTTTCATTTAGACATTTAAGAGGTTACAATCTGGTAAACCAAGCTGCTTTACATTCTTTCAAGACTTAGACTGAAAGCTGCTCTCCATAGCTACCACTAGGATAGGTTTCAATAAAGGTTGTCTTAATCCTATCATCAAAAAGGGTTGTTTGGACTGGTGCAAGGTGCCCACTATAACTAGTGAACAGCATATACCAGGCCAACTTTTCACAGTATAGAAGAGTGATAACCAAGCCTGTGCCAAATGCTCGCACAGAGACACAGATTTTGCCCACATTGTTTGGTTTTGCCCAAGGCTTACAGATTATTGGACTAAGATTGTTGAAGTGGTTAACAGAGTCTTGTCTCAAAACCTAGCATGCTCTCTGGAGGTTTGTCTCCTGGGCCTATTCCCGAGACCCAAATTCCAAAGACTGGCTCACAGATTCACAGACCTGGCTTTCCTCTTGGCTAAGAGGAGGATAGCTCTTGGGTGGAAGGCGAAACAAACTCCATCAGTGGTCACCTGGGAAGGCGATGTCTCTTGCTGGACTACGGCAGAGGAAAAGGCTTTTCTTAGGGAAAGGTTGCACACGACCTCAACAGATTCAGAAGTATTTGGAAAGATACATGGACACACAGTTTAACCCCTTCCATGCGGGTCTAATTCCCGCGTGGTGGGGGTGGGAGGGGCAGCGCGTGGCGCGCGGTGCTTGGGACAAGCTCAGTTCGTCATGTTGCACAGCGGAGCTGTGCTCATGACGAGCTGAGCTTGTCATGACTCCGCCCACTCAATGGAAAGCCCGCGCAGGAGGGGAATTTGCCCCGCAAGGGCGTTCCATGGCTGTTATGATGAGCTCAGCTCGTCATGAGCACAGCTCCACTGTGCCTCATTACGAGCTGAGCTCGTCATGAGCGTCGAAGGAGTTAATACCAGTCTGACTGCTGCAGATTGGATGGGAGTGCTGAGGCTTCCAGGGAGTGGAGGAGGAATGGTTCTTTTTTTTCCTCCCGTTGCCTAATTTTTCCCTTTCCCCTTCCCACCTCCCACCCTTGGTACTCCCCTATCTCAAAGTAGCGTTGGTTCATAAGTCACAGACGTTTGCACGGACTACATTTCCCTGGTAGTTTATAACTAGTTGTATTTGCATGTTCATTTTTATTGACACTGAGTATATTCTCTTGTGATCTTCTTTTTCTTCTCTTTTTTATCTTTTCTTTGTGGCCTATAACTTTCCTTTATGCAATTGCTGAATGCTTTGCTATGTGACAAATTTGAACTTATTGGACACATGCACATCTACGATGGACAATGGTAAATACTAGACCAATTACTCCCTATAGTTTAAAATACCATAGTGAGAGATTCTTTTATTGCTAAATTGCGTTTGGAAGGAAGAGCTACCCTGAATACAACTTGATATGGACCAGAGACAACGCGAACACTGCAACCTCTTGTCACAAACATGTATAACCATTGTAATACGATGACTACCGGCTAGGTACATTATGTTATGTGGCACTCTGGCTATGGTTCTATAAAGGTGTTGAGTATATTCTTGTTACACACAATAAAAAAGGATATTAACAAAAAATGAGTGTGACACATGTGTTGCGCATGTGGCCAGTTTGTAAAATGCATGTTTGTTGTAACGATGGAGCGCAAAAGAAAAAAGATGTGCACTCACTCTTTTGCTCTACTGTGATTATTCAAATGATGGGAGCATGGGTTGGAAGGTTGCAGGGCTATATAAGATTGTGGTAGACCATTGTGGTCATTCGTTTTGACTCTGGCCTTGAGGCTTGTACTCTGAAATTAACTGAGTTAACTGAATTATGTTTCCATTTTCTGTTTGTCTTGGAGATGAAGATGGGAATTGGTTGTATTCGTCCACATGTCTGCGGCCGATCGGTACCAGCGAATCAGTGGTTTCATTGACTGTTCTAAATGCAAATGCTATGGAATAAACCTTTCAATACTTACATTGCATTTGTGGTTCTCTGTAGTCAACAAGATACCAAAGGGGATGATGGACGGAGCGTTAGAGCAAATCAAACACTCACCCCCAGTCAACTGATCTGGGTTCAATCCATCATCATTCTTTAGCTCACTTCACCACCCCAGTTCAGACATGGCCATGCTCAGATGGGAGTCCTGTGCTCTCCATGCCACTGGAATCAAGCTATCCTGGCTGATGACGGTCCAGGGAAGACATGGCTTGGCAGCTCGGGCTGGACTGTTCCCATGAGGCACAGGGTCAAGACTGATTTGCATATGGCCATGTCTGAACTGGGGTGGTGAGGTGAGCAAAATACCGATGGATTAAACCCAGATCTGTGACTGGGGGTGAATGTTTTGCCATTGTGCAACATTCCGTCCATCAATTGTTGTTTTTGCATTTCTCTGTAGTCAACAGCATAACCTCTTGTGTAATTAACACAGTGAGTTGAACATCTCATCCTATGAACTCAGTGGGTGTTTGTTTACTGTATCCTAGATCTGTGACATGAACCTTTTATCGGAACATTTTGGACAAACTTAAGTGCATTTCAATACGGTGAGGTGCACACCTCCATGTAATGTATGATGATGGTGACCACCTTTATTATTTTATAGTAACATTGCTATATTTCTTGGGCTATTTGTGGTTGATTTTCATTTAAAACAATGTCAGGAATTGTTCCACCTCCTTCATTTCTCACAGCTCCAGGGTAGCCACCAATAGATTGGGAGACATGGGAGGCAGTGTGTTCAGCCTATTGTGAAAATCTTGGAGGGGAATGATTGTGGTTCAGAAAGGAAACTAGCTCTTTTAAAACTTTGTTTAGTGGGTATTGGATCAAAGGAATTTAAGAATGTACCACTATTAACTACTCAAGGCAACATTGATGTGTTTAAGTATACCTCTAAACAGTTATGTATACAATATGGTAAGAAAACTAACATAGTAATGCAAAGGTGTAAGTTTTATTCTAGAAAACACTGTGCTGATGAATCCATAAAAGAATATGTATCAGCGTTTGAACATGTCATTTTTGAACAAGTAATAAGGTATTAAGTTTTGAAGAGAACTAATAACAAAAAGATACACAAGAGCAGTCACGGCAAGCATGACTCGCGGGTGGGGGGGTTGCGCGGGGGTTTGCACGGGGCAGGATTTAATTAAAATAATTAAAATAAACTTATCTTCCCAGGTTCCACACCGACTCAGCTTCTAGCCGGGTCCTATTGAACAGGAAGCAGGCAGCCTCCCTCCCATTCCCTAAGCTAATCACAACGCTGTAATGGCAGCTTTGTGATTGGTGGAGATGGCCCTAGCCAGGCGCCTATGGGGAGGCCGTTTTGTCCATGTCGGCTGTATGCAGTCCACATGGAGAAAAGGGAGAGTGCGCATGACTGGTTGACCAAACAGTCAGGGCCCGCAGCATTGGGCTAGCCACTCCTCCCCTGCCCTCCAGCAGACCCACCCGCCCGCCCCTAACCAATCCCTTCTGCTTTCTCACAGTGCGAGAAGTAGATACATAAAATGGTAGTTTTCCCGTTTTATGTTTCTGCTTATCGCACTGTGAGAAAGTAGTGGGCGACGCTCCTCCGCCCTAATGGAGGAGCCGTCCCTGCAAGAGAGGCTGTGGACTACTACAGACATGTCTCTTAATGACGCTATTGAAATTGCAAAAGCTATTGAGCACTCTGAAAAATTTGTACAAGAAATAAGAGAGAGGCAATTCAGGTAGTGATGTACATGTAGTATCAAAGAATAATGGGGACAAAATGAAAAAAATCTGTAGGGCAAAGAAATTAGACAAGACCTATGTGGCAAAAAAACTGATGGGAAGAGAGGAGTAGAGTTTTGTGTTACAGTTGTGGAAAAGGGCCACATTTTGATAACTCAAAACTGTCATGCTTTTGATTAGATTTGTTCTAAATATATTAAGAAAAAGGAAATTTCAATAAAGATTGCAGATCATTTCCCAGAAAAGTTAACCTTGTACAAGACTATGATGAAATGGAATGTGATTATGATAGTTATGATCAGGATCCTCATACAGTACTAAGTATAAGTGACGGGAATAATAAGAGGAAGTTTCCGTCATCATAGTTACAGATGGAGAAATTGTTACTGTTTTAGTGGTTTTTTTGCATGGTTCATCACAATCATTTCCCAGTCTACAGTGAAAGAGAGATATATGGCCTAACAAAATCGTATTACCACCTGATGTAGCGCCTGGTGGGCACACAGGTTATAAAATCGATGATTTAGTGAGTTACTTTGGGGCAGATCTTGTTTTTTCTAGAAGGCACACTTATGGTAAGGTGTATGTGGTAACGAATTGACAATCTTGATCCAGTTGGCCACATCAAGAGGACTTGGGTATTAATTTGGACCACAGGGTATGCTACAATGGCCATGGGCTTCTGAATATGTAGTCAAATTGTTAGATGATCAGCAACAATGGCATTCCACACCCACTAATAAGTTACACGCAATTACTTCATATTATGCACAACTCTACTGAGCCACTGCGACCAAAGATTGCGTGAGCTAAGAGCATACCTTGAAACAATACAGCTGATCTAGCTTGACCACACGTATAACATATTCCTAGACTCCCCCTTTAAGGAGGAAGAGATACAGCAGGTCAAACAGAGTTTGCCTAGTGATAAGGCATTGGGTCTAGATGGCTTAACAGCCTCTTTTTGCAGGAATACACTGTTCTACTGATCCCCCACCTGCAGTGCATGTTTGAGGCCTCCCTGATTTCTGGGGAACTTCCCCATTCGATCCTAGAGGGTGTCATTGTAACTATTCTCAAGCGGGATAAACCAGCAAATCTGTGCATCTTCTACCGGCCGCTTTCAATTATCAATGCTGATCACAAAATACTTGCAAAGCTACTTGCAAATTGCCTTCTCACGCTCCTACCTTATATAGCGCGCCCAGATCAATATGGGCTTTGTTCCTGGCCGATCTACAGCACTAAATTTGTGCAGGCTATTTGCGGTGCTCCACAGCGTGGAGCCCAATCTGACTGTTGTTTGGAGGTGCATGAATTATAACAAAGTTAGAACCAACTATAACTTTAGCATTTCTAAGGTTTGTATACTTTAAGTTGGATTTGTATACAAAAAATGAATACAATTTTCCTAACTATAACTTAGCCTTAACCTTTGGTTTTTCACCATGTATTCACTAACATTGGGCCCATTTTATGTAGATAGGAGTGAAATTAGGATTGTTAGGCACTGGTATGGGACGCCTTTCTTTAACTAATCCTGTAATAATCTGTTGAAGGGTTTGGCACTCTCTCTGGGCCTGATGAAGGTCCGGCTATGTCTGGTCAGTTGTAGATTTCACAGAGAAACTGGTGGTCACTGAGTGGGGACTAGAATGTTTTGGGTCTGCAGTGGATAGCTGATTGTGAAGTCTACTGCTTACAAAGATTATTGACTCTTAAGGTTAAGCCTTGAATAGAAATTATGTTAAAATCAATAGAGATTACTTTTATACTAAAAATGCTGCATAAATCTTTCGCAACCCCAGAGAAAGCAAAGGCTTTAACATCTTTAACACAATGTTATAACCAAAAACGGCTCCGCTGGAATAAGGTTAACATCGTGGCCATCACAAGCACTTACACCAGCCATTTGGAAAGACCTAACTCCGAAACACTGACTATAAAAGCTTAGGAGTCCTTTATTTATGAAATTAATAAAAAATTCTCTAAAAATGCCCACGCTCATACTGCAGGGTACGTGAAAGGGGCAGCATGGTTCAACAATAGCCTGAGGAAACAAAAACAACAATTAAATAAATACCTCAGAATGCCACCAGGAACTCCTGCTTTTAATTTCTAAAACAAGAAAAAAGCTAAAAAGGGACATAAAATCTATCAAAAAAGAGTACCACGAAAATATTTGGGCAAAACTACTATATGCCTGCAAATTAGGTGACTCTAAGCTCTTTTGGGAACAAATTAACCAACTAACTAACGGCTGGAATCGACATCACAATTCAGATATATTGGAGCCCACATTGAGAGAGCTCACATTGAACTCCTATATAATGAAAACTGATCCCAATCAGCCCCAAATTGCGGGTTACCGACAGGGCAGGAGGGCGGAGGTCGATGTAAAGCCAACGATCCCATGAACCACGAAGTCTCTGAGGATCTAGAGCTGTTTTCAGAAATTCACGTTTTAAAAATCATAAAAAATTTAAAATCTGAGGGAGCTCCAGGCCCGAACGGTCTACCAAATGCCCTGTTTCGGCAAGATCCCCCATTCTTGTCTTAAGTCCTGACTCCCCTTTTTTGGAAAGTTACAGCTGACAGCTTGATCCCAGAGTCCTGGAGAGTAAGCATCCTCAATCAATCCAATCTACAATTCGGGTTCCCGTTCGGATCCCTCCAACTACAAGTTAATCGCGCTGATAGATGTGGGGGCGAAAATGTATGCATCTAATCTCTTGGTAGAGCTAGAGGCTTGGATCAGTCATACAAACCTTATTCCTCCAACGCAGACTGGATTCCGGGCTGGGATGGGCACCCGTACGAACATCTCTGCGGTTACTCTTTTAGCTTACTAAGTCTTTGCAAAATCAATGCCCTTGTACGCCTGTTTCGTAGACCTTAAAGCTGCCTTTGATAAAGTTCCAAGAGCCTCTTCATGGGTAAAAATGCAAGCTTGGGGGGTCCCACCCCGACTTCTGGATGCCATTATCAATCTGTACTCCCACATGTGGGTCCAAATAAGGAAAGGAGACGGTTCCAGCGTGACCTCTAAGATTCCAACGTTAAATGGACTATAAACAAGGCTGCATTTTAGCGCCTTGTCTGTTTAACATTTACACGTCAGATCTCGACAAGTGCCTTCAGACAATCCCAGGTGACCCCCCAAAATTGGGTAAAGTACTGACTCCGTGCCTACAATATGCAGATGATATTGTGCTGCTAGCACAAACACCAGTTGGTCTGCAGAAATTGATTACGGGATTAGGAACCTACATCACTTCAAACCAACTCACGATGAATCACCAAAAGACAAAAGTCATGCCTTTCGCCAAACACAAGAAAACATTGAATAGGCGCACCTTTTCCTGGAAATTGGGCGAACAACCACTGGCCCGTGTAGATTCCTACAAATATCTAGGCTTTCTGCTAGATTGCAAACTTAACTTTAGGCAACAGATGGAGCAAGGACGCATAAAAGCAATGCAACTGTTATTCGCCTTCAAAACTCTGAAGAAAAAGCTTATAGGCTGCTCTACCGGTCATCTGTTAAAAGTGATCGCCGCAAAATTTCTACCCTCCATCTCGGCTGGCTCTGAAATCCTGAATATCAAAGATGCCACAATACTAAATACCGCACAATCCATATTCTTCAAAAGGCTGTTTCTATTACCGTTACACACCTCACAAGAACAAATCCGTTTAGAATTTGGACTAACAAACAGATTGCGGCTATACAAGGCGCCCTAGTAAAGTTCTATTGGAGGATGAGGGAGGCAGAAGATTACACTTTAGCTCACCGCTGTTGGGTTGAGACTCAAAATCAAGGAAGACAAGCTAACTCCACCACGACAATCTTGAAGGAATCTCTGTTGGTATTACAGCCAGAGGTGGCCTGGTCTACACCAGTAACGTATTCTGGATTCAAAAGTGTGTTGAACGTCACAACCAAGCGTATCTCTTTGTTAACCGATAAAATGATTTTTGCAAAAAAACATCATGCCTGGGCTGTGATACAGGCCTACCAGAGGCTAAAATCGCATCAGTATTTGACTGATCACTTTTCCTACCACAAAAAGCATTACCTTATGTTGCTACGAATGGGATCATTCCGCTTAAAGGATTTGACCCCAAAATGGAAACTTATATGGCCTTCTAAGGAATGCCGCCTCTGTTGCCAAGGTGAGGAGTCACTACTACATCTACTATGAATATGTCCCTTTTTAGAGAAAACCCGTAAATCCATTCTTCGGGAGATTTTAAGGAATGAGCAGATAAGAACATGTAGAATTGCAGTCATCAGGTGTCTCGGAGGGCTATCTATTCCCCTCTCCTGTAATGCCATGAAATTCGGGAAAATAGCAGCAAAGGAACTGGAAACATTTAACTAAGCTAAGCAGCCAATAAACAACATGTCTGCTGACTTTTCATAAATACACTGCACTACTTGTTAGCCGTTTAACTGTGGTAATGACTCCAAGGTTTTTTTCTCCACTCTTAGGTTTAAAAATATATATATATATACATATATATATATATGTTCAGTTAATTTTCTGTGTTTTATGATGGTTTGCCATTCTTTTAGGATTTTTAAAGAATCAATAAAAGCATTTTTGACTGACATTTGCCTATGTGTTTTTCAAGCACCATTCTTGGAGTAGAGACCCCCCCCCCCTTCCCATTATAAAATTATCTTTCAATACTATCCAGTTTTCAGTGTTACTGGCTGTATACCATTAATTCTTTCTTTGAATTGGAATCTCATATTCTCCTTTAAATGTGTATTGATGGCATCCCTTCCGCTTAATCTTCCGATGGAATGGAACTTTGCACCAGCTCCGGTCTCTCCAGGATGTATGCGGGGTGCTAGGAATCACTGCATCGGACACGGACACCCCGGCGCCTTGTCGCAGACGGAGCACACGAGATGGCTGGCAGCTGGTCGGGGGACGGCGATCCCCGCCGCCCGCGAGGCCTGACTCGCCTACAATTCGGGCAGAAATGTCTAGCGCCATACAGGAGGCCTCCAGGACTACGGCGAATGGCGATGTGGCCTTGACGGCCTGAACTTGCTCCGGGGGGAGTCTGCAGTAGCCTATCTTCATCGCAGGTGCGGGGGCTCCGGGGGTGGGGGGTGGCGGGGGTGCTGGTGGTGGTGGCTGGACGTCCACTTGAACGACTTTCCACGGCCTTGTCCGCTGCGGACCGGACTGGGACAATGACGTATTTTGAATGGTTTGGGGAAGGGGGTGGGCAGGGGAGTTGGATGGGCAAGTTTGGGGTTTGGGGGTTCACTGGGAAGTGGGGGTGGAGGGGGGAGTGTGGGGTTCCAGGGAAGGGGGGGTTCACGCAGTTGGGGGTTTGGGGGTTCGGGGACTGCACTGTGCTGCGGGGTGGTTTGCTTTCACTGTGCGCTGGAGCCGCTTGATGTGGCCTTTGAGTTTCGTCCGGTGGGCCTTGCCCGCCTTGGTGAGCGTTTCTGGTATTCCCTCACTGATGGCCCTTAAGATTGTTACCTTGAATGTGAAGTGGCTGAATAACCTGGTTAAACGAAGGGCTGTACTGTCCCTCCTGGAGGACTCACAGGCAGACATTTGCCTTTTGCAGGAGACCCATCTGCTGGCTAAAGACTGTCACAGGCTGCGGACCCCAAAGTTCCCCACGCAGCTTTTCTCTTCCTGCGTTTCCAAGACGGCAGGGGTAGCGCTCATGATCTCTAGGAGGTTCAAGGGGGAGGTTATGCAAAAGGTAGCGGAACAGAAGGGGAGGCTTTTGGCGTATAGAATCAAGGCAGGAGGTCTGGTGTTTACTATAGGCTCCATATATAGCCCCAATGATCATCAGGATCAGTTTCTACACAGAGCACTGGAAGACGTGACGTCCACTCCTGATAGGCACATTGTGATTGGGGGGGACTTGAATGTGGTCTTTGATGCATCCCTGGACAGGTCGGTGCAGAGGCGCCTACAAGCGGGAGAGCTTTCGGGCTCGGTTCGTACCCGTTTGGAGAAGCTTGATATGCACGACATGTGGCGCCGCCTCCACCCCGCGACCCGCGCATACTCCTACTATTCCCACGCCCACAAATCATATGCAAGGTTAGATCATCTCTTGGTGACGGGCCCAATGTACGAACTGGCCTCGAGCGCCGACATGGGGGTCCTGTCTCTCTCAGATCATGCCCCGGTGGAAGGCACTTTCTGACTCCCTCCGGTGTCTCCCTCGAGAGGGGTCTGGCGCCTCAGGGACACTCTGCTGCACAAGCAATCGGTGGTGAAACAGATCTGTGAATCCGTAGAGGAATTTAAACGTATTAATGACAACGACGACACCATCCGCGCGACGCAATGGGCCGCCTTGAAGGCAGTGCTCCGTGGTGAGTTTATTGCCATCTCCTCGGCGGAGAACAAGGATCGCCAGCTTAAGAAGGACGAACTTACCCGCCAGGTGCGGGAGCTAGAACAGGTGCATCAACGGACGGGAGCCCCTCGTGTCTGGAGGAAACTGAAGGCCGCCAGGAAACTCCTGTCTGCGCTTGACATGGACAGAGCGGAGTACGCAGTACTTCGCCTGAAACATAAGTACTACACCGGCGGAGACAGGTGCGGCCGGCTTCTGGCGCACAAACTCAGGGTACAGCACCAGCAGCATCGGGTATGGGAACTGGCGGTCCCCACTGGAGGGACGGTCACGGAGGATGGACAGATCGCGGAAGTTTTCCGTGGTTACTATGCTGACCTCTACGCCGGCGTTCCCCCCTCAGCGCGAGCCGAAGCAGACTATCTAGAGTCGGTGTCGCTCCCGTCCCTGACGCCGGACCAGGCCCAACATCTTGAACGGGAGATTCGGATTGAGGAGGTGGTCACGGCTATCTCCCGACTTAAAAACGGGAAGGCCACGGGACCTGATGGTTTTATCCCTCTCTTCTATAAGACCTTTTGTCAGGACCTCGCACCACTTTTGACGCGCCTATTTAACTCGTTCTATGAGCCGGGCGCTATTCCCCCGGAATTCCTTCAGGCTACGGTATCGGTGATTCCGAAACCGGGCAAGGATCGGACTGCTTGCGGGTCCTACCGACCAATTTCACTTTTGAATACAGACCTGAAGATTTTCACCAGTATCCTAGCGACACGTCTGGCACTCCACCTCCCAGGTATGGTCGACCCGGATCAGGCCGGGTTTGCACCGGGCCGGCAGACTGTTGACAACACTAAAAGGGTGACCCATATACTAGAGAAGGCCTCACGGATACCCGGGGAACGCATGCTCCTTTCCATTGACGCGGAGAAGGCGTTTGATAGAGTGCATTGGCCTTACTTGGAGAAGGTCTTGGGCAAATTTGGCATAGGCGAGAAGTTCAGGCACCTGGTGTTCAATTGCTACCGATTCCCATCCGCGGTAGTGAGGGTGAACGGATGCAGCTCTCAGCACTTCCCAATAGAGAGAGGCACTAGACAAGGGTGCCCGCTGTCACCATTGCTTTTCGCTCTTTATATGGAGCCGTTTGCACAAAGAGTTCGCCAGAACCCCAACGTCACAGGTGTCCGTATGGGGGAGTTCCATCACGCCCTTAGCCTCTACGTGGACGATGTGATATTGACGCTCGACGATCCTGGGAGGTCATTGCCTGCTTGTATTGCAGAACTGGAAGCCTTTGCGACCATTGCGGGTTTCAAGGTAAACCTTGGGAAGTCGGCGGCCCTTGACATTTCGCTGTCCGGCGCCACCAGGACGGACTTACAGAGGCTTTTTCCTCTGAGCTGGTCTAGGGATCAGGTACCCTATTTGGGGATTCTTCTAGCACCCTCTCTTCCCGCTATGGTCACGGCCAACTATGCGGCTTTAAGTACAAAGATCAAAGAGGAACTGGCCCGCTGGGACAAGAGCACATTGTCTCTGCTGGGAAGAGTGGCCGCGGTAAAAATGACCCTTCTGCCGCAAGTCCTGTACCTATTTCGAGCTCTCCCACTGCAACCCCCAAGGGATGGCTAGCACAGACTCAGTCTGCTATCTCACGCTTTGTGTGGCAGGGCCGTAAGCCTAGGATCAAGAGAACCATAGCCACGCTGGCGCCTGAGTCTGGTGGCCTTGGGATACCGAACCTGCATAAGTACTTTCAAGCTGCCCAACTGCGCTACTTAGTGGAGTGGAGCCGGTGGGAATCGGACAAACACTGGTTGTTTCAGGATCAGGCGGTGGCGGGCAGGACGCTGCAGGAGGTGCCCTTCCTGAGGAGGGCCCACCGCCCCCCCAACCTCTATGCGTCCTTTGTAATGCGGGTCCCACTCCGAGTGTGGGATTCCGTGTCCACCAGGCATGACCTTACCACTTTTCCCTCTCCTTTCACGCCAATAGTTGGTAACCCGGACTTTGGCCCAGGTATGGAGCCGGGGGCCTATGAACTCTGGCGAGCGTCCCGCTGCTCCGCCTTATTTCATATGTATGGCCCGGAGGGTGCGGTTTCCTTCCAGGATCTACGGCGGGACTACGGCCTACCCGAGACGGAGCGCATGCGATATATGCAGGCGCGCCACTGGGCGCTACAACCTCAGGTGCGGGCATCGGCGGACCGGAAGCTCACAGCATATGAGCGTTGGCTGGTAACTCGCTCATCGGACGCCAAGCTTATTTCCGACCTTTATAAGATGTTGCAACCTCCCCCCTTTCACATCTACAATCCCGGGAGGGAGCGGTGGGAACGAGAACTTGGACGAGCGTTGAGCCACACTGATTGGGACCACATCTCTTACCGGGCGCGACACTCTGCCCACCACACTGGGCTCACGGAGACTTTCACAAAAATTACGACTTATTGGTATCGCACTCCCGAGAAACTACATGAAATGGACCACTCAAAACCCAAGACATGCTGGCGCAACTGCGGTCAGACTGGCACACTCACTCATATACTATGGGACTGTCCCCTGCTGACTCCTTACAGGGAGGAGGTGCTGAACGAGATTGACCAGTGCTTTGAGATTGAATTGCCCCGCTTTCCCGCCTATGTTCTACTGGGCTTGCCAAATGGTTTAATGTACCCACTGAGGTCTAAGAGAGGTAGGTAGATAGCGATCGCCCTGGGATCGGCAGTACAGAACATACTCATTCACTGGCGCACTACCACACCTCCTACTGTTGTCGGCTGGCTACATAGATTGTGGCATGTCCTAGGCATGGAAAAGCTGTCCCTGGTGGTGGCGGGGGAGGTGGACACCTTTGAAGAGCTGTGGGCACCTTTTCACACATTGTTAAGATCGGAATTCAAGGAAATCACTTGCCCTAGATATCTCAGATTGCTACGGCTGACGCCGCCGCCAGATCCGCCAGACTGAACTGGCCGAGTAGGCAGTTAGAGGGAGGGATGGATACTATGCTGCCACAGTGAGAAAGCGGGAGGTTGACGGCACAGTACAGGGGGTGGGGGAGGCAGTTGGGGGGTTGGGGGGGGTAGTTGGTTGGGGGGGGGTTGTCTTTCTCCTTCCATTTGTTTTGTTCCCACCCACAGGTGTGCTAGCCTTGTGACTTTGGCACAACCATGCCCATCGCACTGAACGAACTGCCTTCACGCATCTGTTGAATTGTACACGCTGATTTGAGGGGTGCACCTGTGGTTATTTGTCTGTAATGTTGTCCCTTTTTCTTTTCCTACTGCAATAAAATACTTTAAACCTAAATGTGTATTGATATGTGATCCAATTTGACTAATGTTTGGTCACGCTCCTCACTACAGCAATGTAAGCTTAGAAACACTACCTGTAAATGATGTAAGAGCCGAACGTGCCAAAGGAGGCAGAACAGTTGAAAAAAAGCCCCTAAAATAGAGCAGCAGCAGAATGTACAGCTACGTCGGGAAATCATTCAGACAACAACCCACAGAATCCATTTTCATGGGCTCCAGGGGACCCGGGAAAATGAGTGAAACAGACATCGTTGACCGGACTCTTCATACATTTCTACAGGTTTTAACAATGCAAGAATCCACTTTCCTAATACGACCAAAAGAATGGCTTGAACTGATTAATTCAATTGAGGTTCTAGAAAGCATCTGGTGGCGCAAGTGTTTTTTTACAGATCCCATGTGGAAATAATGACTAAACAGGAAAATGTAAACTTTTTTAAAAAGGAAGGGAAATCTGGCATGTGCATTAATTCAATGTGAACCAAACTGTAAATGAAATATGTGCATCCTGTTACCTACAGACATCAATGGGAGGGATCAGGATTCCAAAATAACATATCCAGGTGTTCTATGCAGCTTGATTTTCAAACTTTCAATTGCGGACTCCCTGCTTGGGCGCTGGGGATCGACACCGGTGTTTTTCCTCAAATGTTGATATTCTTAAGCCTTTTCACCCTCTCCCTCTGAACGATCCTCCTTTTTAATACATGTCAAACTGTAAAGAAAATAGCTCGATCTACTGTGGAATCCGGGTGTGTTGTACTGACATACAAGCAGCAAAAAGTGGTTGTAAATTGCGCGCTGACATTTTGCGACCGGTATCTGGTTTTGCAAATTGCTCTATAGTATTGAGTTGATTGACAAAACCCCGATTGACTGCCTATTTTGTTTTCATTACGCAGGTCACAATTTGCGACCCTTGCAATTGGCTAGAAACACAGGGTTGGTGGCCTCCAAGGGACTGTATTTCCGAATGGAAAACTTTTTTTTTCTTTAAACAGTCCGTGTTCCTTAAAAGAATCGATACTACATTAAAGAATGGAAAGTTTTCCATCTGGGAAAGCATCACGGGGAGCAGGCAGTGGTTGTGTAGACCGCTGCCTGCTCTATCTATGTAGGGTGACCAGATGTCCTGGTTTTGCCCGGACGGTCCCGGTTATCGGATCAGTGTTCCAGTCTCCCGACACTGCTCCAAATTACAGAAATGTCGCGGTTTTTGTGCAGTGCCAGGGTTAAACAGAGAAATGTCCCGGTTTTTAAATAGTGTCTCGCACCGACACACTATTTTAAACAAACAAGCCCTTAATTACAGGGGTCGCACCACTTTAAGAGCCCCCCTCCCCCCCCCCCCCATTATTTCATCCTATTTAAAGCCAGGATACTTCTGTCATGTCACCTGGTCTTTACAGAGCGCTGTATGGGACTTCAGCGCGCTGCCCTGTTTAGGAGCGCTGGGAGGGCACAGGGTGAATGAGTGATTGAAGGGAGTGTGGGGAGTGTCGTGTGCGAGTGCTGATGTGGTCAAGTTACTGCAGCCTCCAAGCCTGCTCGGGTAGTATTTCTACTATATCTGAAGGCCCTCTGTGAGGTAGAAGGGGTGAGACGTCTGCAGTTGCAGTTGTCTCATGGGACATGTTAGTGTGAGATACACAGGGTCAGAGGCAAGCTCTGCTTGCTGTGACCTACAACACGTCCATGCTGTAGTACCTGTCTCTGCACTACTTAGACCGCCTACCTGGGAGGTAGCTGGGCGCTGGCCGGTTCTACCAGATGACCAGAAATGCTGGTTTGTAATCGGACAGTAACTGTACTCAGAAGAAAAGCACTCCCCAAAATGTACTCAGGTAAATGTTTCTGAGCACTCATTTATTTATTTATTTTAAAGGTTTTATATAGCGCTGGCTAGAACCGGAGGTATCAGAGCGCTATACATGAGTATCAGACCATAGTTGCAGGTTACATCATTACAAAGGTTAGACAGTTATTAGAGCATAGCTACATAGTTACGTTAGGTCGAGACAAACAAAAAGGACATATACATAAGGGAAAAAGCAGGAAAGGGGAGAGATTCAGGGGAGGCGGGGTGGGAGCACGGGAAGAATAGAGAGAATGGAGGGGGGAAAGAGGAGGGGAGGGTGAGAGACACAGCATGGAAAGAGGAGGGGGAGGGTGACGGGGACACAAACCGGTAGACAAGTCAAAGCTAAGTCCAAAGTCCAGTAAGCTGTGATCCCCAGGGAAGTGGTATAAGTTCCCCATATCTGTTGCAAGAGGCACCCCATATGCAGTGGACTCTCTCAGAGGGGTCTCTGAGACTCCAAGGCCTACATAATGGATCCTTCCCCAAAAAGGGGAGAGGAAGTGCTTTGGCAACGGGTGCCATACCATACCTCTACTGTGAGTGGCTCCTTTGGCGCGGTGGACGCTCTCAGCGGGGTGGATCTTTCCCCAACAAGGTGAGAAAGAGTGCTTAGTCAAAATGCACAAAATGATAGGGGGCTAGGTGGTATAGCAGGCAAGGGGAAAGATTTAGGTGAGAGGGGATAGGAGCAGAGGAGGTAGACAAAGAGAGAAAGAGTACTAAATGGGAACAGAGAGCATCAGTTAGGGGGATAGACTGTTTTCTCTCTGTGGCCATGAGTTTGCTCCATCTCTAAGAAAACAAGCATTGGCATAGCCAAATAGGTCTCGCCTTTGGGAACTTATAAGTGTTTAGCAAGACCTAAAAAGCCAGTTCATTAGTGAGACACGTATGGTGCAGCAAAACAAGGCCATACAAAGGAGTTGGCAAAAAGCCTGCCACAGGGCGAGTTTTAAGGGAAAAGATGCAGTAGAAATTCTTTTAAACTATGAAGGATAGAGTGAGCATGTCTCATCCGATGACAGCGGAAGAATCATTTTGACTACATGCTTGTTTAATTGATCAAGCATTCCTGATACTCCGGGGCAGGGCTTTGAGCGGGCTTGGTCCTGGCAGTGCTCAGTAACTTGCAGTTTTTAAAAGTAGGTGGTGAGACGGGTCCCTATTGGGCTCTCCATTTTTGCCCTCACCCTCAGGATGAAAAATATAAAACTTACCTGTAATAATACCACTCTTCACTGTTTTTATGCAACTTCGAAGAGACACTTTTTCTATTTTATATAGTGCAAACTCGGCCTAAGATATTTGTGCTCTTTACATAAGCACCAGTTACAATACACAATGATTATTTTCATTGTTTGACTCACAGGCTGTTGTGCCATACCATGTGTGGACAACCATAGTAGTAAGAAAAAATGATCAAACTCAAAAGACAGGAGAATGACAGGACGCATGGAAGAACAGGTAAAAAGTTATTGTATTATATTGTGTGTTTGAAGGCAAATGGTTATTACTTTGAGTCTGAATACTATCTTCCTTCTAATAGAACGCTATAAAAATGAGTTCTTGTTTCTAGGATCCTGTTATTTTGAGAAAGCAAAGTAAGATAAATAAATATGTTCAAGACCACAAAGCTAACCCAGGTCTTTAGCCGAGATTATAAGAGAGGTCTTTAATAAGGGTTTTATAAGGGCCCTTATAATAAGGGTTATTATAAGGGCGAAGTTGGATGAGCTTGTTAACGGAAATGTGCTGCCGCTAGCAGAGAAAACTAAGAAAGCATTGGCTAGAATGGATAATCTGCATTTGACATTGATCAGTAAATGCAATTTAATCAAGATGGTCTTTTTTCCTAAGATTTTGTATTGTGTGAGAGCTATCCCCCTTGTCTTTTCTAACCACTGGCTGAAGAAAATATCTTTTCACAATTCATTTGGACTTATTCGAGACCAAGAAGGTCTCTAAAATTCCTGTCACTCTTCAAAGAGCGCGGGGGATGGCCTCTTACTGGGCTGTCTAACATATTTTCTATGAGGGCATGAGAAATACGAAAACCCTGGATTCCCACTTTTTTTACATGCCCACATGTCGACCAACCCGTGACTTTCTGTAAGAGCTCCGAGTGCTCTAAAATCCTGCGGTTTCCTACCTGAATACCCATCCTAACCCCGCTGACCCGTATCTATATGAATATTAAAATCCCCACATATAATTATAGGCGTCGGCCAGGATGCTAATTCCATCTCCAGCTTTACCCATAATTCAGCGTCATCAAAATTAGAGCCGTATACGGTACAGATAGTGCAATTATTGGGAATGAAAACAATGGCCCAGAGTCCCCATTTATATGTCTTTACTCTATTAATAGGTAAAAATCGAGAGGAAACATGTATCGCAACGCCCCGGGTGTTAGTAGTTTGGGAGGAGCAAACAACTTGGGAATACCCTGGTATATAATTGAGCCCTCTTTTCTGCCAGGGAATGTGGGTCTTCTGCTGACATATAATATCCGCCTTTAGCGTTCGAAGCATTTCACCGACCCTGTTCCTTTTTCCCCTATCATTCAGCCCGCCGACATTAATCGTGGATATTGTTAGCCTACTCATTATTAAAGCTTCGCATCTTCCTACGTTGTACCTTCCTTTTTTCTCTTACCCTCCTTCCAATATAGCCTCTTACCCAAATACAACTTTTCTCCTGTCCGTCAAGCTTGCTTTCCTGGATTTTCTGTTTTTCCCCCCCTCTCCCTTAGAAATCATTTGCCGCACACGCCATCTTCGTTCCACCGTAACGTGGCAGAAATCTGGCCGAGCAAAGAAGGTGAACCCTTCACCTGTCCTTTGCGATTCTGGTCTAGCCTTTTCAAATATTGTTAGAACTGGCTATTTCTGGTAGGCTAAGGCTGACGCCAAAGCCAGGCAGAAACCACCATTCTAGTCAGGGCAAGGGAGTCACACGCCAAGATAACCCCTGCTCACCCCCTGGTAGCTTGGCACGAGCAGTAAGGCTAAACTCGGAGGCAATGTGTAAAGCATTTGCGCCAGCACACAACAGCAACAACATACTAGGCACACCACAAAAGGAACTCCACACAAGGTTATTTATAAAATAACTTTTGTATTGTAAACACACATCAGATAGTATCACACATGTACATTGTGCCAACTGGCACGGGCAATATTCACAAGGGATTATTTACAAGACAGGGCCACATGGGCCACTGTCAGAATCAGCACTTAGTAGAAATGAAATACTGTCAGAAATTAGAATAAAAGAATATAAAATCACTGTAGCACAAAGTAACAGTTATAAATCACATCCAGTAACTACTGGGAACAGGTAAGTACCCCCTACGCAACCCTAAACACCTTAGGAGAATGTCACGCAGGGAACCAGGACCTCACTAGGACCACCTGTACTAAAAAGAACAACCACCTAAGTATCACACAGCATTTAGAGGTATAAGCACAACACATTACACATGATGCATGAAAACACATTCAGCGGTGTAGTAAAGGGAAACACATGATGCATAAACCTACACATTCAGCGGTGTTCAGAACAAAGCACATGATGCAATAAAAATACATTCAGAGGTGCAGCGCAAGAAGACACATGATGCCTAAAACATTCAGAGGTGTAGCGCAGGAAAGAAAGACACATGATGCATAAAAATACATTCAGCGGTGTTCAGAACAAAGCACATGATGCAATAAAATACATTCAGAGGTGCAGCGCAAGAAGACACATGATGCCTAAGACATTCAGAGGTGCAGTGCAGGGAAAAGGAAGACACATAATGCATAAAAGCATTCAGAGGTGCCAGAGCAATACAATAGCGCAAAAATCACATGATGTCTAAAAACATTCAGAGGTGCAGGAATAACACATGATGCAAGAAAACACATTCAGAGGTGCAATAACCATACAATTGCGCAAAAACTCACATACGCCACCCTCTGTGGCAGTCCCTAGGACAACTGGCCTTGTTGGGGCTAAGACGCCCTGTGTCCAGAATGTCAGGGCGCGCTGCCAGGCAGCGCCAGTCAAAGGGTGCGCCACTGGCGCAAAACCTAAACGTTGCAGGTGCCCACTACTTGCTGGGCACCTGAGAAATCCCAAGACCTAAACGGTGCAGCTGCCCACTAATTGCTGGGCAGCTGGGAATCATCAAAACTGCGCAACGTCCCCTGGTCACTGCGTGAAGCCCATTGACTGGGTTGTAAGAGTTCCACAAATATAATCCAAATCGAATTCAAATTTTCATTCAAATGTCTTTGTTTTATTGTTCATAAAGTTACTTCATCAAAATCAATGATCCAGTCTCATGGAATATAATTCTTTACATCCATTTTTTTCGTCCAATGCATTTCGGCTATGTGATAGCCTTCATCAGGGACTGGATTCTACAAACCAAATAATCATGTATGAGGATATGTCAGGGACTTCAGTGTCATATACATAACCAATTAATTAATAAAGCATTAAGGGGTCTCAAGACCGTGTAAAGTCAACCGACTTCCTGTTACCACCAAATCCATCAATGTGGTTAGTCTAAGCGTATAGATGCAACTTATGTGAAAATCACGTGTTATACATGTCTGAAAGACCGAAAAAATCACCGATTAAAAGTGCAGATCAACCCCCACCCGGTGAAAGGTGAGAGAATGCAAGTGAAAACAAAGGATACCACGGGTCAATTGCGCGCATTAACTAAAGAATACTAAGTGAACTGTGCGTCATCAAAGCAAAGAATAGCTGTGATGAAGAGAGAACCCTACGCATGCATTAATCGATGGATTACAAACCGTTCCCACCCGCTTACCGGTGGCGCTAAGTCAAACTGCTCGCAAGCCGCTTCATGAAAGTTGTTCACACTGTGAGCTCGAACGCCCACGTTAAAACGCTATGTGTTTGGTAAACATAAACAACGGACAAAAATCCCTCTGTTGTCAATAAGGATAGAGAGCTGGCTTAGGTTCAAGTTAAGATAAAGGAAAGTGACCATGTTCAGAATGAAAAACACGCCTAGAAAAAGTGACAATAAAGATAAAATAAAGGTGAAGGATAAAAACGTGAAAAAACGATAATCTAAGTGAAACTAAGTGATGGCCTAACAATATCTAAGTGACGCAAGATGAGAGATAAATAAAATAAACACATTGCATCTTTGAAATAATATGCATGAGATTAAACAAAAAACATCACTATAACTAGATAGCAGATGAGGGATTGCTGATAAATTATACACATTGTTGTTATTAGAGGGCAATTATAAGAGAACATGCAGAGTATACTTCAGTCAATCATGTTATGATCAATCTCATAGATAGCATTTAAATTCAGTTCGATCATTCATTCCAGTTGGTTTGAGTGTTTCTAATTTGAAAATCCAAAAATTTTCTCTTCGTAACAAATTATTATGGTTGTCAACACCCTCACGTTTCTGGACAATTTCAAGAATGGTAAATCTGAGCTGGCTCACATTATGCGAAGCTTCACAGAAATGGGCTGCAACAGTTGATTTTAACTGTTTGTTACGAATGTTTGACTTGTGTTCATTTAGCCTTACTTTCATCTTCCTCTCGGTTTTACCTACGTATCCATGTCCACAGGGACATTTCAAGAGATATATAATGTTCATAGAATCGCAGGTTGCAGAAACTCGTAATTTAATCTTGTGTCCCTTACTTGGATGGGTAATGACATTCCCCCTGATAATACTGTTGCAGTGGCTACAATTGTGACAAGGCAATGTGCCATGGAAAGTTTCTTCAGAATTATCAGTTCTAGATTTTATCATGTTGCCTAAATTTATACCTCTTTGATATGCAAAAAGGGGCATTTCATTGAATATTCTGTTGAAATCAACTTCTTGGGATAATATTGCCCAATGCTTTGTAATGTTGTTCTTAAAGGCTTTACTCTTAGTTGAGTATTTCGATACCACAACAATTCTTGTGTTCTCTTTCTTTGGAGCTTGGATCAACAGGGTTTTCCTTTCTTTTTGCGCGCATCTTGATTTTGCTTCATCCAATATTTTTGGGGGGTATCCTCTTTCTTTGAATCTACCTTCCATTTCTTGGATTCTCGTCTCTGATGTTACTGGGGATGAACAATCCTTTTCACTCGCAACATTTGCGAGTAGGGCAAATGAGTTTTCAATGGGTTATTATGAAAGCTGTTGAAATGCAACAGATTGTTGCGGTCTGTCACTTTTCGATATATGTCTATTTCAAAACATGACCCTTTCCTGTGTATTTCCACATCAAGAAACGTGATCTTATTGGCATCTATCTCTGATGTAAATTGAATGCGCTCATCCCGTGAGTTGAGTTCAATGATGGCATTCCTTAATTCGGGTTCTGAACCTGTCCAAATCACGAACATGTTGTCTATGTATCTCAATATAATTTTTGTTTTGGACTTCCATGGTTCCTGGTTGAGGATATGCTTAGTTTCAAAATGTTCCATGTACAAATTTGCGTAGACGGGGGCCGCCGAATTTCCCATGGCCGTCCCGGTCAACTGCAAATAATAGTTCCCATGCCATTTAAAGTAACTGTGAAACAGAGTGAAGTGAAGTAGCTCCATTAGAAACACTTTAAAGTCTAAATCCATTTCTGTGTTAAGCAATGTATGTTCTATCGCCTTAATACCATCTTGGTGAGGAATAGATGTATATAAAGATTTAACATCCATGCTGCATAAAATGATTTCTTCATTTTCCTCCAGTTGAACTTTGCCTAGTCTTTCCAAAAAATGGGTTGTGTCCTTTACAAATGTCTTCATCCTCATCACATTTGCCTGCAAGTGTCTGTCCAATAATTGACCTATGGGCTGGTGTATACTCCCAACTGTTGATACAATGGGTCGAAAGGGTGGTTGGACCAGGTCCTTGTGTATCTTTGGCAGCATATGTATTGCCGGACTTTTTGGATGGTTCGTGATCAAGAATCTTTTGGTTTTTTCATTTATGATTCCATCGGCAAAAGCTTTGTTAATGATGCCATTTATAATCTTCGTAAACTGATCTGTGGGATTATAATCCAGAAGCAAATATGTAAGTATGTCCCCCAAATGTTTTTCCACTTCCTGCTCATAATGGGAAGTATTCATCACAACAATAGCTCCCCCTTTGTCAGCTTTCTGACAGATGATGTGTGGATTATTCGCAATCTTCCGGAGTGCTTGAATCTGTTTTTGTGTCAAGTTGTGCTGTCTTGTTTTATTCTTAAAACTTAGTTTCGATAACTCTGTTCTAACTAGATTCTCAAAAGTATCTAGTGTTTTATGAGACGTAGGCGCCTCATAAGTGCTGCGTGGTGTCAATCCTAGAAGCTGATCCTCTTTCGTGTCTCTTCTTTCGGTAATGACGTTGTCAAAAAAATGTCTCAAACGCATTTTTCTCATCAGTTTATATAGGGTAATTTCCAACTAAGTCCGCTCTCTATCCTTATTGACAACAGAGGGATTTTTGTCCGTTGTTTATGTTTACCAAACACATAGCGTTTTAACGTGGGCGTTCGAGCTCACCGTGTGAACAACTTTCATGAAGCGGCTTGCGAGCAGTTTGATTTAGCGCCACCGGTAAGCGGGTGGGAACGGTTTGTAATCCATCGATTAATGCATGCGCAGGGTTCTCTCTTCATCCCAGCTATTTCTTTGCTTTGATGACGCACAGTTCACTTAGTATTCTTTAGTTAATGCGCGCAATTGACCCGTGGTATCCTTTGTTTTCACTTGCATTCTCTCACCTTTCACCGGGTGGGGGTTGATCTGCACTTTTAATCGGTGATTTTTTCGGTCTTTTAGACATGTATAACACGTGATTTTCACATAAGTTGCATCTATACGCTTAGACTAACCACATTGATGGATTTGGTGGTAACAGGAAGTCGGTTGACTTTACACGGTCTTGAGACCCCTTAATGCTTTATTAATTAATTGGTTATGTATATGACACTGAAGTCCCTGACATATCCTCATACATGATTATTTGGTTTGTAGAATCCAGTCCCTGATGAAGGCTATCACATAGCCGAAATGCATTGGACGATAAAAATGGATGTAAAGAATTATATTCCATGAGACTGGATCATTGATTTTGATGAAGTAACTTTATGAACAATAAAACAAAGACATTTGAATGAAAATTTGAATTTGATTTGGATTATATTTGTGGAACTCTTACAACCCAGTCAATGGGCTTCACGCAGTGACCAGGGGACGTTGCTCAGTGTTAGGGTCACGCATTTAAGTTTGTTATACTGGTACTCAGAAGGAGGGTACACCCTGGAGCACGCAACAACTACAAGTAAAAGGAGATACGGAGTGCAAGCGTGATTAAATCTTTTTTTTTAATCATCAAAACTGCGCCACTGCTGTGGGAGCCACACAGGCTCTTACCCCACACTGCGGCCAAATGCTGGAGCCACACAGGCTCTGGGCACGTCACACATGCCCCATGGTGCAGAACGTTGGAGCCACACAGGCTCTAAAACAAAAAACTGCGCACGTTGGAGCCACACAGGCTCTGACACTACACATAGTCCAACGTTGGAGCCATACAGGCTCTGAAACAAATATGCCCCATGGAGCTCTCCCAGGGCTCTACAACGTTGGGGCGACCCGCTGCCAACCGAGGCCGCCCTTAACTGCACCACCATCGTGGAGCGCACAGGCTCCTTAAATCATCGTGGCCCCCGGAGCCTCTCAGGCTCTGACACGAAGCTATGCCCCTGAGCCACCACCGGCGCTTCACACTGGAGGGGGTGCGGGCACCGGCAATGTGCCCCGACGCCCCCTGCTGCCCCAAACAGTCCCGGCCCCACTCACCGGCTCACAGGCTTCCTCTGCGGGGCTCTCTGTCTCGTCCCCTCCTTGCTGGGGGACGGCAGCACTTTCCTTCGGCCACCCGGGGAGGCGGGGTGATCTCCCGACCTCCCCACACAGCACCATCTTTTCCCGGGGCTCCCTCAGCACACGGGGAGCCCCGCAACAGCCACGCTTCCTCCTCTCTGCCGGCCTCTTCTCTCGGGGCTCCCTCTCGAGCACGGGAGCCCCGCAGCGGCCGCCGCCATCTTCCTCTCCTCAGCCGGCCGGACTGGCCAATCAGAGCGCGGCAGCAGGCGGGACTTCCTCCGCGAACCGGAAGTCCCGCCCCACATCAGGCACTACGGTGCCTGACTTCCTGGTCGCGGCGTGAGGGCCGCGGCGCTGATAAAAAGTGGCAAAATGAGGGGTGGGCACCCTCGGTTTACAAAATAAACATACCAGCGAGGTAGGCACTCCTAGAGGGGCATATAAACGGGAGAATACCCGTCCATAAAAAAATAAAATAAAGTGCACATGAAGCACTCGGGAGGCACACCAAGGGCAGGAGCGCTTCCCACACGGGATAACCACAGCGCCCTGCCAGAAATCAGGATAAAAGCGCCCACGAGGCGCTGGGGAGCCTAGAAATCACCAAAACACCCCAGAAAGGACCCCCACAGCAAGGAGGGTCCCAGCAGCTGTAGGGCATTACAGGAAAAGGCTTCCAGGGCGAAAACAAGGTCTCCCATCACCATAGGCAAGGCAGAGGGTCCCAGGAAGTCCTTCAGTAGTCCAGTCATCCAGGAAAGTCCATCAGGTATCATGGGGCTGGGCAGGGCCCAGGGATTCCCCTGGGCCCAAGCAGAAACACGCCCCTGGCAATATTCAAGTCTAAAAACAAGAACAAATTGGAAGGGGACACAGCCCCTTCTTATTCAGAAAAAAGTCTTTGAAGTCCTTGTGCAGGCAGTGTGAGAACCAGTTAGAACTGGTTATAGGGAAGTCCCTTCAGTATCAGGGACAGAGGTGACAGTCGCCCAGCGGGGAGGTGGAGCCAGCATTGTGGTCAGGCAGGCACAGCCCTTCACTATCAGGTGCTATCTCCTCCCACTTCCCTGGCAGCAGATGCTGCCTTTCACCCACGGGCTGACTCAGACAACCTCCTGGGCTCTCCAGCCCATGTCACCCTCAAACCAGACAGTCAATCCACAAGCAGGCCCAGGCACTCCTGGACCAGGCTCACCAGCCAATCATACGCCAGACACAAATTACACAAATATGCCATCTTCTAAAAGTGGCATTTCTAGACTAGACACAATCATGCCGCATATACCATTGAGCAGCATACAATCTCACGAGTTCGCACATATCAAACTCGCCCCTGCACTCCCCACACATCAGGAACTACCATGGGCATACATATTCCCCATTCATTCCTATGGGAGGGCAGGTCACTCACCACACATACAGAGAGCTCAAGCACTTTACACTGTACCACAGTGAAAAAGTGCGCAGAGGCCTAAAATCACCCCACCAGATTCCAGAAACAGGCTAGGAAAAAGCAAAAAGTCTCGGGGTGAACCTGCCAAAAGGGCCAGGTCCAACAAATATATTCTGCCTCAACAAG
Source organism: Lissotriton vulgaris (assembly GCF_964263255.1). Classification (NCBI taxonomy): domain Eukaryota; kingdom Metazoa; phylum Chordata; class Amphibia; order Caudata; family Salamandridae; genus Lissotriton; species Lissotriton vulgaris. The sequence goes on along the minus strand of NC_141687.1, from coordinate 1,540,739,909 downwards.
AAATTCCCAAAATAAACTAGGAGAGCTCTAGGTTTGGCATCTGGACGAGCGGGCTGTTGAATGTTAAAGGGAACTCGGTGTGCTCTCTGTATTTCTTGCGCCCAGTTCCACCCTGCCAGATCCGGGAAAGATTTTTCCAAAAGCTGGACCATGAAGATTTGTGCATCGGACCCTTCTTTGCCCTCTGGAAATTCTCAGAAAGCGTAGGTTGTTCCTTCTCTGGCGGTTTTCCCCTTCCTCAAGTTTCCACTGAATATCAGTGAGCTGTTCCTCATGCGCACTAACTTGGCCTCTTTAGCCTGCCATATCCTCTTCCAGTGCAGCTGTCCTTGTTTACAGTTCTGTCATCCGATCTGCTATGTCATTGCAGGTTCTGGCAATTTTCCTTATTGCCCCCTGCAATTTCCGGGTTGCGTTCTGCAAACGCTCGCTTTCCAAACGAGCTTCTTCCCTGTGTGCCATAACACACTGCAAAATGGATTCCAACGTCGGAGATTGCGCAGGGGATCCTATCTGCCCCTCTACCAGATAAGGCAGATTCTGCCCCCCCCTGTTGATCATCCAGGGTATGTTCACGTCTGTAGTCATCATGCTTTCAGTTTCCAGTTTTCCCTGAACGCATGTGTACTTTCCTATTGGGGGTGATTCTAGTTCTACCCTTCCCTTCCATTTCTGTTCCTGAAATACTGTCATCCTCGCTTGACTCTGTATTCGACCCCTGCCCTGAGTCCAGTCCAGACCATGTTGCATCAGAGACTGAGAAAAAATCATTTGTCTCTGAGTCTACATCTCTCTCCTTATGAGACTTGGGGGGCCTTTTAGCTTCTTTTCCTTTCACCCCTAAAGCTGGTGTTGCCAAACTTTCCTCCTGCTGTACACTCTTTTCCCCAGTAGATCGAGTGTTCCCAAAATATCCCAGAGCGTCAGTACTCACATCCACCACATTTATAGCATTTGTTAAGGCTGCAGTTTGTACCTGTAATGGCTGTGGGATAGTTATCAATGTAATGTCAGATTCCTGTTGATCCCCAGCCCCCAAGGGTGGCTTACTGGTAATTCTCTGTCCTTTGGCAGCCTCCTCCCTGTCAATACCTGGCTGGTCCTTTGCTGAAGCGGCCCGGAACAGAGCGACAATATTGGTGGTTCTTAGCTGCTGGGGCTGCGCTCCCGCAGCCCTCCCCTTCCCGTCCTGGGTGTTCTCCGTCCAGAGGTGCTGCTGCCTATGACCTTGTGTAGCAGAGATCCCGTCCGATTCTGCCAGGTTTTCCGGTACAATCTGCCTTGGGGAATCTGCTGCTGCCGGCGGCGCTGGGCCTTTAACCTTCGGCCGCGCCTTTGGAGCCATCTCCTGCGGGTTTGCTGAGATTGCCTTCTGCTTCTTTCCAGTGACCTGTACCTGGGCCGACTCCCCCTCCAATCCTCGATACCTGGCAATGAGCTGCTCCGTAGCCCTCATGAGGACAACGATTACCTACTGGATCTCCAGTAAGTTTTTCACCGATATGGGGGTAAAGTTGTGAGGGTTAAGCTCCATTCGGGTCCGTAATTCAAGATATATTTAAACTGTATCAGCCATCTCTGGGGAGAGACCACCTCTGGCTGAGCTCACTCAGCCGCCATCTTGCCCCTCTCAAGATGTAAAATTTTAAAATGGATTTTGAGGAGGATAGAACAGCAGTAGGGAGTGATCTATTAATCTTTTCTGTAGAAAATTAGGTCAAGAATATGGATTTGGTGGGTTAAATACCAGGTCATTTATTGTGGAGACATAGAAAATAAAAGATGATGTATATTGTATTGTATTGTATTGTAATTGCATTCATATAGCGCTTACTACCCCTGACGAGGAGTCAAAACGCTTTTTCGGCGAGTAGCACGCTACTCCGGGACCCATAAAGGATTAGTGTGGTATTAGTATAGTGACATATGAAAGTAATGAAAGTGTTGGATAGATAAGTCAGTTATTTGGATTCCGAAGGATAGAAGAGGAAAAAAGGTTTGTATTTATATAGCGCTTGTTACCCCTGATGGGGTGTTTAAGTGCTTTTTTTTGGGGCAGTTGCACGTTACTCCGGAAACTCATAAAGGATTAGTGGTGAATTAGTATGGTGAAATATGAAAGTAATTTGATTGGTGAATATTAGTCAGTTATTTGGAGTGAAAAGGATATCGAAGGGATAGTTGGGGGAAAAAGGTTGCATTCATATAGCGTTTGTTAAGGGATGTTGAAGCGCTTTTCTGGTGAGTAGCACACTACTCCGGAACCCATAAAGGATTAGTGTTAAAAATTAGTATAGTGAAATATGAAATAATTTGAGTGGTGGATATGCTATTCAGTTATTTGGATAGGTAAGAGTAGTGGCAGGATAGAAGAGGGAAAGAGGTTTGTATTTATATAGCGCTTGCTATCCTTGATGGGGTTTGAAGTGCTTTTTTTGGTGAGTAGCATGCTACTCTGGAACCCATAAGGATTAATGTTGAATTAGTATAGTAAAATATAAAAGTAATTTGAGTAGTGGATCTGTTAGTCAGTTATTTGGATTGAGAAGGGTTGTATGGCTGGCCCTACAACATTTGGGCAAGGTCTCCTAGAGCAAAGATAAAGGTTCATGAAAGGATGAGTCAAGGGTATGGCTGGACTGATATTGGGGCAAAGTGGGATTATCTTATTGAAGGATGAGCATGAATTTGAAAAAGATATTGATTCTGAAAACACATTGACGACAAAATAATTCAAACTGGGAAGCAAGTTTAATCAATAAATCAATCAATCAATCAGTCATTTGTAAAGGGCACTACATACCCGCAAGGGTCTCAAGGCGCTGGGAGGGGACCGCTACTGATCGAACATCCAGGTCTTGAGCATCCTCCTGAAGGTCAGCAAGTCTTGGGTCTGTCGCAGGCTCAGTGGGAGGGTGTTTCATGTCTTGCCGGCGAGGTGGGAGAAGGATCTCCGGGCGGTGGTTGTTCTTCGGATGCGCGGGACGGTGGTGAGTGAGAGGTCGGCGGAGCTTAGCTGGCGGTTGGGGATGTAGAAGGAGAGCCGTCTGTTGACGTAGGCTGGGCCGGTCTTGTGGAGTGCCTTGTGTGCATGGATGAGGAGCTTGAAGGATATCCTCTTGATGACGGGGAACCAGTGCAGGTCCCTCATGTGGGGGGTGATGTGGCCGTGGCGTGGTACGTTGAAGATCAGTCGTGCCGAGGCGTTTTGGATGCATTGTAGTCGTTTGATGAGCTTGGCCAGGGCTCCCATGTAGAGAGCGTTTCTGTAGTCGAGTCTGCTGCCGACGAGGACCTGGGTGACTGTCTTTCTTATATCTGTCAGGATCCATCTGTAGATCTTGTGGAGGGTGTTGAAGCAGGAGGAGGAGACGGCGTTGACCTGCTTGGTCATTGAGAGCATTGAGTCGAGGATTATTCCCAGGTTGCGTGTGTGGTCGGTGGGTGTCCGGGCTGCTTACAGTGCCGTTGGCCACCAGGAGTCGTACCAGGCTGTAGGGTTAGAGCCGAGGATGAGGACCTCCGTTTTTCCCGAGTTCAGCTTCAGACGGCTGGTGTTTATCCAGTCGGCGACGGCCTTCATTCCGTCGTGGAGGATGGCTTTGGTGGTGATGGGGTCCTTGGTGAGGGAGAGGATCAGTTGAATGTCATCGGAGTAGGAGATTAGGTTGAGGTCATGCTGTCGGGTGACGTGTGCGAGCAGGGCCATGCAAATGTTGAACAGTGTTGGGCTGAGGGAGGATCCCTGGGGTACGTCGCAGATGATCTCGGAGGCTTTGGAGCGGAATGGGGGAAGTCGGACGCTCTGGGTTCTGTTGGAGAGGAAGGAGGTGGTCCACACCAGAGCCTTGTCTTGGATGCCTGCTGCGTGGAGGCGTTTGCATAGTGTGCGGTGGCAGACGGTGTCGAAGGCGGCGGAGAGGTCTTGGAGGATGTGTTCTGTGGTCTCGCCGTTGTCCAGCAGGGTCCTGATGTCATCAGTGGCGGCGATGAGGGCGGTCTCTGTGCTGTGGTTGCTGCAGAACCCTAACTGGAAAGGGTCCAGGATTCTGTTTTCTTCGAGGTATCGGGTTAGCTGGTATCGGGTTAGCTGTCTGTTGACGATTTTCTCAATGACCTTGGCTGGGAAGGGGAGCAGAGAGATGGGCCGGAAGTTCTTGAGGTCTCTTGGATCAGCCTTGGGTTTTTTCAGTAGGGCGTTGATCTTGGCGTGTTTCCAGCTCTCTGGGAAGGTCGCGTTCTCGAGGGAGAGATTGATGACGTTGCGCAGGTGGGGTGCGATGGAGCTGCTTGCTTTGTTGTAGACGTGGTGCAGGAGGGATCTGACGGAGAGCTGGAGTGGATTGTGCTTATGGTCTTGATGGTGTCATCGATGCTCACGCTGGCCCAGGCTAGCAGGGGATCATGGTCGATGGTGTGCAGAGGGTCTGTTGTGTTGCTGTCTGTTGGGTCTGTCTGGGTGTTGAAGCTGTTGTGGATGTCTGCTATCTTGCGGTGGAAGAAGGTGGCGAGGGAGTCGCACAGGGCTTGTGACGGCGGGTTGTCGTTGGTGTTGGAGCTGGGGTTGGAGAGTTCCTTCACGATGTTGAAGAGCTCCTTGCTAGTGTGTGCATTGTTGTCGAGGGGGTCTTTGAACAAGGTTCTCTTGGTGGCCCTGATGAGGTGGTGGTGGTTGCGGATGGTGTCCTTGTGTGCTGTGCGGTTGTCCGGAGTTGGTTCGCTGTGCCATTTCTTCTCTCGTTTCTGGCAGGCTTGCTTGGAGGCTAGGAGTTCTGGGGTGAACCAGCTGGCCCTCTTGCTGGTGTCTCTGTGGGGGGGTTTCTTCAGCATGACGAGGGTGTTGGTGCACTGTTTGATCCAGCATCTGAGGCTGTGGGCAGCGTCGTTGGTGTTGGAGGGTTCGGTGGGTGGGCTGAGAGCGAGGTTTGCATGTAGTTGGTCTTCTGTGATTTTGCTCCAGCAGCGGCGGGGGATCTGTTGGGTGCGGTGGTGTGTGGTGGGTTTCTGGAAGGTGAAGTAGATACAGCTGTGGTCGGTCCAGAGGAGTTCGGTGGTGTGGCTGATGGAGCCGTGCAGGCTTGAGGAGAAGACGGGGTCGAGCGTGTGGCCGGCGGCGTGGGTGGGTGTTGTGACGTGTTGCTTTAGTCCGAGGTTAGCGAGGTTATCGATCAGGGTAGTGGAGTTGTTGTTGTTGTTCTCAAGGTGAAATTTCAGGTCTCTGAGGAGAATGTAGTCAGAGGAGGTCATGGCGTGGTTGCTGATGAAGTCGGCGATGAAGTCGCTGAACTGGGAGTGGGGTCCGGGGGTCAGTAGACGAAGGGTGCCTCTGAGGGTGAAGTTGGGGTCTGTGTGGATCTGGAAGTGCATGTGTTTGCTGTTCTTGTGGACGATGGCAATTCCTCCTCCGACTCGGTCTCTGCGGGTGATCTTGTAGCCGTCTGGGATGGCTCTGGCGATGTCAGGTGCGGAGGAGTCGTTCAACCAGGTCTCTGTCAGGAAGGCGACATCCGGGGATGTTGTGTCGAGCAAGTCCCAGAGCTCGACGGCGTGTCTGCGCGCAGAGCGGGTGTTCAGTAGTATGCCTCACAGGTGGGTGCGGTCTCTTGGTGGGTGGTTTGTTGGTTCTGAGGCTTGTGTAGCTGCAGTTCCGGCAGATGAAGGGACCGTGTGTGCGTTTTGGAGCGGCCTTGAAGCAGGTGTGGGTCCGTCCGGGGTTGAGGGCGTGGACTGTGCTGGCATCGTAGCGTTAGAATAGTATTAGTTACTACATACTGGCCCAATTCTAACATGCTAAAAAAGGTGGTTAATAACAACTGGCATTTGGTAAAAAATGTATGCGCAGAATTAAAAAAGCCCCCTCTTTTTGCGTTTAAAAAAGAATCAAGCATAGCCAACAGATTGGTAAGAGCAGCATTACTAATAAAAGCACAACCCACTCTAAGGACTATGATCGGATTACCTCCTGTCACGGGCCACCACAAATGTGGCGGATGTAACTGTTGTGATTCCACCGATGAAGGGTCAAGTTCAAGCACAATGAAATAACATGGCAACATGACATTTTTTCACTAATTGTAAATCACGTTAGGTGATCTATGGAATTAAGTGTCCATGTAATTTCCTATACATTGGCAAAACTAATCAAGAGATCCGCACGAGAATTCAACAACATAAATCTCGAATCAAACGCAAAGTTCAGAATGCCCCCTTGGTAAATCACTGGCAAATAAAAAACCACGGAGACAATGATTTTCGATGGACAGTGATCACAAAAGTTGAACAGGATATAAAAGGAGGAGATTTGGAAGCTAAACTTTCAAGGACAGAAGAAATGATGATTGTAAAATTTAACACAGCCATCGAAGGGTTAAATGAACTTTCTGAAATGTATAAATTATAACCAAGATAAGAATGACATCATAACAGGCCCCTCCTACACGGCCATAAATTATAGATAACATCCCACCACTTGGTGGACCAGTTCCCTTATCCAAGATGTCCCCCCCCCAAATGGACCAAAAAAGAACATTGATTCCAAAGACACCCATATTCATACAACCATCATTATTTTAACATCAAAAAACCACATCTAAAAGTACATCGTTACAATTAAACTCTAACACATAGCGTCAAACCTAGGGACTTTGACCATTCAAAATTGGCGCCCGAAAAAAACTCCAAAGTCATGTGACACGGTTCACTAGTAGGAAATACAAGTGGAGGAACACAGAATGCCCGAGATCGTGTGACAAGACATGGATTAAATCGGAACACGAGACGAGTGAAAGGTGAGCACCATTTATCAAACAAATCCCCTTAGTTCATTTGAATACGAAAAGCCCGATTGGCAAATTATAACGCACCGTTTCATCTCCCCAGGTGCATCGTGAGCTCCGTCTGAAAACAATTTCCCCGCCCGACCCGTGAATCATAAGAGGATAAACAACAGATTTCGGTAAGACACGCAGTCCCTGAGTTGAGACTTTAGCAACTAGCGTGGCAATCAGGATCGCCAAAACTAAACCATATATCTGTTGTGTTTTTTTACAGAGAGAGACGCGTAGCCACAAAATAAAATTGAGTAATATTTAGATGTGGGGTGACTTTGAATGTATGTACTGGGACAAGAAAGAACACAACTATGTTTATCTATCACTTAGGTGGTCCCGCTTCGCGGTTTTTGACGAGAGAAGGAAAACAAATCTGTCTGACAATTAGAGAGGTAAGACGTAGAGAGGGGGCTGTTGAGCCTTTAACAGTTTCAAAAAATGACCATTACTAATAGAGGTCCCCTTCTTTTTTCATTTGCAGTCTATGGTCCTGATGAGAACTCCACATTAAAGAGAGTTCGAAACGCGTAGACCTTGGCATATGATCTTGTTATGTCGAAACCATAAGAAAACCCAATGATACTTGCATTATAGTGATTTATACTTTGAAAATTGAACCTATGGTTTCCTTTTGAACTGTATATAAAATTGTACAAAATATAGCTTTTTTGATATTGGTGTGTTAGGAGTATGAATGTGTGCTAAGTATGTTTGAAAAAGATCTTTAGTGTTAGTGCGTATGAATGAGACAAAAGGGGAGGTTTAACAGTAAATGATTTAATGTTTGTTTATGTGATATGTTTTTGAAATGTCTCGTGGAAATATTTACAATGTGGAAAAATTAAATGCAAAAATGAAAATTTGAAATAAAATGAAAATCTAATAGATTGATTCAAAAAATCAGACATTTCTCACATAGTGTTTCATTCATGTGTGAGTAAGACAAACAATTGATGGATTGATATTAGCAGTATTGGCATCTTTTTTTGTGGTACATATAAGGCAGGGTTTGGCCTTGCTGCTTGGGAGCCCATAAACAGTGGTGTTTAGGCATCGTAGCAGCGGCAGTCGTCATGGCGGGAGTTGGGGCCAGGGGTTCTGGCGCTGGGCACGGTCCAGGCGCGCGCGGGCACAGACGGGCTTGCCTTAGACGAGCCTTCAGTCCGCCAGCGGCGCTGCCACGCAGCGGCCGGCATAAATGGGCAGGTGGGAGTGTGGAACAGCTGGGAAGCGGGGGCAGTGAATGGGCAGTCAAGGGGGCGGGGTCGCAGGGGACACAGCAGCGGGGGCGGTGAGGGACGACGGAGAGAACAGAAGGAAAAAAGGGCACAAAAAACGAGGGAAAAATTAGTGGAACAGAATGCAAAAGGGGCACAGAAATTGGGCAAAAGGGCACACAAATCAGTGGAAAATGAGTGGCACAAAAGGCATAAAGGGCACAAAAACGAGGGGGAAACGAGTGGCACAGAAAGCAAAGGGCATGAAATCAATGAAAAACGAGTGGCACCAAAGGCGAGAGGTACAGAAGGAAAACAGGGCAGAGACATGGTGGGCAGCGAGGGGCAAAAAAGGAAAGAAAACGGGCAAGGACCACTTACAGGCAGCCGGGGAAGACAACAGCAGTCACAGACACAACAATGAAAATACAGTCAATACAGTAAAACAATAAGGCGGAAGATGAACAAACTTACGGCCTATCACTGGCCACCAGGGATGAGACGAAAGTGGTAGCCTGTGGGTGGAGGAGGGCCTCGAACTTCCTCAGCAGTGGCAGCTGGGGCAGGGACACACAGGCGCAGCTCTGCGTCTGCGGAGGGGGAGCGACCTACCTGGTGGGTCAAGGGTCGCTCTCCTCACCGCGCAGCGGCCGGCATATATGGGGAGGTGGGAGGGAAGAGCAGTTGGGAGGCAAGGGCAGAGAATGGGCAGTGGGCAGTCAGGGGGTCGGGCTGCAGGGGACACAGCGGCAGCGGGAGGTGAGGGACGACGGAGGGAACAGAAGGAAAAAAGGGCACAAAAAACGAGGGAAAAATGAGTGGAACAGAATGCAAAAAGGGCACAGAAATAGGGCAAGAGGCACAAAAATCAGTGGAAAGAGAGTGGCACAGAAGGCAAAAAGGGCACAAAAACGAGGGTTGAAACGAGTGGCACAGAAGGCAAAAAGGGCACAGAAATACAGGGGCAGCTAAAAATCAGAAGGCAAAAACGGGCAGAGAGGCACGGGGGCAGCGAAGGGAACAGAAGGGAAAACCGGGCAGAGGGACACGGGGCAGCGAGGGGTACAGAAGGAAAACCGGGCAGAGACACAGGGGCAGCGAGGGGTACAGAAGGAAAGAAAATGGGCAAGGACCCTGTACAGGCAGCGGGGGAAGACAGACAACAACAGTCGCAGACCCACCTATGAAAATACATGCAATACAGTAAAGCAATTTGGAAGATAAACAAACTTACGGCCTACCACTGGCCACCAGGGATGAGGCGCAGGTGGTAGCCTGCGGGTGGAGGAGGGCCTCGAACTTCCTCAGCAGCGTCAGCTGGGGCAGGGATACACAGGCGGAGCTGTGCGGGGGGGGGGTGGGGGGGGAGCGACCTACCTGGTGGGTCAAGGGCCGTTCAAAATGGCAGCACCTGTGCCCGAGGTCACAAAATTTAACATAACACAATCAAGAACAGAGCGGGGTACAAAAACTGCTGGTCCATCCATCACAACATTACAATCTGCACACGCAAAGGGCCCAGCAACTCACAAATAAATACATTTTAGCCTTATTTGCATTGCCGTTAGGCTCTAGAAAACTCATCTGAGGCTAACAAGCAATTAATTCCAATGTAGTTCTCTCCTCCCCCTTTTCCCTCACAGAAATGCCATTCATTAGATCATGGGTTGCCATCTAGCCCCTCTTGTTGCAATGTGTGGTGATGTTTTAAGGCAGCTCCCCCAATGACCTTATTGTAGCATCAGCCATGACGCAATACACTGCAATTGGAAAAGATCAACTTGTAAAACAGAAAAGAAAAATTGAGAAACAGGAAGGTAAAAAACAAACATTACCATTTTCCAAAAATATTTATAATGCTGCTACTCCCAGGCCTAGTGTCCAGTCGTCATGGTAAGTATCATTATACATTTGCTATTAATAATTGTGCCTCCCTAGTTTAAAAGCAAACAAACATTAAAACCTGTTTTATGGCTGCTGATTCAGAAATAAAACGTGCCTTACTTGCTCATGGATGGAATGCTCGATGCATCCTTCTGAGCAAAGTGCAAAGCACAACCATTAAACAAAATGCAATTAAAGAAGCTCGAAACTATGGTAAATCACAGATTTAAAATAAAGAATACCATATGCTGGTTTCAGCATCATTCACAATGCTGACATCTGACCTTCTCACCCCAAGTTAAGAAGACATCTGCAGACAGTTTTGTGACAGCTCTCTGTGAGACAAGACGCAGCATTGATGCAGACACACGTGCCGAAAGACTGTGGTAGCATTAAAATACCTTGCGGCTCTCCCCAGACCAGTAATGTATTCTTGAAGTCAACGATAAGTCAGTCTCTGACTGAATCCTAGATTTATTCTGTCACAGACCAGAAATAATCAATGCCAGATTCGTTCCAAGGCCCGAATTTCCTTCTGCAAGACATTATTTAAAAACTCATGTCGACTCACATGAATAGAACAGTATAATGAATGTATTGCTTACTTTTGGAGAGTGGGTTGAGAAAGTACATTTATATAACTCCGACGCAAGCGCTGAACTGTCTCTAGGCGCCTTGTAACTAAACACTGATTAAAAAAAATACAGTTCTCTCATAGAAATAACAAAATCCCGTTTGTTCAACCCCTTGCAGAACCTAAGTTTATTTTGCGGATGTGTTCGTCATTTCTACAAAAAACGAACTGGTGGTAACCTGCTCTGGTGAAACTGTCTCCATCAATCAGTTTCCGTAAATTTTACAACATTAATGACATCACCAGACAATAGTATTCAAAATGGCGAGTGTCTCATCACCAAAAATATCTTGAAGCCCTTTTCTGCTCAAGATTTATTTAAAGAGTTTTATATAGCGCTGGCAAGTGTCGGGATCTAGCCCGATGCGCCTACACAAGGAACTACAAGTCCCGACGGACCCGGGCGCGGAACTACAATACCCAGAGTTCCCGGCGGGAGTCCGGGATAACTGCCGGTCGACCAGGAAGTCCGGCGTCAGTGATTCTTCGTTTGTTTTCCGAGGACGCGGCTGCTCCTCGATTCTGCTCCTGCTCTGAGGCTTGGGGTGTCGTCTGACCGGCAGATCTACGAGCAGGTTAGGCGGGTGCCGAACAGCACGCTGGCTAGCGTGCTGAGCTACGCGGATACTTTGAGTGTTTCCCGTTTTAACGGAAACAGAGTTTGTTATTTGTGAATTCTAGCCTCGCGGCTGCGGGGAAAACATTGTTGTGTTAGAGCGCTTCGCTCTCCTCGAACAGGCTCAGTTGGAGGGAGAGCAGAGTATTACCGTTTATATCCTTTCCAGTGGCGGAGTGCAGGGGGGGATTGCAGGACCTCCGCACTGCCGTCACGAACCCAAGACATAGGGTTCATGTGTATTTTGAATTCTCCTACAAGGCAAATACCAAAGCGGAGTGTGGTAGTGATTGAACTACACACTGCCGTATTTGGGTAGTTAAAGCATTTATTCCCTTCAAGTAGCGGAGTGCAGGGGGGGATTGTTGGACCTCCGCACTGCCGTTACGAACCCAAGGCATATGGTCAGTGGCATCTAGAAACTGCTAACATGGCAATACCAAAGCGTAGTGTGGTAGTGATTAAACTACACACTGCCGTGTTTGGGTACTCATTGGTGTTTTGCATATATTGAAGGAACTCCTATGTTTCAGTTTAAAACAAATAACAGTGTTAAGTTACAGCATTTATTCAAGCACAGGAAGTGACTTTTCATTTCACGTTTTGGGATCCTTGTTCCAAACTCATACGTTATCACAGTGGGGTATGTGTATGTCTGTTATCTTTAGGCTTTACGCTTCCCAAAATAGGCTTGATAGTAACTCTGTTCTTTTTTTATTGATCAAGGAGGAAGACGGGAGTTACAGCAAAAGGGAGGTTTAGTGTCAATCATATTCAGGTGAATACATGTTGGTGTGGTGTTTAGTAAGAACTTATGAGAGTATGGTTTAGCAATGTATTAACCTGTGTATTTTTGTCTTTCAGTTTCTTTATCCCTGCTGTCCCTTCCTTCTCCTCTTTATTCTTTGGGTTTTTTCCCCTTTTGGGGTTTTTTCCCTCGCCGTATCGTCTGAACACCCTGTGTTTATACTTCGGGGTGTTCGGAGGGTCCGGAGGTGGAGCATTGTTGCTGCACGTGCATCCTGCGGAGTGCAAAGCCTTACAGAATCACTGACCCAAGAAATACACTCTGCCCGATTCATAAGTAGCAACAATGGCGTCCATGGAGGATGTGTTACAAGCCTTGTTGCTGGTACAGCAGGAGCTGGCCTCTACCAAGGCTGAGACTACAGCCTTGCGCGAGAAGGTGGAGCGTTTGAGTGGTAATCCGTTCAACGCTTCCGCTTCGACTTCTAATGTTCAGGTTACTGTACCCCCACCCATTCCATTGGCTACTCCTGAAAGGTTTTCAGGGGATCCTCGTAAGGTGCATGTGTTTATGACACAGGTTCTCATGCATTTTTCATGTAAGCCGTCCTCGTTCCCCACAAATCATTCAAGGGTGGCATTTTTGATTTCTTATTTAATTGGGGATGCAGCTGATTGGGTGGTACCGTTGGTGAAACGTGATGATGCTCTGTTGTCTAATTGGGCTGAGTTCAAAAAAGAATTTGAGAGGGTCTTTGACCGAAGAGCAACCACTTTCAGTGCTGATCGTGAATTGTTGACATTAAGACAAGGTAGAGGAGAATTGATAACATACCTGACTGCTTTCAATAGGCTTGTGGTAGAAGCATCATGGCCAGAGGAGAAAAAACTGTCTTTGTTCTATCAGGGGTTACATGATGATTTAAAGGATGTGGTAGCGCAGGTGGATCCTCAACCCACTACCTTTGAGGACATGGTAAACCTGGTGTTGAGGTTGGACAGTAGATTAACGGATATGGGTAGTAACAGGAGACGGTGGGAAAGAGGAGCGTATTTTGGTGAAAGAAACCAGAGGAAGGCATCAGGGGGTACGGACTCTATGTCTGAACCGATGGAGATAGGGGCTATCAGAGCACCATTGTCTAGAGAAGAGAGAGAAGCCAGAAGGGTACAGGGCTTATGCATGTACTGTGGCAAGAAGGGACATTACGTCCGGGAATGTCCTTCTAAACTGAAGGCATCAGGGTCTTTTGGTAGGTATAAGAATGTTGCGGTGTCTAAAACTGTATCGGATAATGAGCAGAAGGAGGACCGCACAGCGGGAGTAGACGGAGCTCAAGCATGGAAACTTACCTCCCTGTCCTCCTCGGGTGATGAGGAAACAGAGCCTCACCTAGTGGTGGTGATGACGCTAGAATATGAGTTAGAAAGATGTCTGGTAATGGTAATGGTGGATTCAGGGGCAACTGGTAATTTTGTAGACGAAGGTCTGGTAAGACGTCTAGAATTGCCTCGAGTTTCTAGGGAGACGCCGGAAGATGTGTTGGCAGTGGATGGGCAGCCTTTAACTTCTGGTCAGATCACGGAGAGGACTGGTGATTTGGGGTTATCAATGGTGACGCAGGGTAATGTGCATTCTGAGGTGTTAACATTGAATATCATAGATGCTCCTCAGTACGAGATTATTTTGGGCATGCCTTGGTTGCATAAACATAACCCTGTGGTGGATTGGCAGTCAAAAACCATTCAGTTTGAACATGAGATCTGTAAGGACCACTTAACTCCTTGTATGTCTGCTAATGTCACCGTGTTAGCCACGCCGTTTTTGGCAGCCACTGCTGCGGAAAAGGATGTCAAGCTACCAGTAGTATACGCTTCTTACAGGGATGTGTTCAGTGAGGTGAAGGCAGAAACACTGCCCCCGCATAGGGAATATGACTGCCGAATTGATTTAGTGGAGGGGGCATCATTACCATCATGCAGAGTGTATGCTTTGTCTGTGCCGGAAACCTCCCATTTGAAGCAGTACATTGACCATTATTCTCGATTGGGATATATACGCCCCTCTCGCTCTCCCGCAGCTTCCCCTCTTTTTTTTATATCAAAGGCCAACGGGGATTTGAGAGCATGTGTGGACTACAGAGCTTTGAATAAGAACACCATTCGCAACCGATACCCTCTTCCGCTCATTTCAGTCTTGCTCGATCAGGTGAGAGAGGCCAGGATTTACACCCGTTTAGACTTACGTGGGGCATATCACCTGGTTAGAGTAAGAGAAGGGGATGAGTGGAAGACGGCGTTCAAGACACGGTTTGGTTTATATGAATACCTAGTGATGCCGTTTGGGCTTTGTAACGCCCCTGCTGCATTTCAGTATTTTATAAACGATGTGCTGAAGGAATATGTGGACCAATTCGTGGTGATGTATATTGATGACATCTTGATATACTCTCAGGACGTTTCATACCACACGAACCATGTATGCAAAGTCCTGGATAAATTGAGAGAACACCATCTATATGTAAAGCTGAGTAAATGTGAGTTCGGGGTGCATGAGGTGGAATTTTTGGGTGTGAATCTTAGTCCTGAAGGCTTACAGATGTCAGAGAGGAAGGTACAGGCGGTGAGGGATTGGCCAGTCCCTAAGAATGTGAAAGAGGTACAGAGCTTTTTGGGGTTTGCCAATTACTATCGCAGGTTCATCGACCATTTCTCCCAAATCGCAGTCCCTATCACTAGGCTGTTAAGAAAAGGGAGGTCCTTCGAGTGGACGGTGGAGGCTGAGCAAGCTTTCCAGGCACTGAAAAAGGCCTTTAATACCGCTCCAGTGTTGGCGCATCCTGTTTTGGAACATCCATTCATCGTTGAAGCTGACGCTTCGGATGAAGCCATAGGTGCAATCCTGTCTCAGAGAGATGTACATACTGGTCAGCTGCATCCTGTTGCCTATTTGTCGAAAAAACTGAGTCCTGCTGAGGTCAACTATTCCATCGCGGAAAAAGAACTTTTGGCAATAAAAAAGGCTTTCCAGGAGTGGAGACCGTATCTGTGGGGAGCAAGTCAGGCAGTAACTGTGTACACAGATCACAGGAATCTCCAGTACATGTCCGCTGCTAGGCACCTGACACAAAGGCAGATGCGTTGGATGCTGTTCTTTTCCGAGTACAACTTTGTTGTAACATTTCGTCCTGGCTCGGAGAACAGAAAAGCGGATGCTCTTTCTAGGCAAGGAATTCCCGTCAAACAGAGTGCAGAGGAACAGTCAATACTCCCTTCCGCGAAGGTGGTTTGTGTACTAAGAGCTGAGAAGTTTCTGGAGGACATCAAAGACTCTAGGTCCATGGAATATTGGGTTCGTTGGGCTGCTGCCAAACCAGACAGGAAGATTAGGCAGGGCTTACCCTTCTATGGAGAGTGCTTGTTTCTGCCAAATGTGGAGATTAGAAAGAAGGCATTCAGTTGGTGTCATGAAGCTCCGGCGGCTGGACATCCAGGGATCACAAAAACTGTGGATTTGCTTAGAAGGCACTTTTGGTGGGAAACTCTGGGGAAGGACACCACACAATGGGTGGGCAGTTGCGAAGTCTGTGCTAGAAGCAAGGGGGAAACATCAAAAAAGAAGGGGTTGTTAATGCCAATGCCCACGCCTGTTCGCCCATGGTCAAACATTAGTCTGGATTTCATCACGGGCCTCCCAAAAGATCAGGGGAACACCGCTGCGCTAGTGGATAATTTGACTAAAATGGGCCATTTCGTGCCTTGTGTGAACCTCCCCACAGCTAGCCAAACAGCACAGATAATGGCATCACAAGTTTTTCGTTTGCATGGCATTCCAAGAGTCATTGTTTCCGACAGGGGGCTACAATTCATTGCTCGTTTTTGGAGAGTATGGTGTAGAGCCTTGGGCATAGAATCAGCATTGTCAACTAGCTTCCATCCACAAACTGATGGCCAGACAGAGCGTCTGAATCAGACTCTAAAGAAGTACTTGCGATGTTACTCGAAGGAGGCTCATGGGTCTTGGGTGGAGCTGTTGTGGATGGCGTAGATGGCCTACAACAACGCTTGGCACAGCTCCATAGGTATGTCCCCTTTCAAAGCTAATTATGGGTATGATGTACGTACCTTACCGATACTTATACCGGAAGAGGTAAACGATCAACCCTCGGTAAAGGAGAGGTTGCTGTTACTAAGGAAAATACATAGCGCAGTGCAAAAACACCTGCTAAAGGCCAAAGAAACATACAAACGGTGGGAGGACAGACATAGGACACCTGGTCCTCAGTTTGAGGTAGGAGATAAGGTGTGGCTCTCAACCAAATATATTCGTTTCAAACTCCGAAGTGTGTTTCATCCGTGCTTCATTGGACCATATCCTGTGGTGCGCCGCATCAATCCTGTGGCGTACAAATTGAAGTTGCCTAACACGTTACGTATCCACCCTGTGTTTCATGTTCAGTTGCTGAAAAAGGCTCTTACCTCACGCAGAACTGCACCTCCGGTGTTGGCCAGGGATGGGAATCTGGAGTATGAGGTGAGGTCCATCAAAGACTCCAAGCTCCGCAGGGGTGTCCTGTGGTACTTGGTATCTTGGAAAGGCTACGGGGAGGAGGAGGACTCATGGGAACCAGTTCACAATGTTCATGCTCCTAGAGCTGTGCAAACCTTCCATGTCAGATACCCCGCAAAGCCTGGGCCTAGGAGGCGCCGGGGAGGAGGGCGTACTGTCGGGATCTAGCCCGATGCGCCTACACAAGGAACTACAAGTCCCGAAGGACCCGGGCGCGGAACTACAATACCCAGAGTTCCCGGCGGGAGTCCGGATAACTGCCGGTCGACCAGGAAGTCCGGCGTCAGTGATTCTTCGTTTGTTTTCCGAGGACGCGGCTGCTCCTCGATTCTGCTCCTGCTCTGAGGCTTGGGGTGTCGTCTGACCGGCAGATCTACGAGCAGGTTAGGCGGGTGCCGAACAGCGCGCTGGCTAGCGTGCTGAGCTACGCGGATACTTTGAGTGTTTCCCGTTTTAACGGAAACAGAGTTTGTTATTTGTGGATTCTAGCCTCGCGGCTGCGAGGAAAACATTGTTGTGTTAGAGCGCTTCGCTCTCCTCGAACAGGCTCAGTTGGAGGGAGAGCAGAGTATTACCGTTTACATCCTTTCCAGTGGCGGAGTGCAGGGGGGGATTGCAGGACCTCCGCACTGCCGTCACGAACCCAAGACATAGGGTTCATGTGTATTTTGAATTCTCCTACAAGGCAAATACCAAAGCGGAGTGTGGTAGTGATTGAACTACACACTGCCGTATTTGGGTAGTTAAAGCATTTATTCCCTTCAAGTAGCGGAGTGCAGGGGGGGATTGCTGGACCTCCGCACTGCCGTTACGAACCCAAGGCATATGGTCAGTGGCATCTAGAAACTGCTAACATGGCAATACCAAAGCGGAGTGTGGTAGTGATTAAACTACACACTGCCGTGTTTGGGTACTCATTGGTGTTTTGCATATATTGAAGGAACTCCTATGTTTCAGTTTAAAACAAATAACAGTGTTAAGTTACAGCATTTATTCAAGCACAGGAAGTGACTTTTCATTTCACGTTTTGGGATCCTTGTTCCAAACTCATACGTTATCACAGTGGGGTATGTGTATGTCTGTTATCTTTAGGCTTTACGCTTCCCAAAATAGGCTTGATAGTAACTCTGTTCTTTTTGTATTGATCAAGGAGGAAGACGGGAGTTACAGCAAAAGGGAGGTTTAGTGTCAATCATATTCAGGTGAATACATGTTGGTGTGGTGTTTAGTAAGAACTTATGAGAGTATGGTTTAGCAATGTATTAACCTGTGTATTTTTGTCTTTCAGTTTCTTTATCCCTGCTGTCCCTTCCTTCTCCTCTTTATTCTTTGGGTTTTTTCCCCTTTTGGGGTTTTTTCCCTCGCCGTATCGTCTGAACACCCTGTGTTTATACTTCGGGGTGTTCGGAGGGTCCGGGGGTGGAGCATTGTTGCTGCACGTGAATCCTGCGGAGTGCAAAGCCTTACAGCAAGACCCAGAGGTATCAGAGCACTTTACATGAGAATAAACAATGTAACAGAAAAAGTTCAACAATTACACAATAAATCCTAAAAAAAGAATAGGCAATACAATTAGGAGAGGGGAGAAAGGAGAGAGAGAGGTAGTGGAGGGGGCAGGGGACGTGAGAAAGGGAGGATAAGTGAAGAGACAATATGGAGAGACGAAAAGTGATCTGTCTAAGGACCGACAGGGTAAGGTGAAGACCAAGGAGAGAATCCACGGCCCATCGCACCTATAGCTAAACCAGGTAGCTCCATCAGGCATCAGACAAAAAAAAAGTTCAGTCTCAATACATTGAGAGAAGGGAATAGGAGAGACATAAAGAGAGGGAGGATGTGGGAGGAGACAGCAGGAGGGGCGAAAGGAAGTGCAACAATGTGGTTTAACAGTATAGCAGAACAAAATCAACAATTATACCTTACAACCAACAGCCAGCAATACGTTAGGAAAGGAGAGAAAGGAGAGAGAAAAGAAGTGGGGGGTAGGTGAGGTGAGAAAGTGAGGATAAGGGAAGAGACAACCGTAGAGACGAGAGGAAGTCTGTCTAAAGACCTACTGAGTAGGTGACGACCAAGGAGGGAATCCATAGTCTATCTCCCCTATAGCTAAACCAGGTAGCTCCATCGGGCATCAGACAAAGTAGTTCGGTCTCAGGTGTCGAGGGAAGAGGTTTGCAGAAAAACAGGATGGGAGGGGGATACGGCAGAAAGACAAACGAAAGTCTGCCCAAAGACCAGCTGGGTAGGTGACGGTCAAGGGGGATTCCCAAAACCCATCTCCTCTATAGCTATCAGGTAGCTCCATCAGTCTTTGGCCAAATAGCTAGGTCTCAATAAGAAACAATTTAAGGAACATGGATGACAAAAGAAATGGAGCGTAGAGGGAAGGGGACAGGGAAGGTGAGAAAGGGAGGATAGGGGAAGAGACAACAAGGAGAAACGAAATGAAAACTGTCTAAAGGCCGACTGGGTAGGTGACGACCAAGGAGGGAGGTAGCTCCATCGGGCATCAGACAGAAAAGTTCAGTCTCAATACATTGAGTGAGGAGAGAAGTAGGGATAATAATTAGAAGGAGGAAGCGTGAAGAGACGACAGGAGAGACGCAAGGAAGTCTGGCTAAAGACCGACTGGGTAGGTGACGTCCAAGGAGGGAATCCCCGACTTGTCTCCCCTATAGCTAAACCAGGTAGCTCCAGCCGGCATCAAACAGAATAGCTAACTCTCAAATGACGCGGAAACAATTCACAGGTAAACAGGGTGGGGACTAGGGCCAGGACAGGTAAGGGCAGAAATCAGTAGCAGGAAAGTGGAGAGGCGTAGAGCGGGGAGGGGTAGGGGGTAGGTAGTTCCGTTTTTACATCAATGCTTGCATTTATTGAACAAGCAAAAGCCGCTTGCCCCCTGCAACAAAAGTTTTAGTTCTCACTTAGAAACAGCTATTAGCTGCCTGTGGTCGAAGATCTATGGTGGACTATACCAATACCATAGGTTGGCTTTCTTGACAGTTTTGTTACCTTGCTTCTTATTCTATGGATTCTCTTTCTCTTCCAGTGTTTTTGCTCCCAAGAAGCATATATTCTTTACATTCCTTTTGTGGGTAACTTGTACCTTTCCACTGCTCACATTAATGGAACTACTTTGTACTGTTTCCTTTCAGCACATGAACTTTCTTGCGCTCTCTCTTTGTTGTGTAGCATTTTAGAATACAAGTGTAATTTACCGATTCATGCCCTTATATAGTTATAATTCACATTGCCCTTATATAGGCATAGAAATCATACCCATATTTAGACATAACTTATTCAGTCCAAATACAGGCATGGCTACTTCCACTAGGTCCAAAAAGCCACAACGAGTTCTTGGAAAACTCGGCTTCAGCAGTTAGGGACATCCCCTTCCTTGAATATTGATTTGTCCTAGAAATCATAGTGTTTTACAGTATTACCATTCCCTTGGGGTTTTTTGGTGACGTTATTATGCCTGACTTCACGTCAAACTAGGCACCTTCAAGGTATAAATATGCCTACACTTGCCCTAGCAAACACACAGTGGTTCGGAGCTGCTCGACTATCTACTTGCCTGAGGCAGCTCGCTACAGCAAGTGCCGAAGGAAGCCGACCCTGCAGCTGACGCACTGACAGAGAGGCTGCCTTTCTCTCGCTGAGAATCCAGCTCCAGTGTTTCCAAGCTCCCCTCGTGGGGTGTTGGGAAATCGAGCCCTGAGACAGAGATACCAGACGTCTGACAATTTAAAACCAAGGTACGGAGCTGATTAGACCCTAAGAGAAATCTTGGTTAGATTCTTGTCAAAGAAAAACTAAACCTATGCTGCACCTAGATAGAAAGAGACCCAGTCGACCTAAGTCCTACGTCAAATCTATAGGATATAATATTCCAATGCGCAGAGACTATTGAGAATATAGGAACTCCACTACATGGCGCCCAACATTTGGTAAGGCACTAATTTAACGCTAGATACTAGAGAAACTCAGTCGTGCTTTTCACAGAGACCCCTTTCTCCCGTAAAATACTCCAATAGACGTCTGGAGTGGGTAAAAGTATAAAATATCCGCCATTACTTAGTAGGAAAAAATCCTATGTATTAGGTTTTGGTTTGATTCAACGTTGAAGGATACAGTGTTCCAAAATATTGTGCACCTTATCTTTGTTTCCTTGAACAAAGCGATACCAAAGGGGATGATGGATGGAGCGTTTGAGCAAATCAAACACTCACCCCAGTCAACTGATCTGAGTTTAATCCATCACCATTCTTTAGCTCACTCCACCACCCCAGTTCAGACATGACCATATGCAATCAGTCTGACCCTGTGCCTCATGGGAACAGTCCAGCCCAAACTGCTAAGCCATGTCTTCCCTGGACCGGAAACAAGCATCCTGGGACCAGTTTCGTACTCATAATCCTCATCAGCCAGGCAATCTTGAATCCAGTGGTAGAGTGAGCAAGAGACCCACGTCTGGGCATACCCTGCCAACTTAGGGTGAACAAAGCGATACCAAAGGGGATGATGGATGGAGCATTTGAGCACATCAAACACTCACCCCCAGTCAACTGATCGGGGTTTAATCCATCACCATTCTTTAGCTCACTCCACCACCACAGTTCAGACATGACCATATGCAAATCAGTCTGACCCTGTGCCTCATGGGAACAGTCCAGCCCGAACTGCTAAGCCATGTCTTCCCTGGACCAGAAACAAGCATTCTGGGACCAGTTTTGGATTCATAATCCTCATCAACCAAGCTATCTTGAATCCAGTGGTAGAGTGAGTAAGGGACCCACGTCCGGGCATACCCTGCCAACTTAGGGCGAACAAAGCAATACCAAAGGGGATGATGGACGGAGCATTTGAGCAAATCAAACACTCACCCCCAGTCAACTGATCTGGGTTTAATCCATCACCATTCTTTAGCTCACTCCACCATCCAAGTTCAGACATGACCATATGCAAATCAGTGTGACACTGTGCCTCATGGGAACAGTCCAGCCCAAACTGCTAAGCCATACCTTCCCTGGACCGGACATAATCCTCATCAGCCAGGCTATCTTGAATACAGTGTTTTGGATACGGCCATGTCTGAACTGGGGTGGTGGAGTGAGCTAAAGAATGGTGATGGATTAAACCCAGATCAGTTGACTGGGGGTGAGTGTTTGATTTGCTCAAAAGCTCGATCCATCATCCCATTTGGTATCGCTTTGTTCACCCTAAGTTGGCAGGGTATGCCCAGACGTGGGTCCCTTGCTCACTCTACCACTGGATTCAAGATTGCCTGGCTGATGAGGATTATGAGTACGAAACCGGTCCCAGTATTCCTGTTTCCGGTCCAGGGAAGACATGGCTTAGCAGTTTGGGCTGGACTGTTCCCATGAGGCACAGGGTCAGACTGATTGCATATGGTCATGTCTGAACTGGGGTGGTGGAGTAAGCTAAAGAATGGTGATGGATTAAACACAGATCACCCCCTTTGGTATCGCTTTGTTTCCTTGAAACTTGTTCTGCAAACGTTCATCCAACAAAATGACTGAAAGCGAGAACGGTGGGGCTGCAGCCCAACCGGGTTTAAACAATACAGGTTTCCAAGAAACCAACGTGGATGCTATAATCATCCCGGAGAACCTAAGGAAAACCATAGCTATAAAGCCTTTAACAAAGGGCCTATCACCTAGAGGTGGTAGGGTAATTTTTGTCATAGAGGCACACGAATATCGGCAGACAGAGGTATTCTATTCATGGATTGTCTTCCCTGAAGCAAATGCAGTATCGCATGTGTTTCACTTCTACTAAGTAGAGGATAATCCAACGGAATACGTTCCTTTCGACGACATTGAAATTTCACTAACTTACCAAGAGCATCAGATCTGGTTTAAAGGTGCCATACAACATCAAAATCACATTACCAGGCTGGTCCACTATGTAGACCAGTAGCAACATGTCCCGTACTAGCCAGCTATACACCACATCCTTACATTGAAGAAATGTCAAGTGAAGAACTATTAGTTCAACTAAAACAACTAATTAAAATACATAGACAATTGGTTCAATATGTCATGCAGACTCTAACAGTCCAACCTCCTATAAGGATTTCACAACAAACCCCTCACCAGGGGAATGCAAATAAAATTACACCACAGACAATCTAATCAGTCATTGGTAAATTACCCGCAAAAAGGGAACACATTCCATTCTGGATAGCTCAAAAAATGACTCAAATCGAGGCAGTATTTCCTGACAGTACACCTCATGTGAAACACAGAATTTGAACAATCTGTTTACCAATGGGGATCGCACCACACCTGGAGGACTGCGACACTTGGGGTACAGTCTTTGCTGCTATCTACACAAAAACCCATGGTTAAGTTCCTGCTTTCAGGTTCAATGTTTTGACAGAAGAAACCGTTAGAAATATCTAATGTGGTTTTATATTTTTTGCGCACAATGTTATTTATCAGTGCTGCACTGTGTGCATTTTGTACTGCAAAGGTTTTGCTACAAGAGTTTAAATGTCTGTAGTCCAAAACGAGACGATATGTATTGTCTGGTTTGGAGACAGGAAACAAAGGCTTGTTCATTGACGAGGTGCATGTTTCAATCACCCCTTGGTATTCAAGTTGATCTAATATCTCCTTGACCTGTTTTTTAGCTTCTTGATTAACTGGATACTGCCTCTGTGCAGTAGGTTGAGTTTTTAACTGGATTTTATGGTGAGGAGAATCAGAGGCAGTGACAAAAGCAAGCATTCCAAATACAAAGGCTTTACATTTGAGATGGATACAATGGGTTAACTCTCTTGCTGCAACAGACATTGAATACGTTTTTGACCCCTACTTGAAAACACAAGAATTTCTACAATATGAACAGGAATGTCCTCTGCCCACTGAGATTCTGCCTCTAGAACATTACGTATGTATAATTTATACCAACGGATCAGCACAGCCCATAATTAGGGGTAAACAAGCTTATACTGCTGCGTTCGCGATCGTTAAAGGTCGCTGGCGCGATGGTAAATTCAGACCTATGGTCACAAAAAAAAATCTCTCGGAGACTGTATAGCTCAGCGAGCTGAACTACAGGCTTTCAAGATGGCGCATGAAAATACCGATCACGAATTCCCCACACTCATAGTGTGCGATTTGTATTACTGCATCCAATCTTACAATAAATACTTGCAGAACTGGGTTCAAAATGGTTTCAAAGAAGCAAAAGGTGGCACAATCAAGCATAAGTTGCTTTGGGAACAAGTAGTTTAATTACAGAAAGAACTACCAAAGACTCACATGATCCATACACTGAGTCATCAGCGTGATGGCGTTCACGTTGCAGGGAATTCATTGGCTGATGAAGCTGCAAAGGCAGCTGTGCAAACGGCTTCCGTAGCTGCAATCACTCGTTCAAAAACAAAAATAGACAGCGAAATAATGCAGGGTGTCGCTGCTTCCAATAAAGACAGCGGTAAAACGTTTCCAAAAGGCTTTTCACTCAAATACTCATATGTAACTGATGTAAATAATGTCCCTTTTGCTCAAATCCCTGGAGTGGTGCATAGAGTAATTCCAAACATGGAACATAGATTAGGACTAATTTTAGCAGCACATGAAGGGCTCGCCTCTGCACACTCAGGTGTTTCTGCCACAGTGCCATTATTAAAACATAGATACTGGCGGCCGCGCATGAGGAAACAGACCAGAATCTATGTTATTGGAATGTGAAATCTGCCAGAAAATAAAGGTTTCAACAGTGAAAAGCCCTGCGCAGACGCCTCTTTTAATTTCAGATAAACCATTAGCTTGCGTTCACCTGGATCACTGCGGTCTCTTACAGAGGGATGGTAACTATAAATATATCATGATTACAGTGACTTCATGCTCAAGATTCATTTGGATGTGGCCTCAGCGCTCGGCTGACGCCTGAACTGTTATAAAAGATTTGCGAGTCTTTATCAGCACATACGCAATCAGCACGCTACATTCTGACCAGGGTCCTGCATTTAGCTCAAATGCCTACAAGGAGGCCATGGCCAATTTGGGCGTTGCATTGCGGTATTCGAGTCCATTCCCTCCTGAGGGACGATAGTGGAAAGAAAAAAAAACGGGACATAAAGCAATCTATAACAGCTAGGGTAATTAGGCTCGGGTGACTGGTGGGTCTAACATCTAATAAGTGTCTAACGTAGTTTAAATAATCTGCCAAGAAATTCTCTGGGTGGAATCGCTCCATATGAAATGCTTTTTGGTACTAGAATGCTCGTCCAGGACCTCGATCGTCACACTTCAGTAGTGGAACAAAAACCCTTTAATATCAAAGACCGTTTGGATGTTTTGCAGGACTAAAACGAGAAAAGGAGAAGTCAAAGCAACACAATACAGAAGCCAACAACTACTGAAGGAGAACCACACATCCCTGCAAGGCCTGTCTGGATTCCAAAGATTGGGAATCTAGTCAGAGAAAAGATCGCGGATAATAAGGAATTTGACCCTTCTTACAGAAAACCAGTACCTGTGCTAGCAATCCACAGATCAAGAACAGTGGTACTGACTCCCCTTGCTAGAAGGTTTGTATCCATCGACCTGGTCAAACCACATCATGTGGCTGATAATAAGTAGTATGCCTAGTGGACTACAAAGATGTAGCAGAAGACCAAATCTTGCTACTATCCAAGAGGTTCAGACTGAGACTAATAACATTTGAAGACTCTGCAGCCCAAAACAAAGGACTAAGCAATAAAGCAATGGAACTTGTGTCTCTTGAAACCGAAATGACAGTTCGTCAAGATACTCCTGTCTACAATGATGTAGCATCGGACTACACTAATATGACAAAGGATCCGGTAGCTCCAGTGATTTCAAATAATCCTGATGCAATTCCAACAATTGACAGAACTGCCTCCGGCTATTTCAGCAACTTTGATAAGTTTTATGAGGATCCCAGTGAGCCTGAAACGACGCCAGCAAATAAAACATTTAAAAAACAAGTAACAGAACTTTTTCAGCAATTTGAAAAAACTTATTTGGATTCACCATGGGTTGAACTTTGGATTGTGCTTGGCGTACTTTTTCTCCTACTTTGGCTAATCATGGTATTCATTTTGGGAATGCTGATAAATGGAAAATATAGTAAAATGGACACAGCAAGTAAGAACATCAACTTGCTCCTGAAGCTACACAAATCATCTCATCGTGAACAAAGAGACTAGACATCAGTGAGCATCACAGCCGTTTCTATACCTGGTGCTATAGCATGGGATAGAACTGATTATGACATCTATGGTGCAGCAGAGCTGCTGAAGATTCCACATCAATTCAAGTTTTCCTTGAGTGACTTTGTTTTACCCAGCACGTTTTCTGATGATTTGGGACTTTGAGACTGTTAATATTATGATGTCAGATTTAGAGATGTCTGCTAAATTTTCCAAACATGAATACTTAGAAGGTTCATCAGATTATGCACAAATGTATTGTTATAATCACTATGGTCATCATAACTTGCACAAATCTGCAAACCCTAGAAATGGTTATACTTTCAATCAATGGGAACATTGTCCAACGCCACCAAAGGGTAGCTCAAAAACATTCTATGAAAAATTTCCATACTTCTCAGGTTTTTAGAAATGTTAATAAGACAGGAATGAAAAGTATGTTGACCAATACAAAGCAAATTTATTCAGCAGCCTTTTATGCCCAGCTTTCCTCATAAGGTTTTGACTTTTGGAGTGACAACATTGAAACAAAAACTGTCTGGGGCTCAAAGACTGGCAAGTGCAGGGAATAGAAGCTTTATTTTGAGCCTGCATTATCCCTGAACAAATAATGTTTTGAATGACACTGTTCATAAGACATCCTGCCTTGGCCTAGCCAAGATAAAAGATTTAAACAAACCACCCATAAATACGCCTACACCTGATAGTAAAAACACTTCAGAGGGAGGGGTCGACGTAAAAACAATTTTACTTAAAAACAGAACCGATCCTGATTGTAAAAAATGGTAAATCTGGCCCACAGACACAAATAACTGTCAAGATAGATTCCTGAACAAGACACAAGGGTTTACAGTAACTAGGCCATTCCAAGATATGTCCAGAGACAACATCCAGGGATAGTAACAACATACAGTGTAGGAAAACTGTGCCTTGAGTGGCTACAAAAATCTACACTCACAGAGGTTAAACAACACTTATCTTTACTTAAAGATGGCGTTGATTTAAGGGACTTCTTACTAGGTCCTGAGAAACAACGTCATAAACGTTTCATATACGCAGGTATATATGCCATTTATAATGAAGCTTGGAAAGAGACACAGGAATAGATTGCAGAAAAAATATGAGAATTTGATTGTATTCATTTAGAGAAAGCACTCTCTGTAGTTGACAATGGGTTAACGACCCTGTCAACCAGAATTTATTCTTTGGACAGCATAGTATCATGTGCCATTGACATGATGGAACAGGACTTGCTCATGCTACAGCATGGACAGTCACAATTGCATTCTCTAATGCTTTTAAGCTGGACGTTACAAAATCTGCGTTCTGGATATGTGCCATGGCATCTAATCAACAACACGTCATTGTTTTCTGTATTTAACCTTACAGATAAACAAAACAGCTTGGCACAGAAAGGAGCAGATTATACGGTGCTGAGCATTGAAAAACTGGAAAGATTACCATTAACTGTTTCGGAAAAGCCTGCAACAGAATAGATAATACACGGGATAATCACTCTGTCTGTCACAATTTTCAACTTTCAATACTGTTTGAAACATATACCAGTTGCCCTGTATGAAAGGTCGAGTAAGGAATACATAAAGTCAACCTGGGAATTACCATACACACACAGATGTTGGAGATGGGGAAAAGAGGTATTTCTTACTGGTATACAATGCAAAAGCGCACTAAGTGGCACACTTTTATGCCAGGGTATTAATTTACATGGAGCCTGTGAAGGTTCTTCAAACAACTTATCCTGCCACCTGCAAGGTTCTCCAGCAGCAGTGATAGATCCAATTTTTAGGCAGCTTTCTAACGGGAGCTATATAATGTTGAATGATCACAGCTGTTGTGGAATGATGCCAGGAATAGCCTATGTCAGAACTGTGTCAGCCAGGGTCACTTGTTGCATGAAAGTATTGTTTCCTAAAGCTAAGACAGACGGGGAGTCGCCTCTATGGCCTTCACTGAACATCTCTTCTATTCGAATTGATACTTTAAGCAGAATGAAAGCCATTCTTTTACAAAAATTGCTGCCACTGACCTCGTCTAAAGAGACGTATGAACTACAAGTTGCAAGGTCCTCTGCAGAGATACATGCCCTTTTATCCACAAACTGTCCAATACATTACATAGAAATGTTAGGTCGTATCCTAAACATGTCTGATACCAGTGGTATTGTACATGTATTTAAGACAGTTTTTTTGGGACTGTTAGCACCTTTTGAAGCAGTCCTCGGCATTTTTTCAAACTTCATGCACTCTGTGTTCGGCGGCCTGCCTCTCATTTTGGGACTCGTAGCAGGAATACTATCCTTCTGCTCCAATGTGGCAAGTCCGGTCAGCAACGACACCCAGATTACCATAGAGAACACTATCCTGGCAATGAAGTGTTGTGAGCGCATGATACAGATCCTGGGCCTGGCTCGTTTAAGAGACCTGAATACCACGTCGTTCCTATCATTCCGACCAATCTGGCAAGATTGCATCTTACCTGTTCTACGATGCCTGCTATGTGGAGAAGAATGTGTGTTGGACGTCTGTCTAACACTTTCATCAGCACTGCCAATGGATGATGATGCTTTGCTTAGTTCAGTAACGGCCCACGCATCGCGTTGTCCCCAGCGGCTACCAATCCTGATGACGGCAGTCATTGAGATCAAACAGACGCAATCTGCTGAAGGTGAGATACGTGGATAGACAGGCACACAGGTACCACCTTTATCTCCATCTCGGACAAACATTGCTAATGCTACTAACGCTGACGGTGATGCTTCACATTTTTGTGCTATCGGTTTACTTAATGAAGTGGTCCAACTTTCACACACTGTGGTAGATGATTTTTTTGCCAGTTAGAAGATTTAACGTTTTCTCCAAACAACGAGAATTACTTTTGAAGTTAGCACACAGCGTTCTATGGGACTCTGTATTTGACCTTCACTTTTCAAAACAAAAAACTTCCAACCTTAAAAACTCTATTTTTCTGCGATTTGACTTTTCCAAAATTGAACTTTTTGGGCACAAAGTAATCTGCTTAAAGTAGAACTATTCTTAGAGAACAAGAATTCTTTGAAACAATTCCAAATGACAATATTTGACCTTGCCCACAACCTAAACAGTATATATATATTCTGTCATGGAATGGTCTCAACTTTTTCTTCTGTATTTAAGAGCCATTTCATAAATGTTATTTCATGACTCATTCTAAAAAGCATGTTTCAATGTCACACTACATGCTTTGAATGAAAATATTGCTTTTTTAAATGCGTACAGCACAAATGCTCATCTTTCGTGTACAGCCATTTTGAATGCATTCTATGTATTTTGGGAGGGAATTTTTACACATCATGCTTTAGATATGTTTAAAAATGCTTAGAATTTAGTAATATCGAACATACTAAAGTAGAGTCGGTGTTGTGTAGCAGTTTAGAATCCAAGTGTAATTTACTGATTCATGCCCTTATATAGCTATAATTCACATTTCCCTTATACAGGCATAGAAATCATACCCATATTTAGACATAACCCATCCAGTCCAAATACAGGCATGGCTACTACCACTAGTTCCAAAAAGCCACAACGATTTCTTGGAAAACTCGGCTTCAGTAGTCAGGGACATCCCCTTACTTGAATATTGATTTGTCCTAGAAATCATGGCATTTTCAAAGAACTACCATTCACTTGGGGTTCTTTGGTGACGTTATTATGTCCAACTTTACGTCAAACTAGGCACCTTCAAGGTATATATATGTCTACACTTGCCCTAGCAAACACACAGTGGTTCGGAGCAGCTCAACTATCTACTTGCCTGACGCAGCTCGCTACAGCAAGTGCCAAAGGAAGCCGACGCTCCAGCTGACGCACTTACAGAGAGGTTGCCTTTCTCTCGTTGAGAATCCAGCTCCAGCTTTTCCAAGCTCCCCTCACGGGGTGTTGGGAAATCGAGTCCTGAGACAGAGATATCAGACCTCCGACATTCTAAAACCAAGGTACGGAGCTGATTAGACCCTAAGAGAAATCTTGGTTAGATTCTTGGCAAAGAAAAACAAAACCTATGCTACACCTCATTTACTTCTTCCCTCGTACTAGACTTAGGTTAGGTACATTGGGGTAGGCGTATTTTAGAAACACCAGTTGAGTACGTTTTAGCCTTTCTTATTTATGTATGTATTTATCTATGGTCTAGGAACCATACAATGCTTTTACAGTATTATTTTATAGTACTCTTCTTACTGTACGCATTATACTTTGCAACCAGTATTACGATTGTAGCAGTTCACTTTACTTGCATGAAAAAGAAGACTGTTCAATAAAACCCTTTTATTGAAAACGCCCGTCTCTCTATTTCTCTACACCTCTGATGAAACGAAGCATGCACGATTGACTGAGTAAAATATCTATCTATTGTTTCCACGACTCTGAAGATCAGTTTTATTCTTGGGGAAATAAAGTTGTCATGTTTATGCGGTTGTCAGAAACGAATCCCTTCTTGTTTATTCCAGAAAGTTTCTAGTGACCTCTGAGCTAGCTGGCCCTCACAATTAAGTCTAATATATTCAATAGAGACCTAGTCGACCTAAGTCCTACGTCAAATCTTTAGGATATATTATTCCAATGCGCAGAGCCTATTGGGAATATAGGAACTATACTACATCTTGTGTGCTGGTTAACACATCTTATAATACCCCTCAAGATCAGTAGCTCTCCCTTTTGCTGCTCGTCCATTGATTTTCCTAACCCTCTCATTCACTTCTTTAGCTTTTTTTAAATGCCTTCCTCCAGGTCTAAAGCAACACTGTTGCTCTGTTGCCCCCATCTATCACTCCCTTTCACCCCACTGTTCACTTATCCCCAAAATGGATCATCTGCCTCGTCTGTTGTGGTCTTTGTATTGTTTTAAACAAAAAATACTTAAAAAAAAAAATCTTTAGAGAGCATGGCAGTGGCAGTTTGCAGCCAAGGTCCTCCCTACCCAAAATACGCTTTCATGGACACTTACACTTACATCATTTCTTTTATTTACTGCTCCAAGATTGACAGATAATAATAAATAAAATGGTGGCTGTTTGGGGACGTATACACATCTGTATGTCATCATGCTGGACTATCGTAATGTCATCATAGTGTCATGAGACATACACAAGCATGCATGGTGATGTGTGCTTTCTTTTTATCTACCTAAACCAGTGGCCTCTGCTTCCCTTTCCTGTATGGGATATGGCAGCTAAAGAAGACAGACTATCTGAGGGTGTTTTAAAATAAATCTATTTTGTGATTTCTTTAAAAAAAAATGTTGCAGTACATTCCGATAACAATGTCTTTATGCATAGACATATATATATCTATCTATTTCTAGCTCGCCGTGAATGGCACTGTGCTAATCCAATGCTTATAAACTTTGCCAGAATAACAGACATTTGAAGTGAGTAGATTTAGAGTGTCACTGGTACTGTAGGGTGCTCTATATAGGAGCTGCTCTCCATACTTGGGAACTACCCTGATTTTTCTGCTTCTTTTGTGCATAATTTATGTGGCACTCTAAACCTGAAATGGTTTTCGTGTTGTTTGCTACTGGAGGCTGCACTGTCCGCTTTGCTCCATCAACCCCGGACTCTTCAAGCCCCGGATTCCTGCCAACTCCTCGCGGTTCCCGCTCCGCGGGACCCGCTTCGCTGTTAAGGCAGGCAGACTGGGCAAGGACATAACAAGCTACAGAAAGGGCGGAGCAGGGCTGCGAGCCCGCAGGGACTCGATGTTCCAGGAGTCCCTGCTGGCAGATCAAACACACCTGGCCCGCTCTCCCTGCTAACCCCGCCCCCCTGAGCGCCGGGGGATTGAAAGGCTCAACCCATTGCCTGCACTGTGGGACCTCCTGCTTTTCGTGTTGTTTGCTACTGGAGGCTGCACTGTCCGCTTTGCTCCATTAACCCCGGACTCTTCAAGCCCCGGATTCCTGCCAACTCCTCGCGGTTCCCGCTCCGCGGGACCCGCTTCGCTGTTAAGGCAGGCAGACTGGGCAAGGACGTAACAAGCTACAGAAAGGGCGGAGCAGGGCTGCGAGCGCGCAGGGACTCGATGTTCCAGGAGTCCCTTCTGGCCGATCAAACACACCTGGCCCACTCTCCCTGCTAGCCCCACCCATCTGAGCCCCGGGGGATTGAAAGGCTCAACCCATTGCCTGCACTGTGGGACCTCCTGCTTTTCGTGTTGTTTGCTACTGGAGGCTGCACTGTCCGCTTTGCTCCATCAACCCCGGACTCTTCAAGCCCCGGATTCCTGCAAACTCCTTGCGGTTCCCGCTCCGCAGGACCCGCTTCGCTGTTAAGGGAGGCAGACTGGGCAAGGACGTAACAAGCTACAGAAAGGGCGGAGCAGGGCTGCGAGCGCGCAGGGACTCGATGTTCCAGGAGTCCCTGCTGGCCGATCAAACACACCTGGCCCACTCTCCCTGCTAGCCCCGCCCCCCTGAGCGCCGGGGGATTGAAAGGCTCAACCCATTGCCTGCACTGTGGGACCTCCTGCTTTTCGTGTTGTTTGCTACTGGAGGCTGCACTGTCCGCTTTGCTCCATCAACCCCGGACTCTTCAAGCCCCGGATTCCTGCCAACTCCTCCCGGTTCCCGCTCCGCGGGACCCGCTTCGCTGTTAAGGCAGGCAGACTGGGCAAGGACGTAACAAGCTACAGAAAGGGCAGAGCAGGGCTGCGAGCACGCAGGGACTCGATGTTCCAGGAGTCCCTGCTGGCCGATCAAACACACCTGGCCCGCTCTCCCTGCTAGCCCCGCCCCCCCGAGCGCCAGGGGATTGAAAGGCTCAACCCTAATCATCCCATCAACTATTTAAGTGGATTACGACCCCGCTGCGTGGGAGCACGCGGGAGCGAGCCAGGGAGAAGCCCGGGACAAGGGCGGGACCGTCTGTGGCCGTCAGGGGCTGAAAGAGGCTGGGCTGGGCCCACTCTCTTTCATCTGAATCTTCTTGACTCCGGCTGAACCAAGGAATAGACTACGGACATGCCCTCACCGGCACCATGTGAAACACCATCAAGGGCGGGGGGAAGCAACACAGGGACTCTGGACAATTATTTCAAATCCGCCAAAGGAGATGGGGGAAAAGAAAGCTCCTTAGAGAGGCGCAGGGCAGAGCGCCGTCGCTCAATTGAAACTATGAAAAGTAGACCCCTTAGTGAGATAATCCCCTATCCCATTTCCCAAGAGGAAGGCACCCCCACCGACAGCCAAAATCAATCAACCCAAGAGGTTTTTCCCCTACTATTACGGGAAACCCTTACTACCCCTGGTACACTGTCCGAAAAGAACATAGAGATCATCCCATCCTTAACATCCACCAATATGGCAGTTGATTTGGTCACCCAAACCCCTCCGCTAAACAAAAGCAAGAAAAGTAAGCCAAAGCAAAGTGTTGTGGTTGATCTCCATGGGCCCCCACCCAGCAAACGCAGAAGGAAGACAAGGGGGGGGGGCAGGGGAAAACCAAAATATCCCACTTAGATTTTGGTAAAAAACATAAAACCGTAATCCCCCCTGTCAGGGATAGGGATAATGTGCACACCGCTACCTCTCCTAAGGATCCAAGTGCTATCACTGTTGTTACCAACAGTGACCCAGTGGTTAATCCGTCCAATATAGCCCCCTCTCTAACATCTCTAGGGAGTATAGAATTCTTACTCCGCTCACTCTTGCAGCCCATCAGTGAAAGCATGAAAAAAGTCGAGATTAGGCTTACCATTCTAGAGACAACTCTTACTACCTTGAACACCTTAGTTAGTAAGCAATCTAAAAACATGGGGCCCAACCCTCCCATAGGTACCTTACCTAACAAACATAACCCCCCCAACATAGGAGTCTCACAGGGTGCCAACAAAGGACCCTCCCAGGGCGCCCCCACTGTCCTTCCTTTGCAGCCACTTATGGCTATTTCAGTTCGGGCCCCACGAAACACTCTAACCAATATGCCCCCACAGTTAATAGACCCTGTCCCCCACAGTCTACAGACAGGGATCAACTCTGGGCTCCCCCAAGCCGTTAGTACTTCCTCTCCCTCTCCGGCCCGGCCTGCTCAAAGACCACGGAGACCAGATCTGCCCCCAGAAGCCAACAGGTTAACGGTGGTTTTAGCAGGTGCCCCCCCTCTACAAAGAGGAGAAAATGAAGATTTCCAATCCCTGAAGAAGAAAGTCATTAAATGGCTGAATTGGAATCGACCCCTACCACCACAATTTAATAATGAGATCATTATGGTCAGAAGGGTGCCTTGGCTGGGGAAGACGAGGAAAACAATAATAGGGGATTGTATAATGGTAACTTTCAAGGACCCGGGTACTGTTTTACATATTTGTGCAGGGGTGAACCGATCATTGGATTCCACCATACAGACACTGCCAGCCTCCTTTTTCTTTCCTCCTATCCGCATGCATTATAACCCGCCGCATGGAGATTGGACAAGGGTGGAACGGAGACACAGACTCAAAGAATATGTCCAACGCCCAAACTTCCAGCTACCTGATACACCCTATTTTCATTACAACCGCTTTAACTGCTTGAACGGTCTAGACGGGGTTGACTGACTGCCCACCAACAACCCTGTGACCCTGGACAATGGCTCCTGCAGCCCCCCTGAGCCACCTGGCCTCATTGTTGGCAATGTCCCTGATGCACCGACTGGTTTAACATCTGAAACCGTCTCCGCCCACTCTTCTGGCACGGCAATTGACACCTCTGAATACCTGAGATTATTCTGGTGGAATGTTGCCGGACTAGCTAATAAACTGGCCGATCAAGACTGGGTAAACTACATCGAGACTGGAGACGTTTGCATGTTTCAGGAAACCTGGGCAAGAGAAGACTATGGGCACCAAGGTTACCAGTCATTCTTTATCCCAGCCAGGTGGGAGGGCAAAGGTCGCCCATCAGGCGGGCTCACAACTTGGGTTGCATCTCACCTAGGCTGCGAGGCAACACGGTTACCGGCCACCTCCGACGATATCCTTGTGGTTTTACTATCCTGGCCAAACCAAGCAAAACTTATCTTAATCAACATCTATTCCAGGCCAGTTGGAATTGCCAAGGAATCACCCACCATAGATGAACTCACGAACTACTTATCTGAACTACCAAGTGACTTACCCTATGTGGTGGGAGGGGATTTAAATTCCCACTTTGAGCCATTGCCAGGTCTTCTAGAGGGGTTCCCAATGGAGGAAGAGGCTAGATGGTCAGTGCCCCCGGTAGAAGCTCCCCCCCCTGAAGGCGTGGACTCCCCTTGCATTACAGATCACAGCCCTTACCCTAAAGTTTGGAATTAGAGCCTGTAATGGGCGAATGAGATCTGACATACCCAGCAGAACCACCTATAATAGAGTGGGAAGAGAGTCTCACTTGGATTATGTCTTGGTCCAAATAGCGAAGTGGCCAACCATCCGGGACTTTAGGGTAATAGAAAGGTTAGATAGTGACCATAATGCACTTGAGCTTGATCTCATTCACCATGGCCTTCAGACTCCTACAATGTCTCCGGAGGGGAGCAAACCTGAACTCCTCCTGGAAAACAACAGGAGAAGAATCAGGTGGGAACACCTGGTCACAAGTAAGGAGAAACTTCCGAGGCTTTATGACGGGATAATCCCCATCTTGGAAACTGTGGGAGATTTAGATACCAGGGTGGACAATAAAGACTCTCAGGCCAAATTATATCAGGCACATGAGGACCTCATAAAAGTTGTGGCCCCTAACCTCTTTAGTAACGCACGGAATTCAAGTAGGGGGCGGCCATGCAAATCCTCATGGTACAACACAGCCTGCAGAAGGGCAAAAGGAGAGCTCCTTAGATCTATCAAGGAGGGTCTAGGGGGGGATAAGCTAAGAGAAAGTAGACGGGCCTATAAAAAACTTGTTGCCCACGCTAAAGCTGAATGGGAGGAAAATCAATGGGAAGAGCTTACTAAGGCCCTAGCGATAAAAGACCATCGATTGTTTTGGAGGATAGTGAGCGGGGGGTCGGAAAATCTCCATTCGGCAATCGAGCCAAACATCGCACCAGGGGTGTGGCAGGCACATTTTCAGTCTCTCTACAGCTCTGAGGCGGGAGAATCTATCACTGAGACTGGGGTTGGTTGGCCAGACTATGAGGGGGATCAAATAACTCTGGGCGAGGTCACTGCTGCAATAGCAGGACTCACCTCGGGAAAGGCGCCAGGATTGGATGGCCTACCCGGGGACCTGTTTAAACAGGAGCCCATTGTTTGGGCCCCCTATCTTGCCGCTCTGTTCAACGGAGTTCTCAGCGGCATGGAAATCCCTAGTGCTTGGCTGGGGGCGGAGGTGGTGCCCATATTCAAAAAGGGCTCGCCTCTCCTCCCAGCCAACTACAGACCCATCAGTTTAATTGATGTGGCACAGAAACTGTTTGGCAGGGTACTGTTGAATCGGCTCCAGGACTGGGCAGAAGAGGTGGGTGTCCTTAGCCCCTACCAGGCGGGATTCAGAAAGGGAGTTTCTACAGTGGACCAGGTTTTTCGATTGAACATCATCTATTGGAGGGCAGCAATATTCGAGGGCGGCAGTCTTTACACAATTTTTGTGGATCTACGGGCCGCCTTCGACCTGGTGCCCAGAGGGAAACTCTGGAGCGTTCTGGCAGAGATGGGCGTCCCCCCGGACATCCTGTTAATCTTACAGAGATTACACCATAACAACTATGCTCGAGTGAGGTGCGGGAGGTCCGGGGTACTTACGGATAGATTCCCCGTTGATCGAGGGGTAAGACAGGGTTGTGTGCTGGCACC
Source organism: Lissotriton vulgaris (assembly GCF_964263255.1). Taxonomy (NCBI): domain Eukaryota; kingdom Metazoa; phylum Chordata; class Amphibia; order Caudata; family Salamandridae; genus Lissotriton; species Lissotriton vulgaris. The sequence goes on along the minus strand of NC_141687.1, from coordinate 1,540,703,392 downwards.
AACCCTGTTCTGCCTCTTCGTCAACGGGGTAATCGCCCACCTAAATGCCATCGACTACACCGACGCCCCCAAGCTGAACAGCAGCAGGGTGCCTGCAATTATGTTTGCAGATGACACCCTGCTGCTGTCTAAAACCCCAATGGGGATACAGAGGATCCTCGATTCATTTGTGGCCTTCTGCACTGACAGGGGGTTAGAAATTAACGCAGCTAAAACTAAATTTATGGTTTTGAACCCAAGCCAAAAATTGCGGCTGAACACGCTATTGGGAGCCGCACGGCTCGAGAGAGTTTCCACCTTTGAATACCTCGGTGTGACTCTCAATGAAACTATGTCTTGGGGATCACACCAGAGCAGGGCGAACCTTAATTTGGTACAAACTACAGGGGGCATCGCTCGGATAATGAATGGCTCCTCATACCGTCCGCTGGGGTCGCTTATCCAGATCTACAAGGTACAGACCAGGGGCGCAACTATGTATGGGGCGGAACTGTGGGGACATACATCCTGTCATAGTCTGTCCTCAACGGAGAATAATTTCATCAGACAGATAGTCGCACTTCCGTCCAGCACCCCGCTCCTCCCCCTGAGGCTAGATCTGGGTCTGCGACCAATAGCCGACGAAATAGGTTTGAGGCCCATAGCTTTCTGGCGAAGGCTGTGGAGTAGCGATATCTTTCCGCCTATAGGGCGGAATTGATGGAGCTATTGACCCACCCGAAAGCGCTTTGGATCCCCTGGATAAAATACATCCAAAATACCTGTATGACAATGGGGTTCTCTGACCTATGGACAGATCCTGCTAATGCCGCACCAAACATTTCTAAGAGATCCCTGGCCAATGCATATCACGAACAAAAATTAGCTAGGGCCCTAGATAGCCAGGGTGAAGGGGCACTATCCTCTGTATTCGCACAAAGTAAGGACTTGTACAGGTTTGAGGGGGTTTTAGATGCCATTTCCCCTGTGCTGGCCAGGAAGCTGTTTCTCCAATGGAGATATGGCACATTGCCCCTTCGATCTTTTACCAGTTCCTGGTCATCACCCCCCACCACTAAGCAGTGTCCGGCCTGTGATGCCGCGGAGGAAACTGATTTACACGTGGTCCTCTTTTGCCCAGTTTACAAGGTTGCGAGGAAATATTGGCTCCTCCCTAGGCATGGGCGGAAAATCCGTTCCGCTCGCGGATTTTGCGGATTTTCGGGAAATCCGCAATCCGCGAGATTTGCGAATTTCCCGCAAAATCCGCAAATCCGCGAGCAGCGGATTTTGCTCGCACTGCTCGCACTGTTCGCGTGAGTTCGCGCCCCGCGAATAAGTGCAAAATTGCAGAAATACGATCTTAGCAAAACTGAAAGTAACTACTTACCAGGTTCAAAAGTTCAGGCTCATCATTAGTAGCCATTTCCTGTAGTGCTTCCTGAGGGGCCCCTCCAGAGTTCAGTTGCCAGTTGAAACTATTATGTGACCCTGCTCTGAACCTCAGAATAGTTACACATATGCCACAAAGGTCCTGATTTACAGCTAAGGGAGACAAGCAGGAGCCAGGCTGGAAGTTAAAATCCATTAATCAGCCCCTAATTCATTATTGTCAGTTGGGGCAGGGCAGGTGTTGTAACTAATTTTGCAACAATGAAAGCACTTAGCAAGTGCAAAAGATCACTAATCAGGGCGCACTAAGGAAGCAGGTGCCAGCTAAAAAAATATTCTGTGACACATTAATCAGCCCCAAATTAATTCAGGTCACTTGAGGCAGGGAAGGTGTGCTTTGCTTTGCCGAAAATAATGTACACTGGACAACCAGAGGGTGTGGTGATGAAACAGAGGGTGGCATGGGTGGGCCAGAGGGTGGCATGAGTAGTCAGAGAGTGGCAGTGGTGACAGAGAGTGGCAGTGATGAAGAAGAGTGTCCCAAACAGGCTGGACACGTAGAAACAACAAGTTCGCGAAACTTGCGACCCGACAGGTAAGTTCGCAATTTGCGAAAGTGTACAAAACCCTCGCGAACTGGCAGAAACACGGGCGAACACAAAAAAAAAAAATCCGCAAATTCGCGGGAATTCGCGGATTTTGCGGATTGCGAATCCGCAAATCCGCAAAATTCGCGAACGCGAGATCCGCAAAATTCGCTCATGCTTTCTCCTCCCACTGATTAGAAACTTGGGTTGCAGGGAGTATGCCCCAATGTATGGAATTTTAAAAACTGATGTTACAGGCCCAACAGTGTTTGCACTAGCAAAATTTTTTGCTAATGTCTGGCACACTCGCACCCGTATTTTGAAGATGCAGGCTCCCTCTTAATTTTAAGATTCATAGTTCTTAAGTCATTTTAGCAATATGTAATCCCAAGGTTTTATACTGTTTAAGTGTGTATTGATTGATTATACATGTTGATTTTACTGTGATTGTATATGTTTTATTGTTTATCTTTTATGGCCAATGGCCGAAATAAAGATTGGATACCGAAATGGTATTGTTATGACTTATCCTGGGTGTTCCCTTGTGTCTGGACAAAGCTAAACCTCTGTAAAGAGCTAAAATGACAGTGAGCTGCTCTCCACCTAAACTTTGGAACTACCCAGAATGCTCTGCTTCTTTTTTTAAAGTATAAATTTCTCTGAGGTTCTTTCAAATTGCCGGGTCGTGGGAGGCCAAACACATTAAAAGAAAGTGACATTTCCAGTCTTTGTGTGCATTCTCTCGGTTGGATGGATGGGTAGAACAAAGGTTACAGGGACGTTATAGATAGGGACAGATTTTGCTCATACAAAACCAGAGAAATTCAGCTGTTATAGTTACCTGAGTTAACAATAAATTGCGCCCCGCAATGTACTGCTTATAACTGCACATATTAGACCACGCACAACATGGTCAGAGAGATCACTTATGACATCTCAAATGACATCAGTGATGACATCATCCAGTAACTGTTTTCTAAAAAGTTTATGAGTGTTAAATATATATATATATTAACTACTGGTGGTCCCCAGTAGGTAGTTATAGTTAGGACCTACGTTCCATAGGAAATCCATAACATTCTATTTGGAATACCTTTGGCACGGGTCCATAAATCTTCCCGAAATTCTCCAAGAAAATGGCCTGCTCCGCTTCGCTCCTTCCCTGAAAGTTTGGGGGTGATTCATCAAGCGGGGGCTGAGAAAAAAGGGGGGTCCCATAACATGTTTTCCCCATGCAATTTTCCATTGGGACCTTTAAGTTCGGTTTGCAGATTACGCTTTTTGTTAAATAGTGTAAATCCGTTCAGTAGTTTCTTAGAAAATCAAAATAAAACCATCGATATATCGATAGACGAAGTACCATACGTGTACAGTATGCGTACCTTCCCGAGCACAAGCTTTATTCTAATTGGCTGTCAACACTCCAAACCAGGAAGTGTTGGCAGCCATCTTGTGCCTCGGTAGAACCGAGGCATAAGAAAGCAGCAAAAGAAATGCAAAAAACACGCAAAGGGGGCAGGGTAGTAACACCCTGACCCCCTAGGCCTGCTCAGGAGGTCCCACAAGGACCCCCAAGGCCCAAAAATGTATTTTTTTTTTTAAACTACGGGTTACGCGTATGTACACACACCCCGTGAAAAAAGAAAAAAAACCCCGGGTCTGCTTTTTTTTCTAATTAGCCACCGGGGGGACCAAATCCCGGGGCTTTATGAAAAAAAATGTGGGGGGGCCCCAATCTCCCCAAACTGGCCAGGGGACCGCCACCCCCCGGGGCAAAGTAAGTATAATAGCGGGGGTACACGGCCCCCGCAGCCCTGGGGACCGCCACCCCCGGGGCTTGGATATGAATGATATGGGGCCTCTAAGGCCCCCCCGAGCCCCTGGGACCGCCACCCCCGGGGCTTTATTATGAAGTATGCGGTGGGCTCACGGCCCCCCCGCAGCCCCGGGGACCGGCACCCCCCAGGGATTCCTTTTAAATAAATAAATTTAAAAAAAACCTGTGTGGGGGGCTCAAGTCCCCCCACACGCCCCGGGGACCGCCACCTCCCCGGGGCACTACATATTTAAATTGGGGGGTCCGTGACGGACCCCCCAGCCCCAAGGACCACCACCCCCCGGGGTTTTACAAATGATGGGAGAGGGGGCCGCGTAGCCCTGCTCCTGGAGCCTGTGATGGCCCTGGGGACCACCACCCCCCAGGGCCAGCTCCTGCAGTGTCCCGGGGTGCCTACACTGGGACACTGCTGTTTGCTATGGTAGGGCGGGCGCCTCACGGCTCCCGCCATACCATAGCAAACTACTTTGGCTTTTGAAAGAGAGAGCAGGAAACCTGCTCTCTCTTTCAAAAACCAAAGCTGATTGCTTTTCTGCACAGGGAGCAGCATGTTAGCTGCCTCCCATGCAGAAAAGCAATGCCGGCTCCCGCAGGATGCAGGGAGCCGGCAAGGACCATGGGGGACTTGGGGACCCTCGCACGGCCCCCAACGAGGAGGGCCAGGCCCCGGGGATGGGGTCCCCGGGGCCAGAAGTGGCCCAGGAGGGGGGCTATGCAGCCTCCTCCTTAAAAATATGGAAAAAAATGTGGCTATTCCCCAGGGGATGGGGTCCCACGGGAGGGGGGCCACGCTGCCCCCTTCCCGTTAAAGACATAAAAAAAATTGGGGGTCAGGCCCTGGGGGGTTGTGTCCCCAGGGTCCCAAAAAAAGAAAAAGAAAGGGGGCTACACAGCCCCCCTTCTTACATTTTTTTTTTTAAAACATCGGGATCGGGGAGGAGGCCATGCCCCCTCCCTGCACCACTCTGCAAAAGTGCCCGCTGGCGCGTTTGCAGAGGGGAACTGATTCCCCTTGAATACTGGGGATCCCTGGGGGCCAACTAGCCCACCAGGAACCTCCAGTATGCGCCAGGGGGCTGCGTTGCAGAGACGTGTAAAAAGGCTACGCCCGTTTTTACACCTCTCTGCAACACAGCCCCCTGGCGCATACTCAGGGTTCCTAGTGGGCTAGTTGGCCCCCAGGGACCCCCAGTATTCAAGGGGACTTAATCTCCCAACTGCAAACGCTCCACAGGGAGCGTTTGCACAGTGGTGAAGGTAGGGGGCGGGGCTTGAGGTGATGTGTGTGCAAACACGCCCTGTGGCGCATTTTAAGTTGGGGAATTAATTCTTTTTCAATCCAGAGGTCCCCTAGGGGCCAACTAGCCCACCAGGTACCTCCAGTAAGCGCCACGGAGCTGCATTGCAGAGTGTTGTAAAAAGGGGCGTGGCCTCTAAACACCTCTCTTTGGACTAGTGCTGTAAATCGCTCAGCCCCCCTGGGACCCGGGTGGACGTCTTCCGTTTAAAGGGTAACTTATGCCTAGACATTGCACAGTTTATTTCCATCTTTTCGTCAATGTGGGCACTCCTATTTCAGCACTGATTCTACATTGGAATGCATGTATTCTGAGCAACACTAGAGGCTTGATTGCAGTTCACATTTAAAGTGACTGCTTGACACCCTCAGCATGAAACTAGCCCAGACAATCTGCATGGTTTTTGCACTCTATGGCCCACATGCATCAAGGGTTTTTGGAGTCGCAAACTGTGCGATTCCTTAAAATCGGCCATTTGCGATTCCAAAATCCATTTTTGGAATGCATCATACATTTTCAGAAATCACAACATTTTTGCGATTTCTAAAAATGCGATTGCTTTCAAGAAATCGCAAATTTGCGATTTCTTAAAAGCAATGCATGATTAGTTTTAAAATTGCGAATTCGCAATTAGGGTGTCAAATTTACCGAGTGGTTGAACCACTCGGTAAATTTGCAAAAAGTGTTAAAAACGCAGCAAATGCATTTTTTAAACATTCATGTTACGGACACACATGTCCTTAGGACATGTGTGTGTGCAACATGATGCAAAAACAACATTTCATGGGTGCAGGGGGGGGTTCATTTGAACCCCCCTCACCACCCTTGAAATGCAATCAGGATTTGCGATTTTCAAAGTGCGAATTCGCAATTCCCATTGATCCCTATGGGCCTGTTGGCCCATAGGATCAATGTGAATTGCGAATTCGCACTTTGAAAATCGCATAATATTTGCGATTTGGTAGAAATTGCGATTTCTACCGAATCGCAAATAATTTGCGAAAATATTCATGCATCCCGTTTTGCGAATTCTAAAATGAGAATCGCTATTTTTCGCACTTTAGAACTCGCAAAATCCCGGGATGATGCTTGTGGGCCTAGATTTCAGCCACCTTCCATTGTTTACCTTTTTCACTGCTGGCACACAACTAGATCTTCAAACTCAATCTTAGCCACCTTTAATTCTTTACCTTTTTTACTGTTGGCACTGTGAGGTTATTCTCAGATTTGACTGTCTTTTCTACTTTTGGAGTTGATGGGCCTACTTCATCACTATTCAAATACCAAGCAACTTTGTGAATACGTTGTTCATCCTTTGTATTCCTACTCCAGGAGGGATGTCATACATGTGCATTTTGTTTTACATTCACAGACATTGAATTTTATCTGCTGTGGCTTTTCCTGAAGAAGGCACTGTGGTGCCGAAAAGCACGTAGGATACCATCCTGGGTAATAGCCTAAATTCATGGCTTTTTTGTAATGAATGTCTAAATCATAATCATAAAAATGGCAATACATCTTTAAATATGAAAGTCCTATAGATATATGTTCTATGTGCTTTTTGGCCTTTGGTGTATAGATTATGATTGTTGAGTATGAAGGATGACATGAATGTGGTGTGCTTGTGGATTATTTTAGATTTATTTTGTATATATTTTTATTGTTAAGTCTTTAACAAAAAAACATTTTTGTATTTTTGCAATATACACAATTTGTTTTTGTCTGCAGGAGTGAACCTCACCTTGGGCAATGTTAAAAGTTTGATAAGTTACCTGGTAGGAGACAAAAAAATAAAGATTTTCCCAGAGCAGGATTTCCTAAGATAACATTGATAAATACAAAGTTTGACGGGTCAGTATTCAATAGTATTCAACAACATGTCTGGGATTCACTTGGGCAGACATACCCAGACTGGCCGGACACCAGTCATTGGAACCCTTATGGCAAAGAGGATAACACCTACTGAAGACATGGCTGAATGTATCACTAGAATGAAAGAGCGGTGGGTACAGAAGTAAATGTCATTTTGTTTTACAATGTATTGAAACAAGGCCTGGCCATGGACATACAAGCAAGCCTAGAGGGAACAGTGGGAATAGGGGAAATAGAGGCTAAACCATGGTCAGGAATACAAGCCCATATAATACAATATTTTAAACAGAATAAGGAAAAGATTAGGAAATGGACAGAGCAGGCAGAAAAAGCTACAGCTAAGTTGGTGCAACAGAAACTAAAAGAAAACGAATACAGAAGTGGCACTGGGAGCAGCACCACAAATGGCTGACATGATGCCAATGCAGGAGCAGACACCAGGAGAACAACCAGTTAGTAACATGGGAAAGAGACATGGAGGTTTTTCGGGAGGCCAAGAGCCAGTGCAAGGGAAAAGACAAGGAGGATATAGGGCAGGACAGAAGTGCTATTATTGTAGCATTATGGGTTATTTTGCAAGAGAATGTGGAGCGGAAAAGAACAATGAGAAAGCACAGGGATGGTTTGCAACACAGAGGCAGCTGGGGCTGTAACAGATGCAATGGATGCCCAATCAACCTCTGCAGGGTCAGTGGACTGCACAACAGGGGCTAATGCCATGGAGTATGCACCAGGTTGTCAGAAACACTACAGGAGGACCACCACAGGTCCTGATGGGAGGAGTAACAGTACAAGGAGGTAATTCCTTTTCTGTGCAACCCCAAATGTCTGATGGGTCATCGACTATTACACACAATGTGGAAGCCCACAAACAACTATTATGTGTCCTGTCCCATTGGTAACCCACAGATCAGATGAGGAACTCACTGTGACTGTAGCCATAAAATATTGCCCTTATAGGTTCTTGATGGTTACTCGGGCCACTAAATCCTGTATAAATGAAGGAACACTATCACTTTCCCATAAGCTAATGGACGCCAAAGGGTTTTCTGGAGCTGTCAGCAGGGTTTCTTTTACTGAATAAGTGAACATGACAATTGGAGATACGCAGATTGAAGAATCATTGTTATATTTTCCAGAGGCAGTGGTCAAACTTCTCGGAAGAGACCTAATGAGTAAGTTGAATATGACCATCTCTTTTTTGGAAGATGGGTCAATGATATGTTACACTCCAGCCATCACACTGCGTAGGATGTTGTCACTTATAACTCATGAGGAGTTGGGACAGCAGGCCAGAGCAATTCCTGTAGATACAGAAGCCTTTTTGTGTGGTATATATGTTTTGATAGTGCTAATACCAGCACTACTCGGGAAAGTAGTGCAGATGCCAAATTAATTATTATTCAGACCTGAGAGGCCTGTGGATCCTACAGAAGAACCTGGAATGGTGTTAGACATCTCGGCCCATGAAATAAAGCCACATTATGCAGTGTTGATAGCCTTTGGCAGGAGAGAGGTAACATGGGCCTCAATCATATTTACAGATCCAGAAGTCAAATTGAGAGACATAGCAGATGAAGAAATGTTTGAAGATAGCCCATCAATTGAGAAAGCAGTATTTCAAATGGACATTCCCATTAGACGACAGTTTCTGTACAGGACCATGTCAAAACATGCACAAGACAATACAGTAAAAGAAAAGGATTTGGCAAAAGTGCCAGAGAGTCTGTGGACAAAGGGACCACATTCTGTGGGACTGCTTAAAGGAGCTGAGTCAGTGAAAATAGTATTAAAGGCTGGAGCAATACTGCTTGGGGTACTCCAGTATCCTGTTTCGAAGGAAGCAGAAGAGGGCATCCTTCCCATAATACAGGCGTTACTTGAGCAAGCAGTGATCTATGAAATAGCAACACCCTGTAATACACCGATTTACTCGATAAAACAGACTTAGGGGGGAACTAGGAGAATGATTAAATATTTTTGCCCCCTTAATGACATAGTAAAGTATAATGGAAGAGGTTGTAAAACCACAATCGATTTTGCACTGATATCACCCACTCATCCCGATAGTATAATGGAAGAGGTTGTAAAACCACAATCGATTTTGCACTGATATCACCCACTCATCCCGATTTTATAACTTTCTGGGAAATCGGGGACCACCCAATGAGCGATCATTATCCTATCACTTTCGGGGTAAAGTTGATGGAGGGGAAACTAAAGGAACCTAGCAGGGTTTTTTACCCACACGAGGTCACCCTAACTAAGACCAATGGGTATGTAATTAAATGGGAGAAAATGAACCCTACAACTTTCTTTCAAAATTTCATATCGTCCTGCTCCACAGACATACTTGTCTGCTTAGAAGAAGACACTGACCCAAAGATCATCATGGCTGCTTTTTCTAACATCCAGCGACACATAAAAGATGCATTAACTAGGAGTTGTAAGGACAAAGAGAAGTACACACGTGGGTGGTTTGATTCCAGATGCACATCTGCCCTGAAAAATTGAAAGAAAGCTTAATCTGCTATCCCAAAAGACAGGGTTCAAATTCGCCAGGCGAGACAAGACTATAAGCAGGCAATTAAACAGCGGAGGGCGACACTGAAGAAGGAGGCCTGGGAAGCCCTGGGGGAAGCCGCTAGGAATAAGGACACTAATCTCTTTTGGAAAGTCATAAGATCTGTATATAACTCAAAAGATAGAGACAATTCCATAGATGTAGCAATAACGGCAGAGCTCTGGGTAGAACATTATAGTAATCTTTATACCAACAGCCAGGGTGACGCCCCGAACCAACATAAGGTGACTTCATCTACGGATAACATAACTGAGGACAACCCGTTAACTGTCCCTCCAGTACCCCCCTGCCCAATTGAACTGGTATTTACAATTCTAGAAGTGGAAGATGCCCTTAGGGAAAGTCCGCTAGGGAAAGCCCCCGGCCCTGATCATACCCCAGTGGACGTCTATAAATCAAATCTGGATTTCTGGGTTACCCTGTTAACCAACGTATTAAATATGGGTAATAAATGTGGCTTCATTAACACCTGGTCAGACACCATTGTAGTCCCCCTTTTTAAAAAGGGGAATAGGGACGACCCTGCTTGTTACCGTCCAATATCGCTATTGGACAGACTTATGAAAATCGCAGGAAGGATCGTCCTTAAGAGGATACAACACTGGGAAGCAGAGAAAAAGGTCATCTCGGAGCTCCAATATGGGTTCCGAAAGGGACTAGGGACACTGGAGCAATGTTTAAACTTGTCTCTATTAGTTTCTAAATACACTGAGGCCAAAAAAGGGGACCTATTTGTTACCTTTGTTGACCTTAGCTCCGCATTTGATTGCGTGGACCACGCGCAGCTCTGGTCAACATTGGAACACATCGGGGTGGACTCAACCATTCTCACATTCATTAAAGAACTATACAGAGATGCTGGGGCCAGAGTAAGATTCGGGACCCAGGGGCAATGTTCTCAAAAAATTGCTATAAATAGAGGGGTTAGGCAAGGCTGCATACTTGCGCCCTTGCTCTTTACTTTTTACATAAACTCCATCACTGAGAACTTAATAACTTTGTCAAGCGATTACCCAGCTGTCAATGGTAGGCCTGTACCCATTCTTTTATATGCCGACGACGCGGCAATCATGTCTAGGACAAAGGTAGGCTTGCAGAGAGCAGTAACTGAATTTTCATCTTACATGGGTAAAAGAAACCTGAAGGTGAATATTTCTAAAACTTTTTCCATGTCCTGCTCCCAAAAAAACAACAGACCACAATGCTCAATATATCTGGAGCAGCAAAAGATTGCGATCACAGACACTTTTTGCTACTTGGGCATTGTTTTTGACAGGAGAGGAAGGTGGAAACATGCAGTGTCAGCCAGGAAACTCGCCTTCAGCCGTGCCATAGGGGCCCTACGAACCTTCGCAGGCAAAATTGGAGGTAAACCCATTAAAGAAATGTTACAGATTTATCGGGAAAAGTGCATAGCTACGGCCACATATGGAGCAGGTCTATGGGGTTTCGAGAACGTGTCCTCACTACAAACTTGCGAGAACATTTTCATTTGTTACTTACTAGGCGTGCACAAAACCACTTCGACTTTTATGATTCATATCGAGACCGGCCTTAAATACCTCAGTGACATTGTAAAATTATCACCTTGTTTGCTTTGGCATAAAATTTGGACCACAGTGGAGTGCCAATTGAACAGAAACCTTATCAAAGACTGCATGACTTTGGATTGTGCATCAAAAGTCAAATGGCTGCGATACGTCCAGACGATGTTTTCTAACATTGGACACCCTGAATTTTATGATGATCCAGAGACTCTACAAACCTTGTCTAGGCCGGCCCTCAAAAAACCTTTAATCACACACCTAGAAAGTGCAAGATGGGACACAGAGAAACTTAAAGGCACTACCCTGAGCTATCAGCAAATTACCCCTACCGAAGGTCTACAACTTTACCTTGGGATTGAAACTGCACCTTACCCTCGCATGCTCCTGACTACGCTGCGCTTAGGGATCTTCTTTCGCATGGTCACTTTACCAAAACAGAACGATTGGGCCTCTTTGAACCTAATATGCCCATGCGATGACCATTCAACACAAAGTAACATTCATATCATGTTCTTTTGTAACCTGTACACCAGCCCGAGGAAACTTTTCCTTTTACCACTACTTAAACGCTGGGGGATAAGAACATGTAAATCTGCATACTTGAAATTACTGCTGCTAGAAGATGAGTATGTTATCTTTGTTGTTTCTCGCTTTTTAATATCAGTGATGAAATACAGAAACTCAATGACTTAAGTATCACATGTCTAAATCAACTAATCTCTTTAACATGAGGCCCTTCGTCCAAATGTCTGCTGCAGATTTTTTAATCCTCGGAAAAATGTTTTTTATCTACTCTTCGTAACTTTGCTTGTGTGAAAACTGATTTTTTTTAAATTTTTGTATAAATTGTACTTGCACGCTTTTATGATTTTCTGATAAATCGAATAAAGCTTATTTGACTTTGACTTTGACATAGTAATGCCAGAATTTCTGGTGGTACCAGACCCATCAGTCATACTAACAAACATTTCAACAGATGCCATTTGCTTTTCAGTAATAGAATTGAAAAATGCATTTTTCAGCATTCCACTGCACCCAGATAGTCAATTTATAACGGGGTTTATTAGAGACAGATTCAATACTGCTATGGAAGGCTCCCACAAGACTATTGTGAATGCTTAAGTATCTTTAACAGGACAGTGAAAAAGGATTTAACAAATGTAAAATGCAAAAGCACCCTCTTACAATATGTGGATGACATTTTGGTGTGTAGCCTCACTGAAGACATGCAGGAAGGATACTATTGGTCTCCTTTAATGCTCGTAGAAAGAAGATATAAGGTGAACAAAGACAAGTTGCAATATTTGCAGCAAGAAATTCAGTATTTGGGGCAGATAATATCCAAAGTCGGGAGGAGGGTGACACCTGACAGAGCAGAGAGCATTAGAAATATGCCCATGCGTAAAGAGGCATCTGGACCAGGCTCCACTGGCACCTTCATCGCGCTACTATTCTATAACGCAGGACACAGCAGTATGACTGGTAAGGGGGCGCAAGAGGGCAAAGTCAAAAGCATTGCTGCCTCTTCCCAGGGGGGCTCAGCATCTACTCTGTCTAAGCAAAAAAAGTCAGATACGCTGGGCACAAAACCCAAATGTGATAAAACTGAACAAGATGAATCTAAGAATAAAGAGAAAGAGATGGCAAAATCAGCTACAATTAAAAAAAACGCTGCATGCCTCACCAAAGATAATGACAGCTCCCAACCATTAATTACCTCCAGGTTCGGCGCTACCGGCAACGTACTCAATTTCTCTGGCGCAAGGGGAGGCGGCCCTAATGAACCCAAGACCGGTCTGGCACAAGATGGAACGACAAGACTGGGTGAAACACAACAAACCTCGCTGCATGAGGCCCCAGACACATCACCGCTCTCTGATAATGGTCTTCCTACTACCAGCATGGTTCCTCCACGGCAGCCTGAGGGAGTTCTGACAGAGGAAACTGTGAACACCAATGCAGCCACCGGGAAAATAACTACTGATCCAACTTCACAAACTGTACCCTTAAATAACTCTAATAATGCTCAGACCCGTGGTCAGATTCTTCAAAGCCACATGCTAAAAACACCTGACAATCAGGATTACATTTTACTCCCTTACCGACGAGTCGGAAATCTCTGATATCAGCATTTCCACTTCAAGTGGGGAGGAAGGAGCCAAATGGTACAGTAGTTCAAATACTGACCCCCTGAAACATAGGCAGCTCTCCAAAAAGGCCCACAAAAGGGAAAACACTGCGATCATCGCAGAAGGGACTATGACTTCACCGACAGAGAAGATTGCAATGACCTGAAGTGGGACTATGAGGAAACAACCCAAACTATCCTCTCCAACCCAGAGTCATCTCTGAGCGGCAACCAGACTATCTGAGCGGCAACCAGACTATCACGGAAGATGCTAAAAGGAGCAATCTCCAGGAGCATCAAGAAGACAATCAAGCAGCAGCCCTGAATATTGCCTTACAATCTATCAAGAGCTTCCGAGCTGCGGCTAAAATAGATAGTAGGAGATCTCAACTAGCAGCCAAGAAACTACAGGGGGCAGTTCGTAAAGTAGGAAAGACCTGCACAGAAATCGCGGACCGCATGACTTCAGTTGAAGTAAGAACTGAACAACTCGAAGAAGATGTCACTAAAACCAAGAAACAAAGCGAGGAACACGAGGGTGCGGTTAAGGATCTGATGTCGAAGGTAGATGAACAAGAAAACCGGCAGAGACGGAATAACTTGAGATTTCTAGGGGTCCCGGGAGTTGAAAAAGATGACCCTAGGAAGTTAATGATTTCACTCCTCAAGGGTGCATTTCATGAGCTGCGTGATTGGGACTGGGACAAAGAAGTGCAAAGAGCCCACCGTTTTCCACTTCTCCTTAATAAAAAGGCCCAGGCATCGCAACAACACCCTCGGGCGATGCTGGTTTTCTTTGGAATTTTTTTATTACGGCAAGCACTATTTGATCTGGCTAGACCAAACAACAAACGCTCGTTTGAAGGCTTCGCTTCCTTCACCCAGCCAGACTTTGCGCATGCTACGGTTGAGCGGAGGTGGAGACTAAGGCAGCTCTTTGAACGTTTTCAAAAATTGGGGGCTACAGTATACCTGCAAAATCCAGCCAGACTCAAAGTTATCTTTCAAGGGGCTACACGTAGCTTTATTTCTGTAATCTAGGCCAAAAATTATTTAGTTGAAATTTCAGGCAATAAGCAGTGATCAAATGGCTATTAATGGTTATTAATATGATGATGTCTACACCCTCGTTTTGCAAATTGGTATTGTGTGGTTTTTTTGTTGTTTTTTTTTCCAACCTCTGCTACTTATATTATGCTAAGAGATGGTCGGTACTATCAGAGTGACTAGATGTGAAATGGGAAATGGGAAGTTATCATTGGATTGAATAGTATTAACCTCAAAATGTCTTTAAACATATTAAGCCCACTTTAAGCATGAGCTGGCTTTTCTCATAGCCATCTTCACAACTATAAAACTGTATACATAGCTACATGGCTTAACACACAAAGGGGAGGCATGGCGGGCTCATGGAGGGATTGGTGGACGGACGTCAAACCCCTGGCACGGCAGCCAGGTAACCTCCAAGATAGGTGGTGGGTGGGGGGGAGGGTGACCCCAGGGAGGGTGGGGCGAGTGGGTGTGATGGACAGGTTAGCAGTTCCAATACAAATTAAGAGCATGCACTCTAGGGCCATAGAAGGACAAAGGGAAAAGGACAAGGGTAACTAATGTTGTAAACTATACAGGTGCGTTGATAGCTCTGGGACAACTCCGCTAAACACCTGGGTGGGTTAAAAGTATTATCCCTAAACATATGGGGCCTAAACGATCCCAAAAAGAGACAAATGGTCGCAATTGGCTTACGAAATTGGGGGGCAAACATCAGAATCCAGGGAAAAGCACTGGAATGGATCACCTCGTTCCTCACCGGAAGAACCCAGAAAGTCCGCCTCCCACCATTCAAGTCAGAGGCCACTGAAGTCATCTGCGGCGTACCACAAGGATCCTCACTCAGCCCCACCCTTTTCAACGTATACATGAGCCCCCTCGCGGCCATCGCCCGCCATCACAACCTCAACATCATCTCCTACGCGGATGACACTCAACTGATCCTATCACTCACCAATGACCCTAGCACCGCCAAAACTAATCTACATGAAGGAATGAAAGAAGTAGCCGAATGGATGAAACACAGCCGTCTGAAACTGAACTCAGATAAAACAGAAGTCCTCATCTTAGGTACCTCCCCCTCCGCATGGGACGACTCTTGGTGGCCAGAAGCCCTTGGAAAAGCACCCATCCCGACAGACCACGCACGGAACCTGGGCGTCATCCTGGATTCCTCACTTTCAATGAACAGACAAGTCAACGCCGTCTCCTCATCCTGCTTCAACATTCTTCGCATGCTCAAAAAAACATTTCGTTGGATCCCCACCGAAACTAGGAAAACGGTCACCCACGCTCTGGTCACGAGCCGACTGGACTATGGAAACACCCTCTACGCCGGGACTACCGCTAAACTCCAGAAAAAACTCCAACGAATCCAAAACGCCTCAGCCAGGCTCATATTAGACATCCCGCGTAAAGAACATATCTCTGATCACCTGAAAAACCTCCACTGGCTTCCCGTCAATAAGAGGATCACTTTCCGGCTCCTAACCCACGCACACAAAGCACTCTACGAAATCGGACCAGAATGCCTCAACACATGACTGTCCTTCTACACCCCCTCCCGCCAGCTTCGATCTTCCAACCAAGCCCTTGCCACTGTACCTCGCATCAACAAGACCACCATGGGAGGTAGATCCTTCTCCTACCTGGCAGCTAAAACCTGGAACTCACTTCCCACTTACCTTCGCCTTACCCAGAACCACCTAGCATTCCGAAAGCAACTTAAAACGTGGATATTTGACAAATAATTCCCCACCCCTCCTTAAGCGCCTTGAGACCCTCTGGGTATGTAGTGCGCTATATAAATTCTCTGACTTGACTTGACTTGACTAGTGTGTATCCAGGAGACGCATATAGAAGGTTCTCAAAGCCACCTGTTGAAATTCATTAGGGTACAGATTGGTAAGAGGCAGTGGGTATGTTTTTAACCATTCTAAAATGGATAAATTTGGTCGATGGGCTATCACTGAGTGTCAATATCAAACAGGACAAAAACTGACACTATGCGCCATATATGGGAGCAATACAGACGACCCAACAGTTTTTGATGAAATCTCCAACGAGCTCTCACACTGGCCTCTCCCATTAATGGTCTGTGGGGATTTCAACATAAACCTTCCGACTGATTGGCCCTTGAAACATGACTGGCTATACAAAGGACGTAAACCAAAGTTATTTCGGTCCCTAAGAAATATGTGTCTCGTACATGCACTTGTTGATTGCTGGCAGACCTCCAATGCTAATGATTCTGGGTATAGCTTTTTTCGAACCCACATCGTACACATGTAAGAAAAGATTAAATTTTGTTATCAAATTTACTTAAAAACAATTGTCAAATGGAAAAAATGCCCCTTCTACTATCTGATCATAATCCCCTTTTATGTACCCTAACTATTAGACCTACAAAATCAGAACCTACTCTCTGGACTTTCAAAAAGGCTCTACTAAACAACCCTAAATACTGCCTCCATATGAGAGATTGGATCCCCAAATTTTTTGTCGAAAATATCGGTAGCGCCTCAATTGACATTGTCTGGGACACCTTGAAAGCTGGGATCCGGGAGAGAGACTATGCAGTACTCACTAAGGGCAAACAAACAGGAAAGGGAAATCATGCAGGGCTTGCAGGATAAACTAGGGCTAGCCGAAGAAAGATTGGTTAGAGTCACTAGTGGGGGAGATACAAACGTAGAAATTTCTAGCATCCTAACTCAGGTTGCAATTGCTAACGCAGCTATCACCAACATCTTTACAGACAAAGCAATTCGGAAAGCCACAGCACAAAAGGAATTAGTATATGAAGTCAATGAGCAAGTGGGGCACCAATTAGCAGTAAGAAGGCGACAACAGACTAACGCTAATTTAATCAGGGAAATTAACGATCCGGTAGCGGGACAACTAAAAGACCCAGAACATATCAAAGAAGCCTTTTGGCAGGTTTAAAGAGATTTGTATACCGAAGATTGTAGAGGGGACACAGCTGAAATAGAGAGGTATCTGGAGCGTGAAGAAGGTGTAAGATTTGAGGAAAGTGACCAGAATATATTGGAGGAGCCCCCCAGCATAGAAGAAGTCCTAACCACTGTCAAAAGTCTTCCAAAAGAGAAAGCCATTGGACTAGATAGTATTCCTTCCGAGTTTTATGGAATATTTTAGAGCAAATCAAACATATCTTAGCTGATCTGATCATACATATATTTACCGGTGGTCAGCCCCCCAACTCCTGGTCTCGTGCTAAATTTTTTATTTTCCCTAAAAAACATAAACCTCCAGAACAATTAGGATCATACCGCCCCATAACTCTTATCAATGCAGATTCAAAAATGTATTCAAAGATCTATGCAAACAGGATAGCCCCTATGATACATAAAGTGATCGCCAAAAGCCAACATGGTTTTGTTCCAGGGAGATCAACAATAAATCACATCCAGAGAGTTATCACACTCTTTGACGGAACGGAAACTGAGGGAGACCCTATGGCACTCATCCTTCTTGACTCAGAGAAGGCTTTCAATAGGGTCTCCTGGCAGTTCCTTTGGAAGGCTATGGCTAAAGTTGGATTCCAAACTGGCTTCATTCAGGCCACACAAAAAATGTACGTTATTCCCAAGGCTGTGGTACTGGTCAATGGAAGCTTAACTAAGGAATTTGCTATCTCCCGAGGAACACGCCAGGGCTGCCCATGCTCACCATTGCTCTTCACAATATGCATTGATCCTTTTATCCGCTGCCTAGAAAAGAACAACAAAATTACTCCTATTATTTCACAGGGACACTCCACAAAAACTTTAGCATACACAGACGACATCGCTATCGTTTCTACTGATCCTACGACAGAAATGCAGTCCATTGAGACTGAAGCTTGTAAATTTGGCTCAGTCTCTGGCTATGCGCTCAACCAAGCGAAGACACAGATTGTCCTGAACCAAAAAAGCATGATGAACGACCCTAGAGTGGTGAGAAAAGCGACATACCTGGGAATTGCCATCTCCTCTGATCTTGAGGAATTGGTGGATATTAACGTTAAACCAAAGTTGTGCTCAATACAAAAAGATCTACGACGATTAGATAATCTCCACTTATCCATAATCAGAAGAGCAAATGCAGTCAAAATGTTTTTTTTCCCGAAAATTCTATATCTATTTAGGGCAGTTTGTCTCGAATTCTCAAACCAATGGTTTACAGCTATTGAGCGCACATTCTCAAGATTTATCTGGGCATACGCACAACCCCGACGAGCCTATAAACTCCTCACCCTCCCTAAGGATAGAGGTGAGCTCGCTCTTCCCAACCTAGGAAGGTACTACTGGGCGTCAGTACTACTCTATAGCAGGGAGTTACTACAAAACATGAGGCCTGATGAAACAAGTGCTGAGGAACATACACCATCCATATTTCAGCTGCTTTTGGGCAATGCAAGCCGAGGGTATTTGTGGAGGCACTTACATGACAGCTACCATAAAAAAGTCAAGTTCAAGATATTATACAGTAGCTTTAAGGTATGGAAAGCAGTTAAGAAAATACTAGAAATAGGGAAAATTTCATATTATACTCCTGTAATGGACAATCCAACTCTTCCGCCAACTATCTTTAGGGATAACTGTATAAATAAATGGTACAGGGCTGGAGTAACTCAGCTATGATGCCTGTTTACATCTCAGGGCATTAAGTCCTTTGAAGTCCTGAAAGATGAATTCCATCTAGATTGGCAAGACTTTTTTAAATACCTCCAAATCAGAGACTTTCTGCTATGTAAGCCGGGGGGGGGGGGGGGGGGATACTAGGGGAAAGTCAATTCTGGTGGAGTCAATTATTCACACTAGGAACTACACTATTGGTGGAGTCTACGCCTCTTTGATGGCAATATTCCCGGACGACTTAGATAAAACATCACTGAAATTGCAAAGTAAGCTAGAGATATCAAATGAGGGATTCTTACACACTTACCAGCTAGCTCAAACCATCCTTATCTCCACCAAGCTTCAGGCACAATTTTATATAACCTGTTTTTTTCTATACTACACGCCAGATAAAATCGCTAAGTGGGGAACCGGTAAAGGGACATGCTGTCCGAGATGTAAACTATTCAATGCCGACTCTATACATATCTTCACCTCCTGCCACGCACTATCATCTTTAATTCAAGATATAGAGTTTTCTGTCATCTGTTCTCTATAGAAAGATAACCCTGCCAAGTGAGGTAATTTTACTAGGGGCAGACGACCCAGATAACCCTGGCAGTGGCCATGAGCTTATATTTGTCTCAATGGCGGTTCTGCGGTTATGCATCGCATCTGCATTTCTAGATCCTATAGCACCCTCATTCCAACAGTGGTTAGCTAGGCTATTGGCTATGCACAACATTGAGGTAGCCATCTATAAAAGGAAAGGTAAACAGCGCCGCAAAAGGGGGCTTAAGATCTGGACTCCTCTCACACAATGGTGTGCCATACAAAATTAGAAACTTAGTGGGATTGTACTATGCTCTCGCTCTCTCTTTTCTTTTCTTTTCTTTTTCCCTTTCTAATCAGTTTTCCTTTGGATGCCTTCCTGTGTTTTTATTTTCTCTTTTTTTCTCTTTTTCTCTTTTTTCCTCTTAAATATTATACCTGCTTTTGAAATTGTATACTAACAATGTTTTATTATATAATTATGGTCAATTACAATGTAATGCTCATGAACATAATGTGTATTATGGCTTACCTGTTCATGACTGTGGGGGGTGGGTGGGGTTAAGAAATGGGAAAATATTGAATAAAGATATTTAAAAAAAAAAAAGAAATATGCCCATGCCTACTCCTACGAAGTAAATGCAACAATTCATAGGAATCTGCGAATTATGCAAGGCAGTGGGTATTTGATTATGCTACTCTGACTACGCCACTTTTGACTCCTCTCCTTGGCGTGAAGAGCGGCAGCCAGCAGTCTCAGAGAAGGATTGATACTCCTCCGCCCCTTGAGCCCCATGCCAAGGATGGCTGAGGCATGATACCCAACCTCAGCGGGTACTGTCAGTAAATCCTTCACCCTCAGATGCTACAAAGTATCACTGAATGGTTTTGTACATTCCCATTTTGTTTATTTGTTGTAGTGTTTTGAGCACAATTGAGCTGTACCCCTTATAGGCCCTGAAGAAAGCAATAACACCAGCTGGGTCATTGGCAGAAACATGTCGACCCTTGGGACACATGAGCTGGTTTAATCTGTCCCGCAGTGCCATGCTGTTTTTTAATCTTAACCTAGGGTCAGCCTATTAAAGGTTTTGCAGCAAACCCTGTAGTTAGACTTAATCCCACTTTTTTCCTTGATTTTGCTCTGCTGCCCCTACCACCCTGAGCTCCACAATTGGGTATTTAGTGTATACATACCTTATTACAAAAACATCCCTCCGCTCCCCCCTCGCAATGAGGGATGTTGTAGCCCACATCATGACTAGGCATCACGATACGAGAAGGTTCTCCAAAGATGAAGCATGCCACCTTTCGTGGGGGAGGGAATCCATCCTAAGAAAGGAACTCTCCTGGGTGGTGGTCCCTTCATCAGCGAAGCTCGTAATATTTACAATTCCAAAGGTTTACTTTTATGGTGCGATTTATTAAGTAGGGGTACCAGCCATTGCGGGTGTTTAAATCTCCTCTAACCCTCTTTTGTGAAACAGTGCTTTAAAATAATCTCATGCCAGGGGGATTAAAATAAACAGGAATGCTGAGAGAGACAGCATTTTGGGAGCAAAAGAATGCAATTACAAATGCTCCAGTGCTAGGTACGCCTGACAACAAAAAAACATGTTATCTCTTTTTTGTCATTGTGTTAGAAGGACAATGACGGCTGTAGTGACTCAAAAGAAATCTATGGGACATAAGCCAATTGCATACTACAGTGGGCTGCTAGATCTTGTCATGAAAGGACACTATCCATGCACTTGCTACAGCAGCGTTTGCAGTTCAGAAAAACACTACAATAGTGATGGGATCCACTTTAACACTGTATGTAGAACATGCAGTATTTTCTATTTTACAAAGACGGAAGAGTACTCCTACAACTCAAAGGGCATCTGTATACAAAGTAATACTTTCAGTGCCATCTTTACAAGTGGTATGATGTCATACAGTTAATCCAGCAACATTCTTCGCACACCCAGTTACTGATGATCAACAAGTACATGATTGTGATAATTACGTATCAGAAGAAAAAAGTAAAGTAGGGGCAGACCCTATTCCCGGTAGCATATTACTCTTTGTTGATGGACTCTCTTACATAAGACCAAGAAACTGGGATTAGACATTCTGGAGCAGCAGTTGTAAGAGATGGACAGGGATCATCTGATACATTACAAATCATTAGCCAGATATCATCCCCTTCTCACTTTTCAGCACAAGCAGATGAATTAGTGGCGACCATGAACGCATTGCAGCGAGCTGAGGGATTAGAAGTCACTGTTTATTCAGATTCAGCATATGTCACCACCATTCTATATTCTAGTATTCTTAGATGGGAATGAGGGAATTTCTTAAATCTGGCAGATCCCCTAAGATGTACAAAGATCTGTTGCCTCAATTAACACGTACATCTAAAGTAGCAGTGACAAAATGCTCAGCACATACTAATCAGCAAGATCTTATTGCTAGGGGTAAAGCTGTGGCAGACTCCGCAGCAAAGGAATCAGGTAAAGCATCCCCAAATTACATTGAATGTAATGAACACACCTTAGGTATGACGACAACTAGAAAATAGAATGTTATGGAATTACTACCCCTTACACAAAGACAGCTAAGCTACATCTGCGTGAATTACAAGAACAAGCATACCCTCATAAAAAGGAGTTATGGGAACAGCGAGGCTGCATTCAGTACCAACAGGTTTCATTTATAAGCAAAAAAGTACTAGCAAGATGGTGATGCCACAAGCTTTGTTGTACATAGCTCTAGCGCAACTACATCTCACGTCATCCTTGAGTGTAATTACCTCAATAATACGACGACCAATAGGTCCATTTAAACATCTTCATTTAGATTTTGTCTACATGATAGAGGGATGCAACAACTACAGGTATCTCATAGTAGTTGTCCATTTTCACAATGGATTGAGGCAGGACCCTGTGCATGTAATGATGCTAAAGCAGAAGCTAACTTCTTGATAAGAGAGGTGATACCAAGATGGAGTGTGGGAGAAGTGATTCACTCAGATAATGGACCCTATTTTGCTAATGAGATTTCTCAGCACATTTGTACTGCCTTAGGGATAAAACATGAGTTGATTTCTGCCTATCACCCTCAAAGTAATGGAATCGTTGAGCGCCTGAACGCTCTTCTAAAAAATAAAATAAGCAAACTATGTGCTACTCTGAAATAGAAATAGTGGTACTGCTTATCACCGGCTTTATATGCCCCTAGAAATCAGCCAGGAAGTGATCATCGTGTAACCCCACAGCAAATTGTGACCATGCCCACTCCTTTAACGATAGCAAGCAAAAGACAGATGACCATAAAACAGCTGAAATTTTCGGTGAAGAAATAAATTGATATTTGAACGAGTTAATGAAATCTGTCAAGTTCTTCTCTAAACAGGTATCACAAATGGAGAAGACTTTCCCAGCAGTCCAGTCCAATACCCATTGGCCAGAAGGTGTATACTCACCACAAGCCAAAGGACGGCAGTCCCTTCTCAGTGATGATGAGCACCCATATTGCCATGAAGGTTGATGGACGAAACCATGGATTCACCTGCATGATGTGTGACTGTACCCCTCCTTGCCTCCGAGACTACAACAGACAGAAGGGCAACAACAAGGAAAAGGCAAAACACAAGAGAAGCAATGTTCCCTTTTAACCCCTTGGCTGCTTGGGTCATTTTCCTGCTGTGTTGGGGGGGCGCGCACAGCGCCCCGGTGCTCATGACGAGCTCAGCTCGTCATGAGCTACAGTGCTCCTGTGCTCATGACAAGCTGAGCTCGTCACGGCCACACCCGTTTCAATAGAACGTTCAGCACAGCAGGGGAATCATCCCAGCGTGCGAGCGTTCTAATGGCCATGACGAGCTAAGCTTGTCATGAGCACCGAAGCACTGTAGCTCATGACGAGCTGAGCTCGTCATGAGCATGCAAGGGGTTAAAGCACATGTGGAGTAGGTTTTCGACTCTACTACTGGACAGTTCTGGATTGCTATTTTGTTTTTCTTCTTATGTCTTTTTATGTTGGCAGCCACAATGAAAGGGTACTTTATTTCATGTATGGGAGTGTGCAACACAATTATGCGATTACTGAGACCAATACCTAAACAAGGATATGCATCCAATGGTCTTCATGCTAACTTATTAGATAACATGTGGTATAAGCACATGCCAGAGATAGTGCACTAACCTCTTATTCTTCTTGTTTCGTCTGTTCCTTGATTCCACACACCACTAATTCAGACAGGTTACATCTGTTCACGGTGGTACCCCCAAATATTACTATGTGTTTGCTATATCTTCTCCTTTGTTGAATAAGATCGCAAATGCAAGCACTGCAGATCTGACATGGAGCCCTCTTAGTAAATGTAACGGATGCCCTAACAGATCACAAGGAGCTAGCAGTGAAGTTAGATGCAATGGATAAAACAGGGATAATGAGGTACAAGGATGTAAACTGGAGGGCTAAGATATTTTAGCAGGGATTCTTAGAGATATTCCAACCTATGCTTCTTTGCAATAATTACTCTGAAACACCCCAGCTCCACATTTGTCAGGAATTGCCCTATTTTAGGCTAATTGGAGCAGTATATGTTCATAAAATATTGGCCAAAGGGCATTACCTTTCTTTACGTTAAGGAAATCATACTGATAACAGCATAAGACAGAAGTGTCAGGTAGTGTAGGATGAGAATATATCTGGGTTAACTTGGGTAAACACTCCTACAACTCTTCGAGCAGGTAAAAAGCCCATTCTTTTCTCTTTGTGTTTCAGTGGAAATGGAACAGTCCCAGTAGGGTAGAACATGAATTACAATGACACCATTTTCATTTCTGACATTCAATGAGGCACCTGCAGCCTGATGGATTATTACTAGAGCTGTGGTGAGTTGTTGTATAGGCAACTTCCTTCAGAATGACAAGGACTCAGCTCTTTGGCAACTGTGCATACTCCGACTCTGGTGATTCCAGGAGTTGATATTTCAGAGCTGCATGACCATCCCAGAAGCCGTCCAAAGACATTGCTGCATCAACACCAAAAAAAGATAACTGCAGAGTATTACTGCACTACAGCCTTGGAAGCCCAACTTTTCCTTGGCGGCATCCTACCATTCATCCAAGCAAAAGCCACTACACATTGGTTACAAGTAACACACTGGGAGCTAATTAAAACAGTAAATCCCACTAAAGATGGCTTCAATGCCATCAAGGAAGAATTGCGTGCAAGGAGAGTGATGATTATACAGCATAGATATGTGTTGGACTTAATGACGGCTATGGAAGTAGAGGAATGTTCCAAGATTCACATGGTCTGGTGCACGTATATCCCAGCCAACAATGCTGGCAACAGGAAACTCACCAAAGCAATACAAGCTCTGAATACCTTGCAAAATAAGATGGTGGATGAGGAAGGTACCCCCTTCAACAAGTGGCTTGAAGGATGGTTTACTTGGGTACCATCCTATGTATCAGGACTATTTAAGGCCTTGTTGCATGTGATTGTGTTATTGCTTTTAATGCTCTGTGTCCTTCAGATACTGTTATGATGTTGTACGAGGACCAGTTAGAGGTTAAGGGGAATGTTCACCACTAGGTTGGTCAAAAGGATGCAGAATGTTAAGGAGAATGTATACGCAGTGATAACTACAAGTGAAAGGGAAGGTGAAGATGTAGGTGAAAAATCAACCAAAGGGGGTAATGTTATAATGAATGTAGAAAATGGAGAAAGCCCAAACATGTCAATGCTGGCGTTAACAGCAAATTGTGTGCATATGTACGTATTAAAGAGAAAATACAGGCCTAAGATGTCTACAGTAAAAGAATGGGAAGGCTACACAAAATGGAGTTAGTTCCCTGTCGGAGAGGCGTAACCATAGGGGAATATAAATAGACATACCAAGAAAAAAAAAAGCCTGCTTTGTTAGAACACGTGTTTACGAAAATATATAGATAAGGTAGTGCAGAGGCACAGAATAGGTGGGAGATTATTCATTGCAGAGTGGTAGTCATGTCGGGAGTAGGGGATTTCCAGACTCCAAAGAAACACGTCAAGGACACCTGGTAGTAGAAGCGGTAGTGCAGATACAGTTAGCTAACATATGCAGATTAATCACATTTTTTAGAACACATGATTGCTGTTGTTATAAAAAGTAGTACTTGTAATATAGTGTTGTGCTTGAGCAGATGTATTATCAGTTATGTAATTTGTTAGAGGTATTTGTGCTTTGATCTAGTGTAGAAATTATTTGGCGGTCTATTGTAAGTTGAAGCTCAGATTCCAGTTCCACAAAGCTGTCCGACCATCCACGTGCTTATATTAAATTGTCAGCTTAAGTTGTGTTGTCTTTTCTTTCATCCCGCAACAGTGTCATGATCAGCTGTGTCAAATGCAGCTGAAAGGTCCAAGAGAAGGAGGGCATCAACCCCGGTGTGATCTACTATGTTTTTAAGGTTGTCCTAGATGGTGATTAGAGCTGATTCAGTGTCTCTTCCTGGACTGAAACCTGTTTGGAAGTCCAAAAGTACAGAGTTATCTTCAATAAATTGTGACTTCTGGGTGTAGACTGCTCCTTCTATAGGTTTTCCTAGGAATGGTCCATGTGTTATGGTCTTAAGAGTTCGGGTTTGTTTTCTTTAATACCCGGTGTATGTTTGCCTTTTTTAAGTCTTCCAGATAAACTCCTGTCTTTAATGAGTTGTTGATCAGTGATCTGACTGGGATGGAGGCTAACACTGTTAAAAGAAATAATTTGAAGATCTGTGATGGACAAAGTTCAGAGGGGCAACCGGCTGGCCTGCTTGCTTTGACGAGATCCAGAAATTCAGTTGGCGATAGTTCTTGAAGGAGTATGGAGACTGTGGTAACCTGCCCTTGGAGAGGTTTGTTGGCAGGGGGTTAGTGCCGTTGGTTTACTTGAGGGTTAAATAAGAATCAAACATGTCTGCTTGGTTGCGTAATAATTTGCTAGTGTGTCACAAAACTCTTGAGAGATGTGATGTGTTCCTTCTGTGCATTTTGGTTTATGACATTCTGTGAATATTCTATACAATTCTTTATTGACAAATGTTGTCTTATGGATTCTGCTTGAATAGTAGTTTTTGGCTTTTTTGATTATTGATTTGTACATCCTATTATGTCTGTACAGTTGTATTTTGAGGGTTCTTTGTTTCAAGCTGGGTGCCTTAAATCTTAAAAAAATATTGTTTTATCTTTTTAATTCTGCATTCATCAAAGTGGGTTGTTTTCTTTTGTCATGCTTAGATGTGGGATTAAGATATCAAAATCTTAATGGAGACACTTGTAGAGTCTTTGAATGGAATTTATTGTGTCAGATCTGTGTTGGTGTTAAGAAGGATGAGTAGGCCTTCCAAATTCAGTTTGCTCAAAGGTGTAGCTAGTTGCAGATACGGTGGGTTTAGCTGAGGTGAGTTGTGGGGTCTTGCGTTAGAAGGCTACCTGCTGGTGGTCTGACCACATCACTGAAATTATTCTTTGGACGATGACCTAAGGTGCTGAAAATTACATCTAAGATGTGACCTGAAACGTGTGTGGGTTTGGGGATAAGCTGATGTAGGCCAAATGTGTTTAGGCCAGTGGTGATACTTCTCTAGTGGGGCATATTAGGTTTATCAATCCATATATTGAGGTCTCCAAGGATGCATATTTTTGAATATTGTGTAAGAAGTTTTAACACTGTGTCTAGAAATGTGTCTCTGCCATGTGCTTGTCTATAAGGAAATGGAAAGCTTTAGGAGAAGGCTGAAAAAGTGTTGCATCTGACAAGGAGGGCATCACAACCTTTTAAGGAAACAGCTTCAGCTTTGGTGAGATTTGTTGTTTCCTTAAATATGACAGCTAAGTTGTCTCCTCTTTTGCCTATCTGATTTTGTGTCACAGTTTGATAGTTTGGTGGGACACATTCATAAAAATACTGGTGCCATGTCTTTCCCTAGAAAGGAATCACACATGAATAGTAAGTCAGGTTCTGTATCTGTCAATAAGTCGAATATGTGCAACTTTATTTTTTAATGGATTGAGCATTTATTACTAAACAGTTTAAAGAATGTGTGTTGGGGGTGGTGTGATGGTATGCTGCAGAAAAGCCAGCATTGACCTTTAAAATAGCAGGTTGTGCTCACTGGTGTGGCTCACTGGTTAGAGGCGGCAAACCCGAGAGCAGAGGACGGCCCGGGACCAGGGTTCGATTCCCGGCGCGGCAGGTTTCTGGACCAGGGTCAGCGGACTCGATAATTCTCTCGCCTCGGTGCCCACTCTGATCAGCGATCACACTCGGCAACTCTGGGCATTAGCTTGCCTCATCTTCACTAACGGCCCCACCAGACTGCCAGGGATGCCTGGTCTCACCCCGGAGATACCCATTAAGGGACCATCTCTCAGGGAAGCCAGGAAGGGTTTCGCAGCGGTCGAAGCGCCTTGGGACCCTCCGGGTAAGTAGTGCGCTATATAAATGCCTATACATTTACACATTTACATTTTACATTGGTGAAGGTCTTAACTGTAGCAGAACAGAAAATGTGTTTGTGGTTGTTGTTTTCCTCATTAACAGGCTTAGTGGACATGTTGTTGGGTCTGTGTGTGTGTGTGTGTGGATGGTGGAGAGACTGGCAGAGTCTGAGGTGATGGACTGTTGGGATGTTTCTGACAGGTAGCCTTGTTGAGTAATAGACAAGGGGATGCAGGGTTATGATGAATGGTGTGGAGTTGCTTTCTTTTTCATATGTTGAAGGTGGAAGATGTATGGTGAGGGGTGATAGTGGAGCATAAGGGTCAAGTGTTATGACTCTGAATTCAGCAATTGACGATAGGCAAGTGAATGAGTGTTGTTGTGTATTTGTGGAGTGAGCAAAAACATTTTTTGTTTCGGGTCAATCTACTGACTCTCCTCTAATCACTCATATTGCACTCATGCACAGATTTATTAGAGCTCATCTGGGCAAATCTCACACACTGCTTGACTTCCTTCCCTCCTCTAAATCTTCCCATCTCGCCTCACGGATCCAGCCCTACCACGGGGTTATAATTATAGTAATGTGCCCATTAGATAACATCATCGCATGTACAACTGCTGCCTGCATGATAATCGCCTTAATCACAATCAGGCCACACCATTTTGCGAGCATCCAATTTGAATGAAATTTCTATAAATAAGGAAACAAGAGAAGTTCGGGTTTCCCCATTAGGTCACGTTTATATTGAAATATGTGTCCGATAGGAGGAGGCTCTGGTTGTAGGTATAGGCTTTGAGTGGGGGGCAGCCTCCTCCCTTCTTTCCCCCTGTGCTCCAAGTTGAGTGAGGCTTAAGACATAAGTACCAGTGCCTTATTCTGGCAAACACTGGCACAAATTAAGCACTGGAACCATTAGTTCTCCACTTTCTTCAACTGTATGAACATTCTAGGTGGTTGTCAGGCCGGGCACCTGTTGATACATAGACAGAAGTTATATTTGCTTTTTTCCTTGACTAAGATTCATCATTGATCACGGCAGGTTTTGCTGTCTTGAACGTTCTGCAGGTCTTCACACCCTGTCTTGTGCAGCGCTTATATCCAGACTTCATGAGGCCGGTATCAGGGCACAGGCAATGGACTGTGAGTAATGAGCAGTTAAATAGCCGAGACTAGGCGGGAGCCATAAAGAGATGCCGAAAGTTAGCAATGATAAACAAGACTCGAGAAGTATAGAAGCATGTGAATTTGAATAAAACCGTACATGCGGGTAATATAGGTGAGGGTTCATATAGTGACCCGGTACCATAATTGCATTTTGCACAAATTGTGAATGTGAGGACTTACTGATGAGTTAGGTCAATTGAGAACACGGAATGCCAGAATAGGGGAAGCAGCGGTGGTGTGCACAGCGTTGGAAATGGTGAAAAGGGGTATTTGGGGGGCAGCTGAGCAACGGGAGGTCTGCCCCGAGCCGATTTGGGAGGGGGAGAGGGGGCGAGCAAGGGCAGCCATTTTGCTGCTTTGGTCTGCCTTGGGAATAGCCCAAAGGCAGCCCAAATTTAAATAAATAGCCCAAAGAGGCTCAGTTAACTGGGGTCTTTGCGCTGTCCCAGCCACCATTTTAGGTTTGGTAACCTGGTGGCTGGGAGCATAGGACAGGTGTCGCTTTTTGCCCACCCACCCTGGGCTCAGGTTTTTTGGTGTTGGTTTTTTCCAAAAGGTTTTTTTTAATAGGGCCGGTTTGTGACAGGTGCACAGGGGGGAACATTTTGTATGTTGTCGCTTAGAACAGGTGCGGGCAGAGTTGTTGTTAAAGTTGGCCAAGGTTGGCTGGAGTTTGGCAGTTATCGGAAGTTGGGGGAATTGGTGAGCGGGAGCGGGGAAATGTTAAGGGTTACATTAGAGGGCGTTTGTTACAGTTGCAGGAAGGCATATAGGTTTGTAGGTCTAAGGAGGGTAACAGTTAGTGGTAGGTGGGAAGATGGTGAAAGATTTAATGTAGTGCAATGTATGTTTGGATGTTGCAGGGAGGCAGGTTTTTATCATGCGGGGATCGTAGGGGTGGGGGAGGAAATGTAAAGGTGGTGAGGTAATTCGATGTTTAGAGAGGTGTTAGTTTTGTGAGGCAAAATTGCCAGTTAAATAAAGTGTGATGTGACCTGTTTCAATAAAGCGGCCGTTTACACACAAAAATAGGAGTCAGTGTTGCTTGCCCCCCTTTCCTCCCTCCCAAGGACTTAATGACTCACCTAGAATCGGAAATCTGGACTGAAATTAGTGAAGTTGCAGTGCCACGCTCTTACCGGAGATATATATCATCCGAGTTGAGATAATTAGAGGGTAATGGGCGTTCCCAGCCGGGAACAGTCAATTGCGAGGCCAATGGAGCAATAGCGAAAATGAGCCTAAAAGGGAACGGCAAGAGGTGTAAAGATAGAGACTAATAACACTCAGCCTAGAGGAAACGCTCCCCAAGGTTGTGCTCTTACCTTAATAGGCACCTTATTAGGAGAGGGGCAGCAAGCCGGGGTTTCCTCGTAGTTACACCGCGATGGGGAAACGACTGATGCATGAACTCGGCAGGTATTGAAGGATAAGAGTAACACGCATTTGCAATGCAATAGGTCTCGCATTAAGAAAGTTTGAGCTATTGGTATTGTAAATGTCAAATTTTTTATTTATGTGTTGGTTTTAAAAATTGCGAAATTAATAGCTTTGTCATTTACAATGGCACTAGTTATAACTTTTGCAAATGTGACACTTATAGCATTTGTAATGCAATGTGTTGTATTTTCGTGACTTACATGTATTGATATAACAAATAACATTGGCTTTTAGTTTTTTTGTAATATTTAATACTTAAATAACATTTATTGTAATTAATAATGGCAATAGCTTAAACT
Organism: Lissotriton vulgaris; assembly: GCF_964263255.1. Lineage (NCBI taxonomy): Eukaryota > Metazoa > Chordata > Amphibia > Caudata > Salamandridae > Lissotriton > Lissotriton vulgaris. The sequence continues at coordinate 1,540,672,573 of NC_141687.1, read as the reverse complement.
TTTGTAAATAACTTATGAAGATTATGTTCAGTGTATTTTATTGTGACGAAAATCCAAGAACAGAAGTGAAATATTAACATCTTTTTGTGACATTTGTAATAAAGCTTGAAACATTGAGAGAACATATTTGAACCAGTTGTTGTTGAATGGTTGCACAGATTGATGCTGTGGTGGCGCAGAGTGATGTTGTGGTGGTGACGAGTGATGCTGTTGCGTTCAGTGATGCTGTGGTGGTGAATTTGTGCCTGGTGGTGGCGAGTGATGCTGTGGCGTTCAGTGATGGTGTGGTGGTGAATTTGTGCCCCGCTTGAGGGGCATATTATCATTGTAGTGTGAGTTCTGCAGATTTATGCTGTATTAGTAATGCCTAATGCAGTGCTGGTGATCAAAGATGGTGTAGTGGTGGTGAATGATGCTGTGTTGATGCTGTTTAATGATTTGGTGTGCTGGGTGATGCTCCAGTGGTGTTGACTAATGTCGAAATTGTATAAATTATGCTGTGTTAGTGCTCATTGACAATTGTGTGTACCTTGAGGAGAGATGGGAGAGGGTAGGGGAGAGAAGGGAGAGTGAGGAAAGAGGGGAGAAAGGGAGGAGATAGCGGGTAGAGGAGAGAAGGGAGAGTTTGGAGAGAGATGGGAGATGGTAGAGGGGGACGGAGAGTGAGGAGAGGGGGGAGAGAGAGAGGAGACAGGAGAGAGGAGACAGGAGAGAGGAGAAAGGAGAGTGAGGAGAGGGAAGAGTAGGGATAGGGAAGAGTGGTGAGAGGGGAGAGTAGTGAGAGGGGAGAGTGGTGAGAGGGTGGAGAGTGGTGAGAGGGAGGGGAGAGGGAGGGTAGAGTGAGGATAGAGGGGGCAGAGAAAGTGATGGGAGAGTGAGGCGAGAGGGGAAAAAGAGAGGGGATGGGAGAGTGATGGTGAGAGTGGAGAGCGGTGGGAGTGCATACTAGTGAGGTGGGATGAGAGAGAAAAGAGTTGTTATAGGGGAGAGTGGTGAGGGGAGAGTGGTGAGTGGTGAGAGGGGAGAGTGGTGAGAGGGGAGAGTGGTGAGAGGGGAGAGAGGTGAAAGGGTAGAGTTGTGAAAGGGTAGAGTCGTGAGAGGGGAGAGTGGTGAGAGGAGAGAGTGGTGAGAGGGCAAAGTGGTGAGAGAGCAGAGTGGTGAGAGGGCAGAGTGGTGAGAGGGCAGAGTGGTGAGAGGGCAGAGTGGTGAGGAGAGGAGAGAGTGGTGAGGAGAGGGGAGAGTGGTGGTGAGAGGGGAGAGTGGTGGTGAGAGGGCAGAGTGGTGAGAAGAGGGGAGAGAGGTGGGGAGAGGGGAGAGTGGTGTTGAGAGGGGAGAGTGGTGTTGAGAGGGGAGAGTGGTGTTGAGAGGGGAGAGTGGTGTTGAGAGGGGAGAGTGGTGAGAGGGGAGAGTGGTGAGAGGGGAGGGGAGAGTGAGGAGAGGGGTGAGTGAGGAGAGGGGAGAGAGGCGAGAGAGGGGTGAGTGAGGAGAGAGAGAGGGATTGGAGAGAGGGAGTGTAGAGGTGAGTGGTGAGTGGTGAGAGGGTAGAGTGTTGAGTGATGAGAGGGTATAGTGATGAGAGGGGGAGTGGTGAGAGTGTGGAGAGGGGAGATGGGGGAGAGGGGTGGATGAGGAGAGGGGTGAGTGAGGAGAGGGGAGAGAGGAGTGAGTGAGGAGAAAGTGGAATTTGAGAGAGGGAGGGTAGAGTGGTGAGAGGGGAGAGGGGAGAGGCGAGGGGAGAATGTGAGGGGTGATTGAGAAGGGAGGGAGGAGGGGAGGGTGAGGAGAGTGGGAAGATGGGAGTGGGGAGAATTATTTTTCACTTTTCAAAAAGCCTTTTAAAAAAATCTCTCAACCTTTTTTTATTTGCACCTTTCTAAAAACCAGGACAGGCGTAAGTATTTCCTTTGTTTTGGTTCCCTGCGCAGAAGTAGAAAATGCAGCAGCCGCCGTTCGAAACCTGTTGGCCTGGTCATCCTCCCATCTTCTCGACTTCAGCATCATGAAATACCATGAAAGCACATGTTTGGGATTTGAGTCCAATTCTTAAAAAAAAATATCTCACACTACATGACACATTAATACACTGTAAATAAGCGCTCCAAAGAAGCTTTTGTGATAGTGTGACCCTTTGTAAATAATTCTTGAAAAGGGCTGGTAGGAGCGGGCTGTCGAATCTGCCTTCATTTTAAAACTTATAAATAAAGTTATGTATGTTCTACGAGAATTAGATAGGGAAAACAGAGAAGGAGAGAGACAATTAGCTAGTGTAGTGTGTAATGTTTGAAACCCGTAACAAAAGTACAAAAAAAATTCTAAAAATCACCGTTATGTGTGAGTAACAATTAATGTTGTTTTTAAAATATAAAAGAACTATGAGGTCGGCTTCAAATAGGAAGTAAATGCAAATCATAAAAAATGCGGAGATGAGGCCACCATAATGTCTTCCAAATATTGACAGCGCAAACAATGTTTAAGATCTTTTGTGAAGAAAAGTACTGTCTTTCCCTTATTTATTGGAGTTACGCATAAAAGTGATTCAGGTTAGAGGGGAAACAACAACTTAGGAGGATGTCTCCATGTGGCTTGTGCTCGGCTGTCGCCTCGGGCATGTTTACTGGTAACACGTGAAATGTTAAAACCATTAATCAAGAAGCATGGCTCATTCTGCCTTCTTGCCTGGTGCCGCCTCTTCTCTGCTTCCTGTTTAACACTAGAGATTGTGGGTGGAGGAGGTTGAGGAGAGAGGGGAGAGGGAAGAGGGGAGGGGAGAGAGTTATCCGTTTTTTTCTCCAAAAAGCATTTAAAAAAACAAGGGTAAAACGAGTCTAACAGAGGGCAGGAGGGCACAAAAAAAGAGTCTAACAGAGGGCAGAATAATGAATAATGAAAAGCGGCCGGGAAATGCAAGCGGCCGGAAAATGCGCATTCCTTTGTCCACGCTGTGCACCATCTACTCAGAAGGTACTAGTGTGTATCCCTTAATGTTCTCAAACGGCAACCATAAAGTAAAAAATTAATAACTAACCTCAATTTACCGCAGGTATATACTGGACAGGCAGAAATATCTTCGACTTCAATTGTATCTGTTCCTAATGCTCAGTTCTGTATTCATAGTAGACCGTTCTGTAAAGGTCACATGAATGTGTTAAAAATCCATTGCTAAAAACCACCGCATCACAGTGTACTATATCGAGCATTAATTGCCACTCACCTCCCTTTCAGTTGCTGTCCATTAATCACCCCGAGGTTTACACATCAATGGTTTCCAAACATTGTGCACATGAAGAGGAGGTCTGTAAACAAACGCAAAAGCTGCTGTGAGTCCTATACGAAATTAGCAACTAGACTCCCCTTCGGTATCAAGAAATAGCCTTGTGCTACATACCTTAATGTTAAGTACTCGGGAAGCTCAAAGTAACGTCTGCAATCAGTGACTATTCCCCGAGAAAAGCACAAAAAAGTTGCCGCGTTTCACTACTGCGGAAGGATACCATTATACACTGCCAAAACGTACAATTATAAATATCCAGTATGCTGCACAGTGCATGCTGGGAAATGTAGGCTAACACTATTCCTAATGGTACAACAAAACCGAAACAGACCTGCTCAGTTGAAACTGGAGGCTCGAGCTTGAACGCATGAATTGCGTCGCGCCCATTCCGATAACCCGACCAGAAATGAGGAGGATGCAGCAGAGTGCATGTTACAAACCATGGACTGGAACAACTGCAAAATGATTCAGAAAATACAAACTTTATGGAAACAATAAAAACGAACACACAAGTAAATGTGCAAATGAGGATCCACACGCTACATCCACGAATTACACTATATTGGCAACTATGCTTCATGCAATACATGAAAACCTATTTGGAAGTATCATGGAATGTATGCTGCTAATGATACATGTTGGCACAAGGAACCAAGAAAAGCGGGCGAGATGCAGCGTACGAGTGTACAGTGTATAAGAACACTGAGTAAGTATTGTTCATGGTAACAGGAAAGGCGGTGTAATACAGCGATCTAACCACTACATAAACAAATAGTGGATAGTAACATAGTTGACATAGTATAAAACATATTAACACAAGCTGTTATACATAATACATGTGCAACCAATACATCTGAATTTCTTTCATGGATATGTTAGTGAAACTTGCATTTCAAATGAAACAAGGGAAAACAAAACAAGTTTAACAGAGGGCAGAATAATGAATAATGAAAAGCGGCCGGGAAATGCAAGCGGCCGGTAAATGCGCATTCTTTTGTGCTGTGAAGCAGGGGCCTGGGGAGCGGATGCCTTTGAAGTTAAGCTCACGGCCTCGCAGCTGTGAAAGTGAAAGCAGGGATGTATTTAGGGGGGAGGAGAAGTGAGGCCGAGCGTGCACTGCGCACGCTGGGGTAGCAACAGATGCCTGTGGGAGGGAGGCTGATGGCTTTGATGTGGACGCGCTTTCCGCACGAGTGCTCCACACAAACTGTCCGAAATCCACGATAGTTTCAGAGCTTTGATTGCCCACAATACTCTCGTCTATTTATTCCTTGTAGAATATAATAGTCAAGACCTAAAAACGGAAGCAACTACGGGCTCTATCTATCCAAGGCGCCTGGATATGACGTAATCCGGAGGCGCGAGTACGCCAAGTGGCAGGAAAGGAAACCGCGGGGCCATCTTTGAAGGGAGTGAAGGGAATAGAAGTAGATGGTTCAAGGTGGAGGAAAAGTCGAATGGAGCCCAGTACGGGGGCGAGCAAGGGCAAGTATGGAAGGAATTGCAATGTAATGCAATTACCAGTGAAAGGGGGCATGGATATTTCAAGGAATGCTGGTGGTGTGGAGTGCGACCAGCCTGTAGAAGGGCCGGTGGTAAGAAAGATTTGAGCAGTGGGGTATCCAGAGTAAGAGGAGTGTGCGGTTGGAGAATGAGTAAAGATTAGAGTGGGTAATTAAAGGAGAGGTGCAAGATATTGTTATCGGTACCATCCACAAACAGCACTGCCCAGTGACACAGTGAAAGGCAGACTTATTAAGAAGGGAGCAAAAGTAATAGGTGAAATATGCTGTACAGTTTGCTTTAGTCAAAGTAGTTGCCAACTCATGCTTCCACACCTTCAGAATGGTCACCCAGGCTTTTAAAACCAGCAAGTTGGACTACGGCAAAGCACTCTATTGGAATCACTGTCTAATTGTTAGAAGACTTCAGACAATACAAAACCCAGTGGCCAGACTCACTCTTAGGCTTTCCCCTGTGTTCACATCACCTCAACTGACAAAGCCCTCAACTCACTCTCTATTCACTAACCAACATGCAACACCCACCTAACACTTCTGCCCAGCCAGAATCCTTCTCGCACACATCCCCCACATACAAAGAACCAGAGCCAGCTTTTGCACTTCCCATATCTCATGTCCAAAGCCAGGGAATGACCTCCCCCTACACATTTGAGCTGCCTCCTCAGTATTTAAGCTCCACATGAAACTGAAAACATGGCCCTTCACCTGGACAATTCCCTGTCACAGCTGACATAACCTCTACTTTTCCAGCACTGGGATACTCTCGAGGGGAAGCTGTTCACTTCACAAATACCCTTAGCTTAACATAAAGTTTGCCTTAGAATTATTGTTGTGGTGTTGTTCACACATCTCTCACTCATAAGTCTCCAGTTTCACACTTCATCTCTATTCTTTTAAATCTCAGTCAAGCTCTCCTTATTTCTTTCTCATCTTTCTGTTGAATTTTACACACATGCTTTTCTCTTTCACTAGTTTCTACCTTGTCTCTCTCTCTCTCTCTCTCTCACTCTCTTTTCAACGGCTTCTCCGAATCCCTTCTCTCCCACTGCCATCCTTCCACTCACCTTCACCTCCTCACTCCCTATCAAGAAGAATTACCTGGCTGAGAGATATGTGATCTTCTACCGAAAACTAGCCGGTCCTGGTTTCTCATTTCCCATGGAAACTCAGGATTTAAATTGTAGAAATTAATCCTAAATGAGCTCAACTCAGTCTGTGAACTGGCTTACCTCGATCTTTTCCTGCTCCGGTGCTCACCACTGTCTGCAATGGAGCTCAGCTGCACACTTGAAAGAGGTCAGCTCTGTTTGCCTAGGTTCACCGTACGCATGCAGGCACTCAGATCTAGCTCAATGAAAGAAATTACCTATGGGTATATGGCCTATGCCCTATCTATGCGTGGGTTCAGCACTATGCATGCAGGGACTTGGCTGCCTCAGTACTGGAGCTCAGCTCTATTTGCGGAGGAGTGAGTTCAGTTCTACTAGAAGATAAGGTTTGTGACAGAGCTCCACTCTCTCTGTATGCACAAGAACCTACTTTTCTCCTTAGACTTTACATTTTCTCAGTGATCAGCCTATCTCCAGAAGAACAACCAACTTCCTCTCCTTAATTAAATAGTCACTGAAATTAGCTTCTTGATACTGAGCAGTCTTCACCCTTTTGACAGGTGGATCTTTATTTGACTTTACGCTGCAGGAGTTTGGACACTTGGGGCCTCATTTATAAAAAGTGACGCGTCTCTGTGTGAAAACAGTGATGCGTAACTTTTCATTGCGCCCTCCTTGCGACATGCTGGATGGGTCATATTTACAGTATGATGCATCATGTCACAAGGAGTTACAAATACGTAATTATTTCTGACGTATCTGTAGGCGTGAAAATGACGCATTGCTGGTGTTTGTCACAAAATCTCGTAGATTTCACTGCGTCACTTCTACGAGGCTTACTCACATCGGAATGCCCACCCTGCATTTACTATACCTGGCATAGGTATAATGTGGCGCCGAGGTTTACAAAGTGATGCATCTACCTAGATGCGTCACTTTGCTAATATGACGCAACAGGGCGCATTTTTTACCCTGCTAGTGCGTCACAAAAAGTGGCGCCCCGGTTGCGCAAAGTGACACAAGGGTTCATAAATAAGCCCCATGGTGTTGATCTCTATTTACCCTTTCTTCTTATCCCCTTTCAATGGGAAAACCTCTTCCATCCCAGAGTGTGATTTGTTATGAACGTCTTCTTGATGTTCATTGCTTTTATGTAATTTTCGTTTGTCCTTTTGACTTACATTTGTAGTGAGAACATTTAGAAAGAACAGGGAGGATCAGAGACAAGGAGACAATGTTAATTATGAAATGAGGCAAACGTGAACCATATGGGGTAGAAAGGGGCAGGCTGAGAAAAGGGAAAAGGTAGGTTAGCAGAGAACAATAGAGATGCCAGTGACAAGTGGAGAGAGGGACAGGATGGACATAGGCACATTGAACAAGGGCTGATGTCCAGGTGACTACCTATGTGCAATGCAATAGAAATTAAACTGCACTGTAGCACACGGAAAGGAAAGAGTGGGGCAGAGCAGTAAAGCAATTTTAAAGAAAAAACATAACATTTGAACTCTTGTCTCTTAGCACCAGGTTTAAGCTTTAAAATGGGTGGACTCTGAAAAGAGAGGAGTAAAGTGGATCATGTCTCCGAAGTAAGTGTGTTTACCCATTGTACTACACTTACTGGTTTTTATTCTTTGAGATGTGAATGTCTCTTGGATTTGGCGCAGGCGCTGTTCTCTCTTTGACATAAGGTATTCCAACCACCAACTGCCACTTGCAGAGACAGTAAGAATGATCAAGAGGTAGAACTCATGAGGGCAGAAAGCTTTGGTGTAGAAGTGCCAGGTGTTGTCTATCCACAGTATCATTCTGGTCCACCTCTTCAGTTTCCTATATGTCTGTCCACCATACAAAAAAAGGGCAAGAGCCCCACAATGACCTTCTGGGAGGTGGACTGTGAGAAGTTTACGGGCCGTAGTTCAACTATACAGGTACAATCCAGACATACTGCATAGGCCTCAGGCAGCACAGTATATCTGCTAAAATGAAAAGCCGCAAAGTGCAGCAGGGGCAGGAACCCCAGTTCTATCCCAGTTTCTTATAGGCCTGTACTTCCAATCCTATCAACAGGGCCACTGGACAGGATTATGTGGCACTTTTCACATAATTATGGTTTTATCGCATTAGACACATAGTCCACCATTTGCTGCATAATCTCCAGATTTTAAGAAAATAATAGTTCCTAGCTCAAACAGTTTAAAAGTTACAAAAAAGACTGTGACATGCGTTGTTGTGTAGGGGAATCCCTTTGCAAAGGTTGACTGGTCACTTTTCAGCTGCTTATCGCTATATATTTCAGTGCTAAGTTGGTACCAATGAGGTGCAACCTATAAGCAGAATGTGTTAACAAGTGTAAAAATAACAAAATAATTAAATGACACTATCACAAAACGTGCAGCATTATTCCACATCATTTGCCTTTTAATTTGCTGCATAATTTAGCCAACCCTGACACATAATTCGAGTGGCCCTGCCTATAAGAAGCTGAGAGGGGTATTGAGGTGGGTCTTCCCCTTTTCAATCCTACCCCTGCTGCTTCATCATCTGGTTCCTTGCTGAGAATCATGGTTTGCTGGTTCCTACACCTAGCGCCAGATTTCTGCTTTGCTGCTGCAATGGATTATCCAGGTTGCCAGCTAAGTAAGCCAGGTAAGTAAAACTAAAAATGTATTTCTCTATGCATTTGTGTATGTGAGTGTGTTTGTGAGTGATTGAGAGTGAATGGGATTGAGTGAGAGTGTGTGTGTGTTTGAGAGTGTAAATGAGAGTGAAAATGAGAATCAGAGTTTGGGAGTGTTCCTGAATAACTAAAAGTGAGTACGAGGGAGTGAATGAAGGAGTATATGTGTGTTACAATGTGTTATTGATTGGAGTTTGTGAAAGGGAGTGGAAGTGAATTATGGATGTAGCTATCAATGGTGCAGCAGGAGCAGTTGCACCAGGGTCAGGAGTTAGTGAGTGTTTGTAAGCGTGTTAGTAAGTGAAAATGAGAATCAGTGAGTATGAGTACATTTGTGACTAACAGTGAGTGAGAGTGAGTATGAGTGAGAATGAGCAAGTGAGATAATGTGAGTTAGAGTGAGTGAGGGAAAAGAGTCGAAGGCCTATATTATCAACCCATTTATAGAACACAGCGCAGCACCCAAAGTTGCTGTACTGCGTGAGAGGGAGAGAGCAGGAAAGCATCATGTCTACAAAGATAGGGCACCATCCTGCTCTCTCCATAGCGCTGGAACACATTTATTCTACAGAGCGCCACACACACACCTTTGTGCCATAGTGCAAAGGTGTCTGTGTGAGTCTATCATAGGTTTAGTATTTCAAGGGTGCCCTTCCAGTACAAAATACCATGCTTTGGCTAACGTTATATCTTTTCCTACTTTGTATTTGCGCTGTTCAGCCCAGTACACATACAAAGTGGGAAAAATTAGGAGGAATAACAGCATTTCTCCTTTTTATTTTAATGCCTAATTTTAAGTCGCGTTTATTGTTTTGACGTAAAGGACTGTCTATTATTGTTAGAAGATAAGGTGGTTGTATGGGAACGTCTGTGTAGGGCCCATGAAATGTCACCTTAATGAAGAGTAACACAAAGCTGCAATTTGCACTGCTTTGTATTACTTTCAGGCAACTTTCCAGAGCAAAACAGGGTTTGCATTGGAAACAAATGTTTTTTTAAATGTTTTGCCCAGGTTTACTTCACTTTTGTGATGTAAACCAAAAGCAAAATGGCCGTGAATCTGGGTCTAAGTGTGAGCAGGAATGAGTATGAGTGAGGCAAATTAAGAAAGAAATAGGGTAAACTCTTGGGTGGTATTGTGCCTCACTACTTTCAAAGATCACTAGCCACCTCTGACGCACATGCTAATTGATGAGATTTGGCATAATGGCTTGAGCTGCCAACTTTGGAACTGGGGAACGAGGTTTGAATCCCAGCATCAGCTCAACATCCTGTGACATGAGCAAATCACTTAATCATCCTTGGCCTTAAAAAACAGATTCTGTGTAATGCTATCTGGTGCACATGTAAAGCACCCTGATGCCTTTGGTCTGGGTTTGCTAGGGTTAGAGGGTTGGGCCAGCTACATACTGGCCCTCTTTGCTAACCATTCACCCTACCCCTATTTTGCCTACATCATTTTTCATGTTTTTATATTTTAGTCAATACTCTGCACTTTTAAACTCAAAACAACAAACTCCCACCTCCCCCGATGCTATTGAAGCCCTTTCAGCCCAGTGAGCATTGCACGCCCGTAGCAGATTGTAGGTAGCTGCTGACTTATAATGACAATGCGTGATTAGTTAGGCTAATCTAATTTTTTTAGGTCTCGCCTAAGCAACGCGCATGCGCTGCAAAGGAAAAAGACCTATATCCATCGATTTAGTTTGGCTGCCAAAAACGGGCACGCATTGCATTGCCTTCAATGGCAATGCGTGCACGTTTGGTGATGCCCTTGCGGGAGCGAGCTTTGACATATGGTTCCTGCTTGCTCCCGCAATGGAACCCGGCGCAGGCCCCCTCCTCTCTTCCCCTCCCCCTGCTGCCTCCTCCTCTCCTCGTCAGCGCGAGGTGCATGTTTGTCTTTTTTGGATCCATTTCACAAGGAAGAAACTAAATGAAGAAGGAAAGAGAGGTTGTGAACCGTTTCTTCAAGTCAGGTTCAGTATTCAGGACGAAAGGTCAGCTATACAGGTACATCTGAGGAGATTGTTCAGTAATATAAAAGTTTATATATTTTGGTTTCTATAATACCATGCAAACATTCTCATTTAGCTGGACTTTATTAAGGAGTAAAAAAAAATCAAACACACACTAAGCAGAATTGGACAGTTTGAAGCATGTTACCTAGAAGAGTTCATAGTTTGGCCAATTCTACCAGATACTGGCATTTCGAATGCATGTTCCAGGCATAATTAGTGATAGCTGGTTTCAGGGATGCGAAGGCTGCCAGATCTTGACCTGTAAGCTACCATTGCACAGCTGCCAGTTTTGATTAGATGCAGTTGCCTGTGAACAGACTTCTTTTATACCTAAACTTCAGGCAGTAGTATAGGGGATTTCACATTTTCTTGTATTTATTTATTAAGGCGATCACAATCTAATTATGTAAGTTGATGTGTTTAGCCAGGGTTAAATAGCATATTGCAGAATTTTGCTTTCACTCCTGAATCGTGTAACTCGGCATGTTTAGGCCGGGATAAGTAGGCATAGTAGGTTACAGATTTAGCTTTCACTTCAGTCTGTAAATACAATTTAGTATTTTTCTCAAGTACTAAGGAGTTTTGTGCACCAACACTGGCTTACCAGTTGTTTCAGGATAACCCACTCATGATTATAGTGCCTTCAAATTTAATCTGGTCGTTATTTCAGAATTTCAGGCTGGGACACAGGGTTGAGCACTAGTAAGATACTGTTACGAGGTGCCAGCCAGTGACTGAAAGCACAGTGAATGTGAAAGTCATTATTTTAAAACTTTATTACACAGCATATGACCGGCTGCCGAAAAATGTGCAAACAGATTTACTTTTTTATATTATTAAGATTAGTGACACTACATTTTTGGGGGTTTTCCAACAGTATCAATATGCTTTTATAGCTTATTATTGCTCAAAAGATATAATTTCAGATTTTATCCCTTTGATAGGATGTCATTGCTTTGTTTTACCTGCGAAAAAGTGTCAAGCATTTGGCAGTTTAATATCACTCATAAGTACACGGAAACCATAAAAATGTTTCTTATAAGTATACTGAAAACTTGGCAGTTATGTTTGACCGAAGTTTCCAAACTGTTTATAGACAATCATATATTGTCTTCCACTGTTATGAAGGGGCTCCGCACTTAGGTGACTGTTAGACGGGGACCTGGAGGGTCGGCCGAGGACAAGGGGAGAGGCCTCCGGTGAGGGCCGTCTCCAGCGATCGTACAGACAAGTAACTTCCCCCCCACAGATGGACACCACACAGGGATAAGGTTAAGGCTTTTTATATGCAGTTTCTCGAAGCAAAGTATCACGGTACAGTGAGATCGGGACACGATGGTCCTCTCAATTCTAGTCTCTGGAAGGGAAAGGGGGTAGCTGTAGCGATCACACTAACAGGCACAAGGAAGAAAAAGTGCATTTTCATTACGCTTCCCAAATGGAAGAACTACTGGTACCAGAAGGCAATGCGGCGCCAGGAACCAGGGAAGTGGGCGGACGCTATATAGGTTCCTCCCAATCACCGGACCAGTGCTTGTCAATGTTGTTCCTGAGACTGCTCCGTTTCCTTTCCTGTGGATGCCTGTTTTCTATTGCGCCGACGGTGAGACCTGTGAGATTGGCGTTCCTGTGTTTAACATCGCCGACGAAGAGCCAGCGTGGTCAGAGTGTGAGGGAGTTCCGGCGCCAACGAAGAGCCCGCGCGGTCAGAGTCTGAGAGTGTTTAACATCGCCGACGAAGAGCCAGCGCGGTCAGAGCCTTTATCCGCACCTCACCGGGAAAGAGCCTGCAAGATCCCAGTCACCGCGGAGTTGGTGTACAAGCCGTATTCTACTAACTGCAAGTATCGAGAGGAGTGTGGGATCGCCTCCTTGTTTCCGTTGTGTTTGTTAGTTGTACTTTCAGATTTTTTATAAGCCTGAACTTCCGTAGTGCAAGTGCGTGGGGGATTGCCTGTTTACCCTGTTACCTCCCCGAAGTACGAGTAAAAAGGAAGATTACTGAATCTGTTTCCTACTTCTCCACAAGACGTATTGTGGTGATGCTTAGACGTGCTGTTAACGTCTAACCATAGATATCGCTGCTACCTATTTATAAACATAGTCGAGGTGAATGCAAACATTGAGAAGTGACGTAACTTCTTATATACTTTTGGCCATCCTATTTGCTACTAATTCTCCTGAGATCTCTACGGGAAGAAGAAGGAAAGATCTTGGTGAGTTGAGCTATAAAGGGGACTGCGGGAAGGGCAACAACAGTATAGGTACTAAGAGCCTGTTGTTTGTCTTTTCCTCCACTTGCAGTACTGTCAATCCCTATGTCTACTGTGGTAGCGTTGACCTGAGAAATTCGAGGAACCAAAGACGTCCTCTGCCCATTCACCTCGCGGCCTCCTTCCAGATTCCCTCCGACAGTGGTGGATTACCCAGTGTTGAGAGTTTATGGGAAGAGGCTTTGAGGACTATCGTCTTGTCGTCTCTGCTGGCCCCTGGGAGCAAGGTTAGTGGCGCATGCGTGTTCTTGCGCTGCTTGCGATCATGACAGATTGACAAGCCCAAGAATACTGTCCAGCCTAGACGATGGATACGAATGCGGCCCTTACCTCCTTACTGGAAAGCTTTTCAAACTTGCAGCAAGAAGTCCAGACCTCTAGAGCAGAGAATCAAGCTCTGTATAAGGAAGTGGCGGATTTGCGTAAAGACATGTCTGATCTCGCACAAAGAGAACCAGTTGCTAAACCATTGTTGAGACCAGCCACTTTGCCCCCGCCTTCCTCCTTCCCGTCAGGGGGTTCCTTTGTGGCTCCTTCCACCTCTACCGAGACTACTCCTACCGTACACATCATACAGAACCAGGGTATACCTCTAGCTCCGCCCGAAAGATTCTACGGAGACCCCCGAAAATTCGAAACGTTCTTGAACCAATGTCGTCTTCATTTTTTATGTAAACCCATGGTATTTCAGGATGAGGCGTCAAAAACAGCCTTCATGATGTCTTATATGGGAGGGAATGCGTCCAGTTGGACGATCCCTTTACTAGAAAGGGATGATCCTGTACTTCGGAATTTCTCTGACTTTTGTCTTGAGCTACGGAAGTTGTTTGACAGAAAGTCTCACATGATGTCCTTGGATCGGGAATTAATGACTTTACGACAAGGGTCACAAGACCTCTTGTCTTATATTACCACGTTTAATCGCCTGATAGTGGAGACTGATTGGCCAGTTCAAAAAAGGATATCCTTGTTTTATCAGGGGCTGAGGAGTGAACTGAAGGACATATTGGCACAAGTGGTGCAACTACCGTCCACCTGTGAGGAACTCATTGATTTAACGGTCCAACTTGATCACCGATTGCTGGAAAGGAAGGGGGATCGAAGTAGGGGTGACTACAGGTTCTCATACCCCTTGGTCAGAACCCGACAAGGGGGTGAAGAAAAGGCCAAAGTACCAGATAGTCCTGAACCAATGCAGATAGGGGGGATCCGTGGTCCACTCACCAAAGAAGAGAAGGACAGGCGAAGAAGACTCAAACTATGTCTTTATTGTGGTAAAAGTGGACATTTCATAAATGATTGCCGAGCTAGAAATTACGTTCCGGGAAAAACCCCTCTTCCCAGAGTACAGGCCACTTCGAGAATGGATGAGCCGACGGAAAACTAAAGGTCTCGGATCAGTTAGAGGCCTCTGATTCGAGACACCCATCTACCATGGTCTCCCCTTTTGTAGCGAATACCCTTCATCCTGCGGTCGCCCATATGAATGTCAGCGTATCCTTATGGATCACGACTCAGGAGTCTTTACTAGTAGATGCCCTGCTGGATTCCGGGGCTACTGGAAATTATATCGATCGGGAATACGCCCTTCGAATGGGCATTCCGTGTGAAAAGAAACAAAAACCTGAAACCGTCAAGGCAGTGGACGGAATGGTCCTTTCTTCAGGACCAGTCGTATCACCTACCCTTCCGCTACGGATGGAATTTGGGAAGGAGCACAGTGAAAACATTCAGTTCGATCTCATTGATGCACCGCAATTCCGTCTTATTCTGGGAATGCCCTGGCTCACCTTACACGATCCTGTGGTGAGTTGGTCCTCTAGAACAGTCAGTATGACGTCTGATTATTGCAGGGAGCATTGTCAGTGTCAGGCTACCTATAACTACACACCCAACCCATCACCTGCTACATACTTAGCAAACTCTTGTACAGTCGACCAGTTCTGTTGTGCCACGACCTTGCCAGAAGAGTACCTAGAGTATAATGCTCTGTTCGACAAACAAAAAGCCACCCAATTGCCTCCTCACCGGGCATATGACTGCCGCGTAGACCTTGTCCCTGGAGCAGACATTCCTTGTAGTCGAGTGTATGCCTTAACGGAGAAAGAGACACAGTATCTGAAGACCTACATCGATGAAAACCTGGCTACTGGATTCATAAGACATTCCACCTCCCCTGCCTCATCACCCATGTTCTTCATTCCAAAGAAGGACTGTGAAGAATTGAGACCCTGTATTGACTACAGAGCCATAAATAAAGTGACGATCAAGAACAGATACCCTCTCCCCCTGATTCCAGTCTTAATGGACCAGTTAAAAGGCGCTCGATACTTCACCAAACTTGATCTCCGCTGAGCATACCATCTAGTGCGCGTGAAACAGGGGGATGAGTGGAAAACCGCGTTCAGAACCAAATTTGGCCTCTATGAGTATAGGGTGATGCCTTTCGGTCTCTGCAACGCCCCAGCAGCTTTCCAGTACTTTATGGATGAGGTTTTAAGGGGGTGCTTGGAGTCTTTTTGCATAGTGTACATAGATGATATTTTGGTGTATTCCGTGTCTTATTCTGAACACATATCACATGTAAAGACCGTATTGGACAGATTGCAACAGAATTCCCTGTATGCTAAATTGGAGAAATGCCTATTTCATGTACAAGAAGTGGCTTTTTTGGGGTATGTCATCAACGCCCAAGGGTTCAGGATGGACATGAATAAGGTTGAAGCCATTTTGTCATGGAAGACGCCTAGAAACGTAAAGTCAGTGCAGAGCTTCCTTGGCTTTGCCAACTACTATCGGAGATTTGTTCAGGATTTCTCCAAGACCATACAACCTATCACGGCACTCCTGCAAAAGAATGCTCCATTCATATGGGGAGAGGAAGCAGAAAGTTCCTTTCAGCTCCTGAAAAATAAGTTCACACAAGCACCTGTCCTACGACATCCAGACCCCCAACTGCCGTTCATTCTGGAAACCGACGCTTCGCAGTATGCTCTTGGGGGAGTGCTGTCACAAAGACACCCTTCTACAGGACAGCTTCACCCTGTGGCGTATTACTCGAAGAAACTCACTCCCTGTGAAGTTAATTACACCATTACGGACAAAGAACTTCTTGCCATTAAAAGAGCATGTGAAGAGTGGAGACATTATCTTCTAGGGGCATTGCATACAGTGGAAATAATTACAGATCATCGTAATTTGTTGTTTCTAAAGACAGCGAAAGCATTGACTCCTCGCCAGCTAAGGTGGACTCTCTTCTTTTCCGACTTCGATTTCGTGATTAAGTTAAGACCAGGAACACGCAACGGGAAAGCAGATGCCCTCTCGCGGCTTGGGGATGAGGAGACAGCTGCCCCCACAGAACCACCGTCCATCCTTAAGGAGACACACATCCTGGAGGACACAGTAGCCTTAATCACCTCCAAGGATTTTCTGGAGGATTGCAAAGTTGCCCTGTCTGTTTTGGATGTTCCTTCCTGGATACAAGAAGATCCAGCACATCGCTGTGAAAAAGACCAACTTGCATACCATTATCATGCATTGTACATACCCCAAAGCGTTTTACAACTACAGGTGTTACAATGGGCTCATGACTCAGTATTAGGCGGACACATGGGCATACATAAAACCATTGCCACAGTGGAACGATCGTTTTGGTGGCCTAGTATTCGAGTCGACGTGAAAGAATACCTCAAGAATTGTGCTGTTTGCGCCCAAGGGAAGTCTAGTCATGCTAAACCTTCAGGTCTGCTACAACCGTTGCCGATACCACCCAAACCCTGGCATACCGTGTCTATGGACTTCATTGTGGAGATGCCCCCTTGTGAAGGCCAAACCGTTATATTGCTGGTAGTTGATCATCTCACGAAAATGGGACATTTTATATCCTTGCCCGGTCTACCCTCCTCATTTGAATTGGCTAAGGTGTTCCTGCAACATGTCGTGCGGATGCATGGCTTGCCAAGTGTGTTGATAACAGATCGAGGAACACAATTTACTTCCCATTTCTGGAAGGCTCTATGTACATTGCTCCAAATCGATGCACGCCTCTCCTCTAGTTACCATCCGCAAACGGATGGAAAAACGGAAAGGCTAAATCAAACACTTGAACAATACCTCCGTTGTTTTACGTTGCAAAGCACCGCAGACTGGACCACCCTTTTGTGGTTGGCGGAGTTCGCCTATAATAATGCTGTACATTCCACCTTGGGATGCTCCCCGTTCTTTTGCTTGTATGGTTTTCATCCTAACATGCTTCCCTTTGAGTGGCCTGCCACCTCATTGGTACCTACTGTTCAGGAACATCATGCTCATCTTAGGGCTATCTTGATTGACGCTAGACATTGCTTGGAAAATGCCCAAAAGGCCCAGAAGCGTTATGCGGATACAAATCGCTCCTTAGAACCTGAGTATAAAGTGGGGGATAAAGTGTGGTTATCTACACGGAACCTGCATTTGAAAGGAATCAGTAAACTGAAGCCAAAGTTTATTGGTCCCTATGGTATCAGTAAGGTGATAAATCCGGTAGCCATGAAGCTTTCTCTCCCTGTGTCATGGTCGATACATCCTGTGTTTCACGTGTCGCTTCTTCGCCCTTGCCTTCCTGATGTCCGGGTGCCAGACCGCCCTCAACCTTTGGAGATCGAGGGACAGGATGAGTACGAGGTTGCATCTATCTTGGACTCCCGGATGGTGAGAGGTAGAATCCAATATCTGGTTGATTGGAAAGGGTTTGGCCCTGAGGACCGTACCTGGGAACCTATTACCAATCTACATTGTCCTGACTTATTGGCGCAGTTCCATGAAAAGTACCCTGGGAAACCTGGTCGTCCGCCGGGACGGCGGTCCTCGAGAGGGGGTACTGTAGCGATCACACTAACAGGCACAAGGAAGAAAAAGTGCATTTTCATTACGCTTCCCAAATGGAAGAACTACTGGTACCAGAAGGCAATGCGGCGCCAGGAACCAGGGAAGTGGGCGGACGCTATATAGGTTCCTCCCAATCACCGGACCAGTGCTTGTCAATGTTGTTCCTGAGACTGCTCCGTTTCCTTTCCTGTGGATGCCTGTTTTCTATTGCGCCGACGGTGAGACCTGTGAGATTGGCGTTCCTGTGTTTAACATCGCCGACGAAGAGCCAGCGTGGTCAGAGTCTGAGGGAGTTCCAGCGCCGACGAAGAGCCCGCGCGGTCAGAGTCTGAGAGTGTTTAACATCGCCGACGAAGAGCCAGCGCGGTCAGAGCCTTTATCCGCGCCTCACCGGGAAAGAGCCTGCAAGATCCCAGTCACCGCGGAGTTGGTGTACAAGCCATATTCTACTAACTGCAAGTATCGAGAGGAGTGCGGGATCGCCTCCTTGTTTCCGTTGTGTTTGTTTGTTGTACTTTCAGATTTTATATAAGCCTGAACTTCCGTAGTGCAAGTGCGTGGGGGATTGCCTGTTTACCCTGTTACCTCCCCGAAGTACGAGTAAAAAGGAAGATTACTGAATCTGTTTCCTACTTCTCCACAAGACGTATTGTGGTGATGCTTAGACGTGCTGTTAACGTCTAACCATAGATATCGCTGCTACCTATTTATAAACATAGTCGAGGTGAATGCAAACATTGAGAAGTGACGTAACTTCTTATATACTTTTGGCCATCCTATTTGCTACTAATTCTCCTGAGATCTCTACGGGAAGAAGAAGAAAAGATCTTGGTGAGTTGAGCTATAAAGGGGACTGCGGGAAGGGCAACAACAGTATAGGTACTAAGAGCCTGTTGTTTGTCTTTTCCTCCACTTGCAGTACTGTCAATCCCTATGTCTACTGTGGTAGCGTTGACCTGAGAAATTCGAGGAACCAAAGACGTCCTCTGCCCATTCACCTCGCGGCCTCCTTCCAGATTCCCTCCGACAGTGGTGGATTACCCAGTGTTGAGAGTTTATGGGAAGAGGCTTTGAGGACTATCGTCTTGTCGTCTCTGCTGGCCCCTGGGAGCAAGGTTAGTGGCGCATGCGTGTTCTTGCGCTGCTTGCGATCACGACAGTAGCGGGACAGTCTTGATACCCTTCGGGTATTGAGGTGGTCTGATGGATAGCTCATAATCCTCGAGCTCGGAGTTCTGGAAGGTCGGGCCGCGGCAGCGCCAGCAGGCTCGGATGGCAAATCTCACTTGAGGGGGGGGGGGCCGCGGCAGCGCCAGCAGGTCCCGACGATGATGTAGGTTACAAAGGGCCGCGGCAGCGCCAGCAGGTCCCGAAGACGATGTAGGTTGCAGAGGGCCGCGGCAGCGCCAGCAGGTCCCGTCGAGGAGGAAGGTTGCAGAATGCCGCGGCAGCACCAGCAGGCAGGACGATGGTTCACAAAGCAGGGCTGCGGCAGCGCCAGCAGTCCGTCAAGGGATGAGTTCTTCTAGGTGTCTCTCGACTCCAGGATACAACTCCTTCCTGCTCTGGAGCTGCCCCAGTTATAGGTCTGGCCCCCTTTGATGTCCGGACCCTCGCTCTTGGAGGTCGGAAGGTCCGGGATGAGGGAGTCCACACACCCAGCAGGGGGGTGGAGCCAGCTCCCGGGGAGGCTGGGGGCGATCGGCACTGGCGGGGGAGAGCCATCGACACTCCTCTCTCCCATTGACCTGCCAAGTGGTCCGTTCACCTCCTGGGTGGATGGTGGTGCCGGGATGTCGGGGCCTGGCCAGGCCCAGGGTTGGGGTCGGGCTGAGGCCACGCGGCCTCGTGGTGCAGTGTCCAAGATGGCGGCGGGGCCGGGCAATGGTGTTGGCGGGGGCCCGGGCCAGTGATACAGAGATGTCCGGGGGTAGGTGTCCCGTAGGGGACGGGTTGCGGGTTGCTTCTGGGGGTCGCCGGGGTCGTCCTTCTGGTGGCACTGGGAGAGCCGGTGTCCAGGCTCTGTCATGCGGGGAGGGAGCGGGCCCTTCACGAGGCCTGTCCAACAGTGACCACAATGTGTCATAAATCAAAGCATACTTTCTTTGAATATGTGCAAAACAAGTATAATATAATGTCCAACTGTTTCTAAAACCTCGTTTTACAACTTTGTGATAGTGCAATTTGGATTTATCTGCACTACCACGTGTATACAGCACAACACCTCCAGGTTTTATGCTGGAGCTTCCAGCATTATTTTGTAACTTATTGCATTAGCAACCGATTATGCTGGAGACTGAGTGATGGTATAATCTCCTAGTTGCACTTGCTATGCTATAAAATGTGCTTTTTAGGCTAGCACAGGGTCATGAATGAACAAATCAATGAGATCATCTTCTGAGCAGCTGCAGTGCCTGCCTGCACTCTGTTACTGAGAACTGCAGTCATGCAGTCTGTCTCCAGTTAGTGCCCATCTATTTCTGGTTCTTTGCAGCAGTTTTAAGATTTTCTTAGAGTTTCTCGTGGCTCAAATGGGTGTACTTTCTGATATTTATATGTTTCCCTTCAATGCTTGTTTTGACTCGCAGGAAAGTGTCACTCATAGTTGTTGAAATGTCACTCCTAATTACTCAGAAATTATGAAAATGTGTGGACCGAAGAGAGATTTTTTTAAAATGACATTCTCTGCCCGGTTTTATTTTTACACATCAAGATATAATCCCCCTAAATGTTAAACTATTGTATGGCCAAAGCTATTACTGCCACCTAACCCAAACACATCAACTCCATCTACTGGAGTCTTCCGTTCCTAGCCCTGCCCTCATTTTACCTTTCAATTATTTTCTTGTAACCTCCCAGTTACTTTTCTTTAATTGCCGGATACTTCGACTGCCCTTCAGTCTTTTTCCTCATTTGGACCTGCAGTCCTTTTCTAAGCCTGCACAGTTACTGGCAAACGAAGCAGTCTTTTGCTTGCCTGTAATAACCAGCCCTCCAGCAACCTATATCTGTCCACTGGAGCAAGGCTGCTGTGTCATAAAAATAAAAAGTAAACTACTTCTAGTGCTGTAGGTTGCCACCAGCCATGAGTGAGAAATGTGAAATGACATAGCATCTCAGTTATCCTGCCTTAGTAACGCAAACTCCCCCTCAAACAAATAGGACAGGAGCGTGGGCAACCATCTCTAGAAGTGACTAAGAAATTGCACTTTTTCCTTTGAGCTAGCACTCCCTTTACTCACCAGCCAAGCATTTGGACAAGTAGTGATGTGAACCACTGCTCCAATCTATTCCTCAAAGTTCCCAAGGAAAAGACGGCTGTCCCTCTCCACACAAAAGACCCTTAAGGCATAAAGCGAAGGATCCTGAGACCCGCTTTGCTTTGCTTCATCTCACAAAATCAATTTCACAGTATGATTTTACATACGAATATAAAGCCCCTAAAGATCAGGCTGATAAATCATTTTATCATATCATTGCACCTCTAAACACACTACTCCTCCCACTCTGCTTTAACGCCCTCTTCCCTACTTCTCCATAATGCCAGCGTATCATACTTCTCTGGACATTCTCGATCCTTGTCGGTCTACCATCTACTTCACTGACGGTCTACCATTCTTTTACCACAGCCTGACTAAACACTTGACCAGAACTACCTACTGGTCTATTGGTCACTTTCTCTTAGATCTACACGACCTCCATTAAACCTACTCATACACTGGGCCAGAGATGCCTACTTATCCACCAGTTTTTTCTTAAACTGAACTTGACAATCTTTTGACAATCCTGCTTGCTCATTAGACATTTCTACCTAAGAAAGCACCAGTCGTTTCCTAACCTCTGCCTACCATTCCTCCAGCAAGCCTGACCCTGCAGTATGTCATACTTGCCATATCTTAATACCCTCTTCGGCTTCCCTTAGAACAAGCATTGGCATAGCCAATAGGTTTTGCCTTTGGGACCTTATACGTGTTTAGTTATCCAGCACAATAACCTTCGTGCAACAACATCAACTGTTGCATGGCTAAACACTTATAAGGACCCAAAGGCGAGACCTATTGGCTATGCCAATGCTTGTTCTTAGAATGTTGTCACATGTAGTCCTCGTTTAATGCTTGGTTGAAGAAGACTGCGAGTCGCAGAATTCTAAGTAAAAAACTAGACTGACCTAGTCACACATGAACCGCGATAATTTGGCAGCTATGATTGTACTATATCGTAATTGCATTTATTTAGTGCTTACTACCCTGTTGAGGCATTGATGCACTTTATGCAGGGTAGCATGCTCTTCTGGAACCCAAGGTGCTTTAAGTGGGCTGGTACTGTCCGGTACGGAGTACCAGCACTTTTTTATTTTGAGAGGGAGAGTACCAGCACTTCTCAGGAGAAGTGCTATTCTTTTAATTGGAGAGTACCGGCACTTCTCAGAAACTAGCAGGTACTCTGCTACAGAGTACCTGCACTTCTATTTTTCATTTCAAGCACAGCATTCCATGAATTTACTCCAGTTTCTATGTGGCGCTGCCCTGCAGGTGAGCTCTTTTACGTTTTCAAACAACTGCTGTAAGAGACACGTAACAGGAGAGCATCTTCCCTTCGCCCCTCGACGTCCATGAAACAAGTGTGACCAGGGAGTCTGTTATCCTTGTCTGTCTGAATGTTATCACGAGAGCCAACGCACTCACGCCGCCAGCGTCAAGCCTCGTTACAACTAGAATAACAAAATCTTATTTCAATTATTCTTTCAAGAGACTTGGAGAGTGAGAGGCTCTTTTTCAATGTGAAAATCTCCTCAAACTGCTTTTCCCGCAATCTTTCACAAAAAAACAAAAAAAACATTAGGCTTTCGCTCCCAGGAGACCATCGTCGCTGGAACAACTCTGAGCCTTGCCTTGGCTGCTGCTTGGAGAGCTGCGCTCGGCACCTGGTTCTGCTTATTTTAGAGGAACTCAGCTGTGCAACGTTAAGTTAACTACAATAGTCTCTCCTTCTAGGATCGCCCCGGACTCATTAGTTGTACTGCTTCTCTTGGCCAGATCCATAACTTGGTTGTCTTTGTTTACAAATCTGGAGCCACATCACATTGAGAGAGCACTGTGTGCCCTAAGTTTAGACTAAGGGGTGTATTTAGTAAGACTTTGCGCCGTGTTTGTGTCACAAATGTGACATAAATCTACGTAGAATCTTTTCTTACTGATTTACTTTCCAACACAAACATGTCTTGATCTGGAAAATCACTTGAAAGTAATGCAAAGCAGTGCATAGCGCTGCTTGGCAGTACTTAGCACCAAGGGGGAGCTATCCATGGGTGGTGCTAGGCTTTTCCATGTAACCAACCAAGTTTTTGACCCAAAACCAGATTTACTTAAAAAGGTAGACAGGGTCTTGCGGCATTTCAAATAGGTGCTCTCACAGAGAAATGCTATTATTTCGACTTCTTTTTCTGATTTTGCATGTGTACTGCATGGTAAACAACGATTACCAGGAAATGTTTTTCAGGGAATTACAACGCGGTTGTTACAACGACTGCGTTGTAAAAATGCATACCATTACTCCTCAAGTCGAAACAACTTGTGTAGGGGGCAGAAGGTGATACTGTCCGCACAAACTGGAGTTGGAATAGTAAATATACCAGCGCCCCCCCCCCCTTCGCAAGTTGTTGTTACGACTCGCAGGATAATGGTATGCATGGTTACAATGCAGTTGTTGTAACTTCTGCGTTGTAATTCTCTCCGGGGGAAAATAATGTGTTAAAAAGAGGGATATTCATGCTGCACTGTGCAGCTCACATACGAAGTTGGAAAAGTTTTAAAGGCAGTCTAAGCATAGTATGTCGTACTGGAAGGGTATCCTTCCAGAACAAAACCAATGCTAGGGTCACGCAGACTCTCTTGCACTATGGTGCAAAGATTGGCGCATGGCAGCAAATTTCAGTGTTGCCTCTAGGGAGAGGGGAGGTGAGGGCCATATTTCAGCAAATATGTCCCTCCCCTACTCTCTCTTTCTCATGCACTTCAGAGCAGCATTTTTGGCTTCTGAGCTGCGTTGCCTGAGATTTTAGCAATTCTGGGCCCAAGTCTCTCTCTCTACCTCAGTTTTGGGATAACTGCTGTGTTAAGCAGCTGAAAAACAGGAGCATCTCTACTTTAGTAGAATGCAGCGAAATGTCATTGCAATAATGTAGCACAAAAAGACGCCATCATCAAAAACTGCAAAACATATTACCACCACAACAAAATACTACACAAAAAATAATGGCAAACGTTCTTGTTGGACATTTCTACCTCCAGAATTCTATTATTGTAAGACAATGGTAAAACGTTTTTGAACCAAGCACTGTCTTATCTTACCACAGAGGATTTAAAACACCAGTCAACAATTTTTTTAACTTACCCCTTCAGTGTATACATAGAGAAAACAGATTTAACTACATCAATTATTATTGCCACTTTGATTTCTCTTATACAGCACTTTGTTGGCACTAGTGTGACCACAATTTGCAGTTCCCTTACCCTAGGAAATATATGCAGCTGCGTGCCAATGTGAATTAGACGGATATGTTCTGGTGCGGTCTATATATGAAAGAAAGTGTTGCTTTCAAAATACTGTTTGGAGCACATGGAAAAATGCCTCAAAAGTGGGTAGAGGATGGGAAGGCTGCACTTTGTTTCCAGTATGCTGGGGCACATCAATTAGGAGGCTTATGTTGGATATGTGCAGTGTTTACGAGTGGACTGCATGTGTGGTGGTATTGGTAAAGTAAATGAGAATGTCATTCCAATTGTGGCACAGCGAGCAGTAGATGCCGCTAACTCTGTGAGGAGTAAATTATTCTAGCAATAAATGGAAGATTGATCTGGGCTGGGAATTACTGACAATAACTGGTTGATTGTATGTGGGTTTACCAAACATGTATCCATGTTCTACCCCTAAAAGATCATGCACTTCACATATGTGCATGGGTGTATTTTGTGTCCCACTTACTTTGGTAAACCTTCCACACACCATATTTAGCCGTAAATAAATTAGTCTGATATGTCTGACACATGATCTTTAGATCTAAGCTCTGATCAGCCCAAGTCACTGTCACTTGAGAATTCTCAGAAGAGTTTGAGCTCTTCTCTTTCAAAAATAAACAAGACTTAGTTAGACCTCTTCAATGGAAAAATTATATTTTGACATTTGGTCCTTGCATTCCCCTAACAAGAAGGAGGTTTTGGGGGGCGTGGATTGAGCAGCCAACATGGCGGACACAGCCTAACAAGGCTCCGTACACCCACGCCAGTAATTTGAAATAATTCGCCAAAATCCTTGCTCAAACGGAGCATAAAAGTCGCCCCTGAGCCAGAAGCAACAGTGCTTCACTTGGAGGGGAAAATAACGCCGGCGCACGGTGGATTGCTGCCGACTGGAGTGCGTTGCGAGTCCGGGCCTGCTCGGGCTAGTGCTGCGCCTGCGTCCTTGATCCGGAGGATGTCTCGAAGATAAGTGGGGGGCAAATCGAACCCCTGGAGGTGATCTGGGGCTGGGAAGGATCGGCGCTGCAGAGGAGGCTACCCAAATCTGGGTGTGACCGGTGAAGATGGTGGGCCCTTTGGTGGAGCGGGCCCATCTTGTTGCAGACACGGTCGCTCACGGGAATCCTTGGCCGCACATATTCCATGGCACGCCTCTCCGCCTGGGCTGCCCCATACCACACAGCGCCATGGGTGCGAGGGCCTAATCCGACGCTGTGAACACTTTTGTGGGACTGGGGCCGGGAGAGATATGTGGCGGTGCTGCGCATGGCCTCAAGCGGCCTAGTTGCAGATTTTGCAAACCCGCCAGAGTACGCCAGCCCCAGGGTGCGGGGCTTGGACTGGCGGAAATGCATCCCGGGGCACCCCCTCACATTGACATTGGGTAGTTGAAGATTCCAGAAGGGAAATCAGACAAGCCTACCGGAGTGCCTGTGGTGGACCGGGGATGGGGTGCAAGACCGGGCCCCACAGAGAGAGCATGAGGCCATCCAGACCCACACATAAGGCCACAATTCCCCATCTACAGGTCCAGGCAGAGATCCGTAGCAGAGTCGCGGGGGCCTTTGCAGTGACCAGGGATGGGATTGATCCCCTGGGCCGAATAAGTAGAGCTCTGTGGAGGGCCCTTCTTCACATTGCTTGTTGGGAAAGCGGTACCCCTGCGGCTCCCCAGCGATGATGACACACCTGAGAAGCAGGGACCTTGGTGGGGGGGTGGGCTGCAGGTGAGGGGTCCGGCGAGTCTGGTCCATTTAGGGGGCCTACTTCCTTGCTGCCTTGGGCAGCGGATGTGGCTGAGCTAGGCTCGGTGCGGCTTGTGGCCCAGGGCAGGCCAGATACCATGAGACCCGGCTTGCTGCACCATCCCTCGATGAGATCGAAGGAACGCTTGTGGTGCCATTCCCCGGATTCAAGTAGATAAGCTATAATACCTCCTAGACGCGAGATCCTCCCAGCCGCGAGACCAGGAGACTTCTGTCCAACATGATCAAAGACTAGCAAGTGGATGCAGGCCCTAAACAGAGCACCCTAGACCACTTTACAACGACCCTTGGCGGTGCCACCCGTGGGGGGAAGCCAGCGGCTCGATACTTGACAACGCAACGCTCCTGGCGGAAATCATTGAGGCAAGAGATACACTAGACGTGAAGATTGGCGCGGTGGGGCCCGAGGTCTCCTTTTTGCGGCAGGACCTCCAGAAGGCCTTGGACCATATCACGGAGGTGGAAACACGCGTCTCGACCGTCAAAGATCACATAACGACCTTGCTGAAGAAGGTTAACAAACTTACTGTCGTGGCGCAAGAGCTGGCTTCCGGGTGGAAGACGCGGAGGGCTGCTCCAGACGTAACAAATTGCGCTTTGTCGGTTTTCTGGAGGGCTGTGAGGGCTCATCCATGGACCACTTCATTACGCAGTGGCTGAAGGGCCTCATGCCAGAAGATGCATTATCTACCTGCTTTGTAGTGGAAAGGGCGCATCGGGCACTAACTAAGAAACACCCCCTGGAAAATACCCGAGCCCAGTGATTGCCAGGCTGCTGAACTATGCCGACCCGGATGCCATATTGCAATTTGCTAGGGCTCACAAGGACAAGCTTCTATTTGAATTGCGTCTTATTATGATCTTACCTGGTTATACTAGGCTGGTGCAACAGCAATGCCAGACCTTCATGGCGGCTAAGCGCAGTGTAGTGTAGTTCCTTTAACCCTGATAGGATCTGTGCATTGGAATAATATACACTATAGTTGTGGCATAGGACTGAAGTCAGTATGCCTCTATTGAGTACATTAAACGTAATTACTTGTGTGTGCCAGCTAACTCAGAGGTCACTAGAAACTTCTTGAATAAACAAGAAGGGATTCGTTTTTGACAACCGCATAAACGTGACAACTTTGTTTCCCTTAGAATCGGAACAGTCTCAGAATCGTGGAAACAATAGATAACAGTTTCACTCAGTCAATTGTGCATGCTTCATTTCTACAGAGTTTACACAGAAATAAGTAGACAGGTATTTCAATAAAAAGGGTTTATTGAACAGTCTTATTTCTCATGCAAGAGATATGAACTGCTACAATCGTAAGACAGAATAGCAGTAAGATAAAATAATACTGCAATAGCATGGTTTGTAGCTATGACATATATTCATAAAAAATACATACATAAATACCACAGGCTAAAATGTGAAAAGTCGTCTGGTGCTTTTAGCTAGTTCTACCCCAGTCTACCTAACCTAAGTGTAGTATGAGGTAAGAAGTAGGTGCTGTTTTTCTATAGCCTAGTTTAGCTATAGTTAGGATTGGTGTTGCCAAGATTTGCCAAAAGTCCCTCTAGGTTCTAGTCTGCTCCATACCTTAGAATGAGAGAGGTTGGAATCTCTTTCCGGGTCTCGATCTCTAACACCACGCAAGGGGAGTCAGAAACACTGGAGCTGGATTCTCTGTGAGAAGGATGACAGCGTCTGTCAGTGCGTCGGGCAGGGACTCGAATTCCTTCCGAACTTGTCGTGGCAAGCCATGCAAGTATGCAGCCATGACTTGCCATGGCAAGTGAAGGTATATTTATACCTTGAAGGTGTTTAGGAATGCCAGTATTGACGTAAAAGTAGGGCAGAGAACCGGTATGAATGAACCCCTAAGGAATAGATGTTCATGCATAATAAATGAGTTCTTGGAGAAATCAATAATCCAAGCAAGGGGAAGTCCTAAACGCTTAAGAGTCTAGTTGTCCAAGAACTCGTTGTGACGTATATGGACGGATGTAGTTGGCCATGCCTGTATTTGGTTAGCATGGATAATGCCTAAATAAGGATTGGATTTCTATGCCTAAATAAGAGAAATGTGAATTGTGCCTATATAAGGGCTTGTCGGGAAATCAATATACGGTATCTAAATTGACACATAACACCCACTCCAGTTTTGTATGAACGACAATACTAAATTCTAAACATGCTAAACATATCTAAAATATAGCTACATATTAATTTGTTGAAAATTTGTCTTAAATATATTAGAAAAATGCATTGAAACTGTTGCTATGCATAAAATGAAATGAAATTATGCTGTACATATTAAAGCAATACTTCATTCTAAGCATACGTTGGCATTTGAATGCTAAATGAATGAGCATGAGTGTGTACATTATGAAATGGCTGGTAAATACAGATGAAAAAAAGCCAAAACCATTTGATGCAAGTTACATAAAACAATTGCTATTGACAAGGTGACACATTGTCTCTGGAAGTGTTTCAAAGAAGTCTGTTCTCTATGAATAGGTCTACTGTAAGAAGATTACTGTGCCCAAAAAAACGGAAAATGCAAATTTGAAGAAAATCATAGAAAAAAGTTCCAAGTTAAGGGCCATATGTATCAACACATTTCCCCATAGACACAGAATGGGCAAAACCCTTTGATACATCTGGCCCTTAGTCTTTGTTTTTGAAAAATGAAGGCCAAATTCAGAGTCTTCCTGTACACTGTGAGCTGAATCAAAAGGCAGTGTTCTATTTGAAGAAAATCATAGGAAAAAGTTCCAAGTTTAGTCTTTGTTTTTGAAAAATGAAGGCCAAATTCAGAGTCTTCCTGTACACTGTGAGCTGAATCAAAAGGCAGTGTTCTAATCCTGTAGACAAAAAGTCATCTACCGTTGTAGGTGAAAGTTGGATTATCTCGTTTACAAGACTAACCGTACATAGATGAGAAGCATTGCCTTCAGCATTGGAAGCCTCAGCAATGTTCGATTCCGATGTTACCTGTGTGCCTGTTGATTCCTCTCGTTCCACAGCAGCAGCAATTTACGTCTGTGAGATCTCAATGAATGCCGTCATCAGGATTGGTAGCCGCTGGGGACAACAAACAGCATGGGCCTGATGGAAGTGTTAGACAGATGTCTAGCATACATTCTTCACCGCAAAGCAGGCAGTGTAGAACAGGTAAGATGCAATCTTGCCACATTGGTCTGAATGACAGAAACCATGTGGTATTTAATTCTTGTAGATAAGGTAAACCCAGAATTTGGACGATGCGCTCACAACACTTCTTCTCCAGTAGAGCTCTCTCCACGGTGCATTGGGCGTCGCTGGTGATTTGGCTTGCCATATCGTAGCAGTAGGAGCAAAAACAGGATCCCTGCAACGAGTGCTAAATGTAGTGTCAGTCCACCAAACACAAAGTGCACAAAGTTGGGAATTATTCCAAGGACTGCTTGAAAAGGTGCTAGCAGTCCTGAACACACGTTCTTAAATGCATGTACAATACCGCTAGTATCAAACATGTTTAAGATACATCCCAACATTTCTGAGAAATGTATAGAGCAGTTTTATATTCAAAAGGGCATGTATCTCGGCTGAACTCCTTGTGGTTTGTAGATCATAAGTTTCTTTGGCTGAGGTCAGAGGCACTGTTTGTTGCAAAAGAATGGCTTTCATTCTGCTTAGAGTATCAATTCGTATAGAAGAGATATTCAGTGAAGGCCATAAAGGCGACTCCCTGGCTGTCTCTATTTGGGAAGAAGACGTGCATACAGCAAGTGACCCTTGATGTAACCATTACTAGATGGGATACCTGGCAACATGCCACAGCAGCTGTGATCATTCAACATGAGGTAACTTCCATTTGAAAGTTGTCCAAAAATTGGATTATTCACTGCAGCTGGTGAACCTTGCTGGTGGCAGGATACGTTTATAGTGGAACTATTACAGGCCCTGTGTAAATTAATACCCTGGCATAGGAAAGAACCGTTTAGTGCGTTTTCACAGTTTGTACCGCTAAGAAACACTTCACACCCCCCACTCCAACATCTGTGGGTGTAAGGTAAATCCCAGGATGTCTTGATGTATCCTTTACCCAACCTTTCAAATTTGCCTGCTGGTATATGTTTTAGGCAATACTGAAAATGGAAAGTTGTAACAGGCAGAGTAATTTTACCATGCATGATCCACTCAGTAGGTGGTTTTTCTGCCACCGTGAATGGTAACTTTTCCCGTTTTACAATGCTCAGCTCCTTATAGTCTGCTCCCCTTTGTGCCAGTTTGATCTGTTTATCAGTGAAATTAAATTCTGAAAACAGTGACGTAGTGTTGATTAAACGCCAAGGCACATAGCCCAATAGCATGATAGAACGTAGTTGAGACTGACCATGTTGCAACATGGCCAAGTCTTGTTCCATAATGTCTATGGCAGAGGATACAATGCTGTCCAATGAATATATCCTGGACGACAGAGTTGTTAACCCATTGTCTACTGCAGCAAGAGATTTCTCTAAATGAATACGATCAATTTCTCGTATTCTTTCTGCAGTTTGTGCTTGGGTTACCTTCTGTATTTCATTATAAGCAGTGTAGATACCGGCAAGAATTCCCTAAGGTCTGCACCTTCTTGAAGTAAAGTCAAGTGTTGTTTCACATCCTTTAGTGTTGCTTTCTGTAGCCAATGAAGGCAAAGTTTCCCTACACTGTATGTTGTTATTACCCTTGGATGCTGTCTTTGAACATAGCGTGGGTCTGGCCTAATGATGTTGAAAGCCTGTATTTTGTTCAGGAATCGATCTTGATAGTTGTTTGTGTCTGTGGGCAAGAGCAACCATTTTTTACTTTCTGGATCTGATCTGTTGTGATTTACGTCGACCTACCCCTGTGTAGTGCTATTACTTGCAGGTGCAGGTATGGACGAAGTGTTCATGTCTTTGATCTTGGCTATCCCAAGGCAAGACGTTTGTTGGACAGTGTCATACAAAAACATAATTTGCTGAACAAAGCTTCTACCCCCTGCACTTGCCAATCTTTTGTACCCCAGACAGATTATGTCTCAATGTTGTCTTTCCAAAAGTTGAAACCCTGCCTAGACAGTTGGGTAATAAAGGCTGCAGAATAAATCTGTTTTGTATTGGTGAACATATTTTTCGTTCTTGTCTTGTTCATACTTTTAAAGAAAAAACGTTTCTGGATTTGACAAGGTGATCCCTGAAAAATATGGAAATTTCATTGCAAATGTTTTTGAGCTAACCTTTGGAGGTGTAGGACAATGTTCCCATTGGTTATACGTGATTACATTTCTAGGTGTTGCAGTCTTATGCAAGAAATGATGGCCATAATAGTTATAATAATACATTTGTTCATAGTCTGCTGAACCCCTCTAAATATTCACGATTTGTGAATACTGCAGACATTTCTAGATCAGACATCATGTTATTAACAGTCTCAGAGTCCCAATCATCTGAAAAGGTACTAGAGGTAATAAAGTCACTTAAAGCAATTTTAAATAAGTGTGGAACCTTCAAAAGGTCCGACGGGCCAAGAATGTCATATTCTGTTTTGTTCCAAACTATACCATCTGGTATAGGAACGGCTGTGATGTTCACTGCTGACAAGTGTCTTGCTTCACGATGGTATTTATTTATTTATTTATTTATTTTGAAAGTTTTATATAGCGCGAACAAGATCTTTGCAGATATCAGAGCGCTTTACAAGGGCACAGGGGAGATGGAGTAATAGAATGTAATAGTTGAGGTAGTTAGGTACAAGGTGCATAGTTACATAGGTAGGTCAAAAAACAGGAGGTAGATAATAGGTGAGTTAGTACAAGGTGCATAGTCAAACAGTTGCGCCAATAATATAAAAGTACAAAAAGAAGCATATACTTGTTTAAGCGTGCTACAAGTGTTTTTGGAGATAATATAAAGGTGGGCATAGTTGAGGAAGATACGTGCAGGATGTAAAGTCACACAGGTGCATCAGTAGTACAAAAGTAGGGATGGTTGAGGTGGTGTAGGTACAGTGTGCAAAGTCAGACAGGTGCGTTAACAATACATCAAAATACAAAGAGGGAACATATACAATCAAATAAGTCATGATACAAGTAGTACAGGTAGACCAAGGGGTCAGGCATGTATTATGGAGCGGAATCATGAGAGCTGCAGGATAATAGATCATGTGTATTTAGCCATGAGGATCCCTTTTACTTGATTTGGTATGATTTGTGTGGCTGGAGAAGTAAGTTCACTCTTTTACTTGCTGTGTCCATTTGCATGTATCTTCCATTTATCAGCATACCCAGAGTTATTACCAGAGATAAACAAAGTAGAAAGAAGAATATTCCCAAACAATCCATAGTTCAATCCATGGTGAAACCAGATTAGTCTTTTTCAGGAGATGAAAAAAATCTGTTGCTTGTTCTTTGAAAGTTCTTTGTGCTGGCATTGTTTCAGGTTCGCTGGGATCCCCAAAAAATGTATCAAAGTTAATGAAATAGCCAGAGGCAGTTCTGGCAATGGTTGGAATTGCATCAGGATTCATTGAAAACGCAGCTGTTAGGGCTCTGATTGTTGTGGATGGAATACTGCAGTGATCCAGGCGGAGGAATTCCACTTCCGCCTCCGCCGCCATTTTTTTAACGGAGGAGGTCTAGTCTTCCACCTTCTCTGCTTGGGAACCGCTATTTAGGCTGCCACTGGCGCAGGTGCGCCCTTGATGAGTTAGTAGGTGCGGGGGAACTGCAGTTGGTTAACTCTGCTTGCGCACTGCCTATCTGGCTGCTTGTTAACCTGATTGCTTTTTAGTATAAAAAATCTGTTTTTAGCTGCAAGGGGATTTCTTTTGTCGTGCAGTTACCTGTGACATCTGTGCCTGGTGTGGTCTCTGCACCGCTCCGGTCCACTGCAGCCGTTAGGGGCCTGATTGATGTAGAGGGAGTACTGCAGTGATCCAGGCATGTACAACCTTTGGCTGCGGTTGCTAAAAGTTGGGATCTCACGATGGTGTCCTATGCAGATGATACCCAGCTAGTTATCACCTTAGCTGAGGGACCATCGGCAGCAGCCACCAGATTCAGAGAGGGGTTGACAGCAGTGGCACAGTGGATGACAGATAACTGTCTACAGCTCAACGCTGGCAAGACCGAGGTTTTGTTGGTGGGTAAGAAGGCTACCCTTTGGAATGAACACTGGTGGCCAGCATCTCTTGGCTCTATGCCATCTCCTAAAGCAGTGGTCAAAAATCTTGGGGTCTGGATGGACTCCACTTTTAGCTTCTAGACCCACACCAAGAGAGTTGCGGCTACCTGCGTGGGGCTAATAAGAGGTTTAAAACCTCTCCTGAAATATTTCCACCCGGCAGTGCGTCAGCTCATCATGCAGTCCACTATATTATCCCGCTTGGATTATGCCAGTTCACTGCTCCTTGGAGCCAACAAAGCGGAGATACAGCGTCTTCAGCGAGTCCAGAACTCTGCCACGAGAGCGCTGGTGGGCCTCCATCGCCACTGTTCTGTGGGGGTCACCATTCAAGAATTACACTGGCTTTGGATCGACAAGAGGATCCAGTTTAAAGCGCTATGCTTGGCGTTCAAAATTTTAAAGGCAAATAGTCCCTCACTCCTTGGTGGTCTTCTGTATCCCTACGTGCCTCATCGACAGCTGCACTCCCATGGACAGCATCTGGCGTTTGTGCCACGTTTTAACCGTTCTAGGGCCGGAGGATCCTCATTCCAGTTCCAAGCTGCCAGGCTGTGGAACTCTCTACCATTATGCATTCATGCCTTTGATGATTTGCTTGCTTTCCGGAAAGCTATCAAAACCTTTTTGTTTTTATCTGTATAGAAATTGACCTAGACACTCGCTCTGTTTTATCTAGAAACTTTTGTCTCAGTTCTGTCAGCGCCGGGACGCCCCGTTGCTGGGGCAACTGTGCGCTCTAGAAATCTTATAACATAACATAACATAACATGCAGTCAATGTACTGCAGTGGCATTGCAGGAGCGGATGTATACGCCTACTATGCAGAATCCCATCTATTGATCATTAACGAATGGTGGCATAACTCACCTACAGACCCCGCTTTCGCACTTGAGCATATAGCAATGGAGGGTACCCCTCCCCCCCTTCTACAGGTCCTGTACAGCAACGGGAACCTGGATTTCATACCCCCAGTCATCAGAACCATGGTTCGGTTCTGGAGGTATACTGTCAGACATATGGGGTGGCAGGGCCACCTGACTCATGCGACTCCGCAGTGGCATGGCACTTATCTATGTCCTGTCGCAGTCTCATCAGAATTCCATAAGTGGGATCTGCTGGGTATTTCTACTCTGGGAGATGTTATGCAGGGCACCACCATAAAATCATTCCAACAACTATAGGCAGATTTCCATATGCAAAGGATGCAATTTTATAAATATCTACAGCAGAGGCATGCACTTTCTCCCCTAAATCACTCACTCATTACTTTGCCAGAATTTCATCCTCTTGAAGGCTGCTTGCCGATAGGGGACTTGGAAGCTCATAAGAGACGCCAGATATACCAGACAATGACCACCCACGCCGGTACAACATTACACAAGACTAAAGGTGCATGGCTTGAGGAGTTACCTGACTTGACCAATGATGACTGGACAAAAGCCCTGGCCAGCCCCCAGGGCGCGGCAGTGTCGACACGATACTGTCTCATACAATTCAAGTATACGCATTGCATATATTTCACACGATCCCGCCTTTTGAAAATGGGTGCCAACCAGACCCACTGTGTCTGAGATGTGAGAGGGAAGAGGGGAGCGTCCTGCACACAGTCTGGAGCTGTAGCGCATTGTTGCCATTCTGGCATAAGATTGCGTCCTGCCATGGCCGAGTCCTGTTGTGGTATGTCCCATTTGAACAGAGGTTGTTCCTACTCCATAATACTGGTGGGATTGGTGGGAATCGATATAAGCAACATCTGCTCTTCCTAGCCCTCACTCTTGCCATACAAGACATTGCCCAGTTGTGGAAAGGAACATCCTCTCCAACAATAGGTGAGTGGAAGAAGGCCCTGGATAGATGCATTGGAGCAGAGATTACAGTCTTCCAGGCCTGGGGCTGTCCCTACAAGCATAGGAAGATATGGTCCCACTGGGCGACTTACCGGGGTATAGACCTACCCCCCCTACCATCCATTGAGCCCTTATAAGACCGCCCTCATTCAAACGATTGACTATCGAGCAGCATAAACAATGTAACGCTACCATCCGAACTTACATACATTCAGATCTATTGAGCTTCGTGAGGTCTGGGACTACCTGTGCCATGTTTTTGTTGTTTTGCCTGCGGGTCCCGCAGGCGTTACAGTTCCATGTATTTATCCGTAATCCTGATATAATATGTTCTCAAAATGTATGCAGTGGGCCACATCCCATTATGTACCATGAAAATATAATAAAATATGTTGCTTTTTGTTAAAGAAGGAGATTTTTGTGACCCTTTGTTGCAATCCTGCATAATCCTTTGGTAATTTGTAGTGGTGCAATAATGTGGCTGACTACAATGTCATCAATATGGTCCTGGCCCTGGTCTTAGAGAATTCTTCACTCATTTCCTCCCACCTAGACTCTAGAACTGTTTTTTTCGTGGATCTCCCAGAATACCAATCAGCAAGATTGGCAATTGTCCGAAACACGGCTCTGGGACAAGCAAATCCCTGAGAAATCATGAGTCCTCTTTCTATTGAATACTACACTGCCTCCTTGGTGAAGATTACATATAGATCCTCCTATATGTATTGCTCACTGAACTGTGTTTGAACTGCCAACTGGTTTATCCATTATCTACCTTTCAGATGAATGCTCTCAAGCAATGAACTACAGAATGGGGCTGCAATCTAAAAAGGAAAAAATCATTCTGTGAATAGCAAAACACGGCAAATGCATCAGTTCTTTCGACTACTGTCTGCTCTGCTCAAAGCTTCACAAACCACTTCAAATGTAGATGGATAACATCTCCTTTCAGTTTCACTATCCAGTCAAAATGGCCACACACCAGCAATATAGTGCATTGTGATTGGAAGGAAGGAGGAGCTTTCTCCTTTTATATACTCCTCCCCCTTCGAAATTGAGGGAGGCACAAAGTATAAACTGAGAGTCAGAAAGCCTTGTTTCCAACACAAAACATCACTTTTTGAAAATACCAGGCTTTACATCAACAAAAAGTTGGTATATCGGGCCTTAGGTCTGTGCTACCTCCGTCCCTTCACCACTGCAATGTTCGGTAAGCTACAATCACCTCACCTTTTAGTGCCTCTCCACCTTCCCTATAACCCCCACGCCACCCAACCCAAGTGTATTGCTTCTCTGAGTCACATCCAGACTTTGGTGACCTTTTTTTGGAGGTCTGCAGGCCACATCACATAATGTGAGCGCTGGTAGTGGTAAGTTAAGGCCAAGAGCCATATCACTTAAAGCAATCACCGCGAGGACTAAGTTAGGCCTACTCCTTACCACGGTTTTGAGCTGTCTTAAGTGGTTGAAGATATAGAGCAGTTCTGTGGTACTACCTTAAACAGTAGTAAACAATTTCTTGTCACAGGAACTTTCAAGGCATGTGCTCTGTTTGGCTGGAAATCTAGCAGCATTTGTTGCCATGTCTAAAGTGAACAACAGGACATAACACAGTAACATATACATAAAGCAACCAAATAGCACATTTAAAACTTAACAGGACATATCACAACATATCAGTCAAAAAAGAATGCAACACAACCACTTTAGTACAATACAACAACATCACTTTGCAATAATGAGGCACAAAAGCACAGCAATGCCTTAACTTAGCAGCAAAGACATGAAACAATGCCTGTCAAAAATGTTTTGTGATCCAGCCCCTATAGGACAGATGGGGACAAATAGTCTTAACTATAGCTATTGTTATAGATATTCTGATTGACCTTATATAACATTTGTCTGCACTAGAGCAGCCACAAAGGACTGCCACCTCACCCTAGGAATGAGTCTGTGTGTTTTCATATATGGATTTGGTTAGTGCGGCCTGTAAGTGAGAAAAAGTGTTATTCAGTATGAACTGCTGGGGACATAAGGCATAACACCTCTACTGTGAAGATGGAGATAATTCTGTGA
Source organism: Lissotriton vulgaris (assembly GCF_964263255.1). Taxonomy (NCBI): domain Eukaryota; kingdom Metazoa; phylum Chordata; class Amphibia; order Caudata; family Salamandridae; genus Lissotriton; species Lissotriton vulgaris. Next base: position 1,540,635,435 of record NC_141687.1, on the reverse strand, counting down.
GGAGAATAGTGCTCCAGAAACAAATGGGAGATTGACCAGGGCTGGATATTGCTGACAATAAGTGGCTGTTTGTTTGTGGGCTTATCAAAAGTGTATCCATGTTTTACCCCTACAAGATCATACACTTCACATACGTGCATGGGGTACATTCTGTGTCCCAGTTACTTTGGTAAACCTTCCATATACCAGCAATAGTAGTAAAGAACTTGATTTAGAGTCAGGGTGGCACAGGTGATTACCTCTACCCACTCCAGCCACCATATTTAAAGATCGATGCCAGCCTTCTATCTCTTCAAATGAGCTGCTGCTATTTCCACTCCTTTAAAGGTCCTGAAAGTTTGCTGAATGGTCAACATGTTGTTGTTCAGAAAACTTCTTTGTTTTTCAAAACCAACCTCCCAAAGCAAGAGTTTTCTTTTAAATAACAAAATGCTAATTACCCTGACACATTGGGAATTTTATCCCTATAGGGTGCTGGGTTTGTTTTCTCTTTAGGGCTCGGCCTACGTCACCACTGCGTAGCAATGGGGCGGAGCTTCGAGCCGTATTGTTCTGGGGCTCTGAATCGTGTAGCAAAAATTCTTCAGTGCGCGAGATTATTGGTATTTTCTTTTGGCAGCTGCATTGTAATTGGTGTTTGCGGTGCCGTCTTTCTAGTAGCCTTAACGCGATAGGCCATGCGTAATTCTCGTTTCCTACTTCCTGCATTTTCTGTGCGGTTTCGCACACGGCAGTCCATTAATTTTAATTAGGAGCTGTCAGGGTGCCCTTGTAATGCAATCCAGATGGTCGGAGCGCGTTCACCATTCAGCATTGCATGTATCGGGCGCGCATTTGTCTGCAGCGTGTAATGTGTTTTTGTTAGGCGCGCCTTCCTGGGTGCCCTTGTAATGCAATCCAGATGGTCAGAGCGCGTTCAGCATTCAGCATTGCGATTCTCCGGCGCGTCTTCATCTGCATCGTGTAATGTGTATTTGTTATTGCTCCCGTTACCCAACCCTGCCGAATACATACCTGGTCAAGGAAAGAGTTGTTGTTTGAGAGAAAAAAAACACGAGTTTCGTTTTAATGCCCGACTCTTGCATTGTCGTCAAAGGTTTTGTTGACTGGCATCGCTCATACACACACCCTTAGCACGACGAGTAGGCGATTCAGGGACAATTAGCACAATATAAAGAGCCGTGTGTGCAGAAGGTGAACTCTGTGAAATACTTTAGCCCTCACACTGTTTATCAGATTTATTATAAGATCTCAATGTATGGGATATTGGTACCGGAAAAATATTTACTGGATGTAAACTAACAATTTTTTTTAGCATCTGCACTTGGCTAGCACGACTTTTGGTCAGCCATGGGTATTAATTACAAGGTAGATTACAGCTCTAACGTCCTCATCAGAAAAAAAACACAGACACTGCGTTTCACACACCACCCACTGCCACATCCCTGCTCTGAAGCACCAGGTACCCAGGACATAGTAAGAAAACCCCACATTGCGTTCGTATTTAAAGCAGCACTCTGACCGGGCTGCCAAACAGTGAAACATTAATGAACCGTACCTTAACGCATGGTGTCACGTGATGTGCAGTACTAATGATGACGGAGGGTGCAACAAACCACTTCGTTTCAAAAAGACAAACTTTCTCGGTATTGAGTCTGCACCTATCGTACCCGCAGCTCCAATCGAAATGTTTGTAATATGTAAACGAGTGATGGAGTCCACAGGCCTATGAAGCGCACTATGTATTTGTAAATGTGAATATATATATACACATTTGTTTAATGTGTTCAGTGGAATGAAGGGGTGCTACTTAAACATATTCGAGCCTAAGGCCTGGTCACGTGCACATCTCAATAGAATACGGAGCAGATATACTATTGATACATTCGTGTTTCTACAAATGTACGTTCCTTAGGCTGGACGTGTATCCTTTTCTGCAACTCTTCATTTGTGTGTCGAAATGGACTTTATTGCTTCAAACATACAATGACTAGTGCAATTCAGCCTTTGTTTATCAAAATGTGAACTCTTTGGGAATTGCAGTTCATGGAGTGAATGAAAAGGCCTCGGTGTCCCCTTTATTCTCCAATGCCCATTTCAATTAACCATAGAGTAATTCAACTAGCAGATCTCACACTGTGAATTGAAGTATTTCACAAGTAACCATTTTAGGATACTTGCCGACTGTGTTCTTTCTGTGCACATGCAAACTATGGGTAACTCCTGAACAGTTTTAAAGGTTTCATTTGGTCATTTTCAAATGGCTGGGACAATTGTCACCATTTTACAACACACACACGAGCACATTTTAAATTGTGCATCAAGGTGCTCCATGAAGGCCAAGTAGGACATTTGTACAAGTCAAGTTAGGTGGTATGTGATGTAAGGCATTTTAGGGAGTTGTGCTTTTAGGAGCTAGGTGAAGGGCCAAGTAGATTAAATATGCAAATCAAGTTTGGTGATGCTGTATGCCAACAACTTGCAGGAAGTTGTGCATTAAGATGGCATATGAAGAAGTACAAGTAGTGGTCCACAATCGCATGTGAGTGAGCAAGTGTGTGTGTGTGTGTGAGAATGTAAGTAAAACTGAGGGAGCATGTGTGTGTGAGAAATAGAGAACTGTGTATTATGGTCTTATAGTACATGGCAGCCTGCAATCCCTGTGTAAAAGCACATCTCTAATGTCCTTATTACAGATGACTTGTGATGCATCTAGTGTCCTGTAATAAAGAACTGACAGATGCTCAACTGAACCAGTTATTACAAGACAGACTACCGCTATGTGATTTTTACACAGAGCATTTTTAATGTGATTTACATTAAACAGACCTAATATCTTTTTGCAAAATTGACTAAATGCCTTTTGGTATATTTTTAGTTTTTCAGGACAGATTATTCTTTTATTCTTAGAACCTGAAATAGGCATTAAACATCAAGGATTTAAGCGGTTTGGTGGTATGGTGAATATGTGACTGTATGATAAGGTAAAACAGAACCTCTCTGCTGCACATTAACTTGCAAAATTGTAATAATGTACAGCAGGAGTGCTGTATCCCATACATGACATTGTTAAGGAATGCAGATGCCATGAGACCGACGAGGAGTGGCTAGCATATGTTACCCTTACTCCCATAACTTTATTGATTCAATATATTTCACATTACATGAAGCAGGAAAATGTGCGCTGAAAGCAGTATTACATACTACTGTTGTGTACTGTTGTATTCAATACTACTTCGAAGCTTCAATTTGAAATACATAATTCAAAATGAAAATGTAATATCAGCAAATTTGGGAAACTAAGGAAAATATGGGCAGTGAGTGCAGAGTGACAGTGAGTGCAGACTGAGTGCAGAGTGACAGTGAGTGCAGAGTGACAGTGAGTGCAGAGTGACAGTGAGTGCAGACTGAGTGCAGAGTGACAGTGAGTGCAGAGTGACAGCAAGTGACAGTGAGTGCAGAGTGACAGTGAGTGCAGAGTGACAGTGAGTGCAGAGTGAGTGCGAGAGTGACAGTGGGTGCAGAGTGAGTGTAGAGTGACAGTGAGTGCAGAGTGAGTGTCGAGTGACAGTGAGTGCAGAGTGAGTGTAGAGTGACAGTGAGTGCAGAGTGAGTGTAGAGTGACAGTGAGTGCAGAGTGACTGCAGAGACAGTGTGTAAGGGTGCAGGGTGCACATTGTGTGAGTTTGCAGAATCAGTGTGCAGGATAAACAGTGTGTGACTATGCAGGGTGACATTGGGAGTGTGCGGGTGAGCAGTGTGTGAATGTGTAGGGGCAGTGTGTGAGTGTGCAGAAAACACCACAAACACATACACCACACACACATACCACACACACACTCCATACACACATACACCACACACACAACACACACAGATAACACACACACAAACCACACACCTCACTCTCTCAACACCACACACTCGTCACCACTCACCACAACACACTCACCACCACACTCACTCCCCAGGCTCACCCCCACAGACTCACCACCACACACTCACCACTACACAGAAAACAACACACACAACAACACACCCCCAGCCGTCAATGAATACTTTTACCATGCACAAACACCAACAACCATCAATGTACGCTTTCACCAAAAACAAACACGACCATGCATCAGTGCCACTAAACACCCACACACACAACAAACAATGTCAGTGCAACTTTCACTAAACACACACACACCAACAACTGACAGAACACCAGCCACTCTTTCAATTGGCACAATCATCAGCAGCTGTCAGTGCACATTACCATTTACAATGCCATTATCTCAAACTCAAACAAACCCGAGCCCTAATGCCTTCCTAATGCTTGTTTTGTTTGGGACTGCCAGCCTTTCCCTGACTCTCCAGAATAGGTGAGAAATACATCAAACAGTGTGCTCTGATTAAGGTAGATGGTCTGATGTACTCACACCGACAGCCCCAATTCTGTTGTGCTATCGGTGCAGGGTTTCCATAGGGGTACTATTGACAAAAACATGATGGTCTGCCCAACTCTATATAAAACGAATAGACAGTCAGTTTGGCAGAAAAGTTACGTGGCAGAATACCTTGTCTCTGCAGATCTTTAAATCAGGCAATTAGCCGTAATTGATAACTTGGGATCCTTACTTCGTTGCTCTGAGCTGCTCATGACACTGTCCCTTCATAAATCATGTAAGGGTTTTGCCTCTACTCTTTGAAGGACAAGCTTAAACTTAAGGGCCTATTATGATGGCAGGCGGACAACCCCCGACGGGCCGGTGGTAGCCACTGCTGGCCCGGCAGGGGAGACCGCCTGCCATCTATGCCTGATTGACCCACCGCCACATTAGTATGGCTGGGGGGGTCCGCGGTGGATAGAAGGTCCGTCCGGCCCTTTTCCGCCAGTCTACTCGTCCACCAAGCAGAAAAGTGGAATAACATGGAATGGAAAGATAATTTATATAGCGCAGTAGCTACCCTGAGGCGTCCTAGCGCTATGAACAGGCGCAAGTGGAAGAGAGGTAGGGGCCTAGTCATAGTTGGCAAATAGCATGGTGGCAGTGTCTGCAAGACACTGCCATCCATTTTATGTTGATGGCGGCGATCAGCCTTACCATGGTGGCATTGCTGCCATGGAAAGGCATGCAGTCTTTGCTTTTGGGGGCCAGTTGCGGGGCTCCAGGATGGTAATGGGGGGTGCACATGGGTGTGCTTATGGTACCCCATTGCAGTTCCATGCACAAGGTGGCAGGCACCGCACCGTGCCGGCCATGTTGTGCATGCAAATGCACAACATGCAGTTTTTACATTGCGGCAAGTGCTGCTTACAGCACCGCCCGCCACAATGTAAAAAATGCGGGATGCGCTCCCCATTGTGGCGGGTGCATCCTAATTTGTATGGAGGGACCACCGCACCTATGGCGGGCGGTCCCTTTTGCCGTTGCGGTGGTGTGCGGACTTTGTCTGCCCGCCATTTTAATAGACCCCTTAGTTAGTTCCGGTGCAAAGGAAAAATCATATTTTAAATGTTTGAGCTCTCACTTCCCCCTACCAACAAGAAGATGTTTGAAACAATTTGTTGCAAAGTGGAATCTTCCTATAGCTGTTTGTAATGGAGGAATAATGCAGCTGTCTACAACAGCTTTAATATAGTGCTGGGCCCTGTCCCTTGAGTGCTCTCCTCTTCTCCTGTCTAGACTCCTGAACTGGTTTTTACCTGGTCTGTACCTTGGGATCCCAAAGTATCCATCAGCAAGACTGGAACTCATACAAAATTGGCTGTAGGACAGCAGAGCCCCTCAGAAATCATGTGTCCTCTTCTTTTTGGACAATCCACCATATCATTGGACATTTGATTGGAATGCCATCTGGTTAATCTACTATCTACATTCAGGTCATTGCCCTCAATGAACTACAGTTTGCACTTGGAAACAGACTCGGGTTCCAATTTAAACCAAATAGTTATTCTGTGAACAGCATTTGGGGAGGATGAGCTTCCCTCCGTTCTTTGCACAGTAGTGTATCCTATGGGATGCACTAGGGAACTAGTTTCACCTTGTGTTGAATTGCTGACTGCATTAGCTATTTCCCCCATACCATATGCTCCCAGAGCCCTTCTGAAGACGAAGAGGGGCTGGGCTCATGTGATTCTTAGTCCAGTAGATTAGACCAAGAGAGTGGCATTAGGATCTATTGACACTCAGTGATAATTTTTGGATTCATTGCTGTAGAGGCTGGATCACTTTTTCTAACAAACGGGGCAGTTGTTGCATCCAAACACTTGCAGTCTCTGATTACTTGCATAGAGATTGAATTGTGGAATTTTCTTGTGTTCCAATTATTTTATTCAATTATACTGAATAGAGGATGAAAAGACAAAACAAAAAATGAAAGCAAAATATTTATTCATCAATGAGAACATTTTTTATAGAAAAAAATGTAATATAGCAAGTATCAATATACAATATAATTACCAATATCCTAAAATAATGAAAGCATTATAAAGCATATGGCTACTCATGTGTTATAATTGCTAAGTTTTTGGATGATAAAAGAAATCAACAATGAGCAATATATGCATCAAGGGTTTGCTAAATTAAAGATCTAACAGAAAGGGTGAACAGACGGAATATCGAGTTTTTTCTCTCGAAGTACCATAATATCGAGTTCTAAATATCGAGGTACAAGAATATTGACTACAAGAATATTGTGGACCAGAATATCAACAGTAAGGTAAGAAATATTGTTTTTTTAAATATCTATGACAGTAATATTGTTTGTGAAAATATTTTTGTTAATGATATTGATGTCTATATTAGTGGTATGTATTTTAGTATGTATTTTACATGTATGTGCTCCATATTTTTGTTTAAGTTTTGTATGTATTTTTTAATATATGTATTACATTTTTAGAAGTTATTACATTTTTTTAAAGTACATTTTGCGTTTTAGTTCCATAGGGGGTTGTGGGTTTGTAAGGGAATAGGGTGGGAAGTAATTTAATTATGATACATTAAATAATAATTTTTAGAAGTTATTATTTATTTTTAAATCAATTTTTCATTTTTTTCTGTAGCGAGTTGTGGTTTCTAGGGGAATAGGGTGGGTGGTAACTTAATTAAAAGAATTAAATAATTAATATCTTTATATTTAATATTTTAATTTGTTTATTGTGGTAATTATGTTTTGATCAATTAGTTATTAATTGTTTATTATTATTATTCATTATTTGGCAAATACATTAATTATGTTATGTTTTTTAGGAGTGGGTTGTGGGCTTATAGGGGAATAGGGTGGGAAGTAATATAATTATAATTAATTAATCAATCATTGTTATTAATTAAACATTAAGTTTGTATGTTTTTATATTGTTAATTGTGGTAAATAATGTATTAATAATTAGTTATTAATTGTTTGTTAATCATTAATAATGAAATGGTAAATATGTAAATTGTGCTTTTTTTAGGAATGAGTGTGGGTTTATGGGGAAGTAGGGTGAGAAGTAATTTAATAATAATTCATTTATTTATGTTTGTAATTATTTATTACTTATGTATTTTAAATTCCCTATTGAAAATTGTGGTAAATAATATATTGGTAATTATTCATTGATTAGTTATTAATAATTATTTACTAATTATGTTATTTGTGTCATTTTTTAGAGTGTGTTGTGTGTTGATGGGGGATTAGGCTCAATATATTTTTGAATTTTTTATATATTAACATTTATTTTAAGTTGTTTTATATTGTTAATTGTGTGAATTACATTATTATTATTTATTGTTTTTAAATTGCTTGTTAAATGTAATTAATTAATTAGACAATTATTAATTATTCATGTTAATAGTGTTTTGTTTTAGAACATTGGTGGTGTCATTTATATGGGAATATGGTGGGAGGCAAAAACAATTACATGTATTAAATATTTGTTTATTAATTTTAATTATTTTGCTTGAGCGGGAATACAAAATTATTCCCCTATGCAGACCAACACGTTCCCTACTGTTGCACTTGCTTGAGTGGGAATAGTAAATTATTCCTCTCCGCTATCCAACACTTTCCCTATTGTTGCACTTGCTGGGGTGGGAATAGTAATGGTTACCCCTCCGCTATCCAACACTTTCTCTACTGTTGCACTTCCTGGAGTAGGAATAGTAAATTAGTATTCATTTTCTTGGTGTCTATAGTAAGAATTGCTGGTAAAGGGAATAAATCAATAATATTTTTCTCAATTGAAACCCATTTTGGTAATAAGTAAGATTCCAAAGCATTGAGCAAATAACAACAGTGATATCTTTTTTTAAATAAGGAATGCCAAATCATCTATCCAATTTAGAGGATTGTTATGTTTTTTTAAATGTAATCCTTGGAGGATTTGAATTCCCAATAAAATGTGTACTAATTGTATTTAGGTACAAGTACATATAGGCATGTGGGAAATAACCATTTTAAAAGATATCCAATTCTCCCTCACCATGACAAATTCAGGGGGTTAATTTGCCTAATTTTCTGAAACTTTATTTGAGAGCTTCTTACAACTGAAATCAACTGTATGTTTAATGACATTCTGAAACTATATGTCAATATCAACAGTACAAAATATATTTAAGTAGAAAAATATAGTTTTATGAATATTTACTGTGTAGCCTGACACTACTGCATAACTATTTATAAGATGTAATGTAACCGTTATAGTCTGTGGGGTTACTTACTGTAGAGATTGAGCGATTTTTATGGATAATTGGCTCGATTATGACCATTGCCAACTACCATCTCGGTATATTTTGCTCTAATATAGTGCTGTGTAGGCCTGCATAATATGGACAAGCTGTAAAGTAAGACTCGATAGTGTTCTTTCTGTGTCTGACTGTATCTTGCTCAAAGGCAGGACTTACCTATTGGCTTTGACATACTCTAATGCCATCTTGAATACTAATTCGGGCTCTTTACGGGAATAGTGGCCTATGCTTAAGCGACTCCATTTTCTAAGCTGTCGCCATCTTTTAAACTTTTCTGGGTGATGAGTCATGTTTAACTTCTCACTTGTTTTTCGCACTTCGTATGCCGGTAGAAACCGGTTCCTACTCGGAGGAATGTGCTTGCTCTGCCTTATAGTCATAACAGATGCCTAGCTAGCTGATGCTGTGACCTTGGCGTGGAGTGGTACGGAATCTGATGGGAACAGGGGGCGAGGCTTGCTAGAAGCTTCGACCAACGTTTCCACTTGTACAAAAGGGGGTATTCGGGTCTCGACCATTGGTAGTTCATCACAGTACAGATGTGTAGCTGTGATGGTGGAGCAGAGAATCCTGATTCGGCAGGAGAAACGGACAACCCTCTGGCGAAGTGGAAGCGGGATGTGTAGAAACTTGGTGAAGTGTTCCACTAACTCTAACATTCTAACTGTTCTTATCTAACTGTTGTCTCTTATTTTCATGTTCTATGCATTTACTTACATATAAGCTCTGTATATGTACATACTGATTGCATTTTAGCAATTGCTTAGGGATTGATGTGAAGAAGGCCTATCGTGACATGGTAGTAATTTCTTTCTTTTGTCCTTCTATCATTGTGTAATAAAGAAACCCCAGAGTACATCATTATTTGTCTGTGCTCCTTGGGATGGGAGGTCAGGGCCCTTCTGACCCAAGTGCTGTAGCATCAGAAGGATGGTAAGTTTCCCTTCCTGAAGGTAGGTGTTGAGAGAGGGATGTCCCCGCTTTCATCCAGGGAAAGCCAAAGTAACAAGTAATCCACCAAGGCCTTGTTAGGAGGGGTATGCGTTGTTTATACAGTCCCACCTGGGTGGGCTTTGTTGCGTTGTTTACCGAGTGGCCCCTTGTTTGCGGTGTTTTTCTGGGTTGTTTGCGTTGTTGTCGCCACTGGTATTGTTGTTGTTTGCGTTGTTATTGTTGTTTGCGAGCTCCTTGGCAATAGCCATATTTTCTAGGTAATCATTAGTATTATTCCTTTCTTGGGTAAGTATTGTGAAGTGTTGTATCTTTTTGGGTCCCAAGAGGGGATAGGGTCAGTATGCCCTGGTGATTGGCAGAATTATCAGGTCATTACACTTACATACAAAAATATATTATTTGAATGTGATTAATAGTAATACCTTAAATATCAACATAATTTGGAAGTAGACATATCAATAGTTCACTGGCTGAAAAAAATAATAAAGGTGATAAAGGACACTTTTGCCTAATACCTTTAAATAGAAAAGAGTTCGGGATTTAATACCATTTACATATGACCATTGACAGGAAGGTAGTACCAAAACCGAGTTCATTGATGGTTCTGAATAATAATTTCCAATTTACCTTATCAAACGCCATCTGAGCAACTAAAGTCAATGCAACTGTAGGGTTCTTAATCTAACTTAAATTGTTAAGTGCATTACAAAGCAATTTTGTGTTATGTGATGACAATCTGCCTGTCATGAAACCTGTTTGGTCTGGGTTAATAATGCGATTGGTATTAAGACAAGGAAAGAAAGGGAAAGCTCCAGGCCCTGACGGTCTACCTGTTGAAGTTTACAAAGTCCAGGTTAACACATTAAAACCCATAGTTTTTGAAATCTTTAATAATTTTTTTTATTAATGGGGCCGAAATGCCTGGTTTATGGACTGAGGCAAATATTTCCCTAATTCTGAAGCCTGATAAATGTCCGAATAATTGTGAATCGTACCGGCCGATATCTTTATTAAATTGTGATTATAAGATCTTTGCTATGGTATTGGCCGATAGACTGAACGGTTCCATAGCAGAGTTGATCCATTCAGACCAAAAAGGCTTTTTTCGTGGGAGGTCCCTAAAGGAGCTTACTTTTTCTTTCATAGGATCAATAGACCTTGCTTCTACTTAAGGGCTCCCACTTGTGGTCATAGCTTTAGATGCTACTAAAGCTTTTGACCGTTTAATGGGGCCTTTTGCAGGTGGTGGTAAAGGCAGCCAACCTGGGTCAGAATTTCTGTAGAGTACTGGAAGCAATATATAGTGCAACAAAAGCCAGATTATTGATCAATGGCTCCTTGACGGCACCGGTCTTTATTGGTAGAGGCACTAGGCAGGGGTGCCATTTGTCACCACTTTTGTTTAATCTGTACATAGAGACCTTGGCCAGTAAAATAAGGGAGAACCCAGAGATTATACGGGTCCAATTCCAGGGATAGAGTAGGAAATTGGGTTGGGCGACATTCTTCTTTGTACAACTAATCTCCAAGACACCTTAAGTCGGACCATGATATTAACAGCTGATTTTGGAGAAGTATTGGGATATGATATAAATAAAAGCAAGACCGAAATTATGTCTTGGAATTTAGAGCCAGGGGAAGTTGTTAAAAAAGAAGTAATGAGATATTTGGGGGTTATGATCCCACAGGATATTTCCAAATTTACAAAAATAAATTTGGAAAAGGGAAAAAAAAGAGATTAGTGGGCTTTTAAAAATTTGGGATCATCTCCAACTCACTCTGCTAGGTCGAGTTAATTTAATAAAAATGATTATCCTCCCTAAGCTAACATTCTTGTTCGACACTATCCGCTTCCCTTTGAAAGTGAAATGCTTAAAAAAATGCAAGGCCAGATTATCAGATTTATTTGGTCAAGCAAAGGCCCAAGAGTAGCCAGGAAGAAATTAAGAAGGAGGGTGGTGAAAGGTGGCTTTTCTATTCTTGGGCTTTTCTATTAAAGAACGGGAAAATTCTATTAAAAACACCAACACTATCTGAAATTGGGAGACTGTTGGGAGTCATGACAGGACAGGAGTTAGGAGGCAGCCAAGGCTTTATGTTCAAGTATGCAGACCCCAAATATTTCAAGAAAGTAAGGCTGAAGATCTTGAGGGGCCTAGCTGAAACCTGGTATAGGGTCAGGAAAGCGCTTAAAATAACATATTATAGTTCTATGGCCCCAATCTGGGACTCACCAGGCTCACCGGAATGGGCAAAAGTCGCTTTGACTAAACCTTTGAGAGAGGCAGGTCTAACGAAGTAGAACCACATTACAATTGATACTCAACTAATTAGCTGGGTGACGTGCAATCTTCTATCCGGTCAACAAATATCCATATTTAAATACTTACAAATGCAGAGCTGGTTCCATGACTCACGTTTGAGGATAGGAGATACAAATGAATTAGAGGACAGACTTCTGGATGAGTCACCTAATAAAAAGGAGCTGGCAACGAGTTACGGGCTGCTGGTTGAGTTGGAAGACGGAGATTTCACAATACCTACGGAATTATGGGGAAGATGCTTGCTGGAGCCTTCGCTGCAAAATAAGTGGCAAGTATCAATGTCTACGCTTTTTTAAATTGTAAAACCTGCGCTTCTAAGGAGAAATCAATTTTTCTCCATCCACAGAGCGTACCCGTTGCCACAGAGGCTGTCAAAGTTTTGAAGAGGAGGTGACGTGGCTTGCCCAAAGTGCGGTAGTTTGAAAGAAGATGATGTGCATATGTTTGTAGATTGCCCTGAGATCCAGCCCTTCTGGTCTGATGTGAGTAAGGCGCTGTCCTCTATGTTGGGGTCTGACATTAAGGTAAGCGTTCTCTCGATCATTTTTGGCTGTGAAGACTCACTTGCAAGGTACATAGAAGACAAGTCAAGGCTGTTTTTTTTACTCAATTCTACTAGCATGTAGAGAAATTAGTAAACAGTGGATATCGGTCTCCCCTCCAAGATTTTCTGACTGGCTGTCTTCTGGTAAATATGTGGCCAGTCTGGATATGAAGGTTTTTAAAAAGCATAATTTTTGGTCCCCGCTTTTCAAGTGGTGTGAGCAACAAACGAACGTTGATATCCAATGATTATGCCCTATCTGCCTAGTACGGCTAGTACGTTGGGTCTCCTTTCCTGTTTTATCCAATCTGTGCTTCGGCTCATGAGGGATGGCAGAGGAGTGATAGCAGGGGAGTCGAGGCTGTAAGACTAAGCTTCTTTTAATCAGGGCGGATACAACTTCAAAGCTTGTGTCTCCTCTCTCCTCTTCCCCTGCTTCCAGCACAAATGTACAAAAGGGCATGCTTTTCTCCATTTACACTGGTGTAAGTGGAATGCGTTTTCTTTTTCTCTTGAAGAGGCAAATGAGGATATAAAAACAAAATAATAATCTGCCTGTCATGAAACCTGTTTGGTCTGGGTTAATAATGCAACGTAATATCGGAGAAAGTCTAAAGGTTAACAGTTTTGCATAAATGTTACAATCTTGATCAATAATGGGGTAGTAATTGGAGACTAATCTGTGATATTTATCTGGTTTATGGAGGACAACAATCATTGTGTCTTTGAGAGATCCATCAATAGAAGAAGTAATGGCAAAATCTTGAAATAAAGCTAATAGGATAGGGGACAACTGTGAAGTAAAATTCTGTCAGAACACCATCAGGGTTAGGAGAATATTTTCAGTGTAAGGATTTAATGGAACTGTAAACCTATTCAATTGTAAAAGGTCCATCAAGAGTATCCCTATCAGCCTGTGACAGTGATGGTAATTTGCATTGAAGTGCAAACTGACTAAATATATCATCATGTGCATCAAGGGGTTTGCTCTAGAGGTTTTAGTTAAAAAAAGTGGAAATTTATTAGCTATTTCATTGGCTGATAGAAGTGATTGACCACCGGATCTTCTTATAGCATGTATCTAATATCTACCTTTTATAATTCATAAATAACTAGCAAAAGTACAACTAGTTTTATTGGCAGTGAGGTGAAAATTTACTTTTTGTTTACAAATAAAAATACCTGCACCTTTGCTCAATTGAGTATTCTATTTATAATGAAGAACCTGAAATTATTTTTTTTTATAACCGATGAGGATATTAATAGTGTCTCATTTTTTGCAATTTGATGGTTCAATCATGTAATATGGAATTGAATATATTCTTCTCGTGTCCCATTATAGAGATAGCAGTTCCTCTAATATATGTTTTAAAAGCATCCCAGTAAATAATCTTAGTAGTGTCTTCGGACGTTTTATGTTGAAATTAATCAGAAATGGCAGCTAATAATTCTGGCCAATTGGTATCAGAAAGAACAATATATAAGCATTCATTTTCCAACTGGGAAATACTTAAAAATATCCTCTAGGGTTCAAGGAAAGGAGATTAAAACATGATCAGAAATGTTTTTTGGTCCAATATTGGGATCTAAAATCAAATGGCATAGATTTCGAGATGAAAATGAATAATTAATATGAGAGTATGTAGACTGGTCAATGGAAAAGAAAGTGAAGTATTTTTTAGGGTGGTAATTAAGATGCTAACTTTAGAAATTCTATCCAGCAATGGGTCTAGTATTAAGTCAAAATCACCACCCGCAATAAGTGGTATATTTCTGAAGTTAAGGACCTCTGAGGATATGGAGTCTAAAAACTTGGATTATCATAAATGGGGGCCTAAATATTAAGCAAATGGAGAGGGCATTTATCAATCTGGTTATGAGCATAAATATTGTGAATGGGAAACAAATATGTGTTATTGGTTCTGAGTTAACTTTTTTGTTTTCTAGCCCATTAAGGTTTTGCTGTGGTCATAACTATAAGCTATCTGGCTGCTTTGCATTTGCCTGAATGGGTTTGTGGTTTTGGTTGTCACAATAGGTTTCCACGTCAATAGTGAATTTGTTAAGTTGTTGTTACACTGCTTGTGTTTTTCTTTCCGGTTCTTGCTTTTATGTACTCCTCTTAAGGGAGTTGTAAAAAGTGCAAGGAACTGTTGCCAGGGTGCAGAGTAGGGCTGCTTGCTATCATTTCCAGAGGTCATGCAGAACTGGTTATGGAGGCACATGGCACCACTTAGGAAATTAATTAGTATGTTAGAAATACTACTAATTTGGAAAAAGAACTTGAACGACTGAAGGTTGATAGTGCATGTAAGAGACTTACCGATGGTCTCTCCTCTACAGGTAGTTGGATTTCTAATGTAGGAAAAAGTTTTGTAGGTAGAATACTGATGCCAATGGTGGAAATAGGCTTACTGATTTTAGGGATAATAATTTGTTGCAAATGTCGGAAGCACAAAAAGACATATACATTAAAAAGAGAGGGAGAAAGAGAAATATTGATGAGCTTAAATTAGAAGAGTTGAATGGAAACATATACAAGAAAGTGAAAAACTTTCACACTAACAATGAAAAGAAATAAAATAGAAAGTTTGAAGAAATTAAGCTGGGTGAAATGTGAAAAGTTGGCATCTTTTTCATTAATTGGTGATGATAAAAAATATCATCAAAGAGGGGATTGATGGAGCAAGTATTCGCCCGTAATGCGACTTGCTTGTATTCAGTCATCTCGACATAACGTTAATATACTAATCAACATGTTTTGTCCAATTAATATTGCATTACATGACATCTAAGTGAAGCTTGCATATGTGCTTTTACTAACGATAATCCTCTTGCATTAATATGGCTGCTGCTACGCGGGATTTCCTACTGCGCATGCGTCTGTCACACTCACGTGACATGACGTACTCTCTGCTTTTGGAGGGAATCTTTTGCTTTTGCGCACTAGAACTAAGATGGCTGCTCTATGTCCTCACATGCAAGAAGCTTGCACTGATGCTTTTGCTAAGCTGTTTGTTCTGCTTAACTCTAATGCAATAGTTAAATATAAAATAATGGGTATAGAGTAGAGGTAAGTGGTATACAGTGCATTCATTTATTCTGTGTTCTAAAACTGTTTCTTTTCTACTTTTCATGTATTGAAATCTTTGGGCCTGGGAGGTGCTATTACTCCATCTTGAAAACTCACACTGCGCATGTCAAACTCCAGAAGGAGCTTAAGTCATTCGTCATTGAACCACAGCCAAGTTTACAGTACACTAGAAGATGTGCCTGGGAGCGTGAACTTTCAACCCCAGGAGAGGAAGCTGGACTGTACAATACTGAACGCTATTGTTACTGATTGATACATTCATTGCCGGGTGGAATAAAAGTGCATGGGAAAATAAAGTTATGGGCGGGAACGTTAATTTTAATATCATCAAGAAAAGTTTCATCTTGGTATGGTGTGATGGCCTCTCCTCTCTTCTTGTCCAATCAAAATTGGGGATCCTTACATTTGCAACATTGGGGTGTGGTACACTGACCTGGAAAATAGTATAACTAGAGTAGGCTTAGCTAGTTAATTTGTCCGACTTGTCCGAATAGCTGACCTGTCACTGACCCAACACACTCAATAGGTGATTGGGAGCAGAGGTGTTGGTGGACCCCTCTGTCAGAAGGTTTGAGAGCTGAAGTGCTGACGAACCACTTTGTTGGAGAAATCGATAACTCATTACCGTGTTCTGGCTGTTAGCTGCACAGAGGGAGTAATGCAGGCGTTGCAACTTTAACTGCGGGTGCTGGTCTTAGCCTGTGGTGGTCCTGTCCTGATCCAATCTGGCTTTATCTGTCCTGATTCTGATCTGCACCTGCTTGCCTTTATGGTGCCTGCACTTTCGGGGTTCTGTCCTTTAAACTGACCCGTGGCCAGGGTTAGTTCTTCATACCATTCTAGGTAAATATTAAATGTGGGTATGTCATTGTACTGTGTCCTTCTCTCTTCCCACCCTAATGTCAAATGCGTAAAAACTGCTTTATAAAAACTCTGCATATTTTCATTCTAACCGTTATTTTTCCTATTTGAGAATTTTCTATTGTTCAATGATTGGATTATGACATTTTAAAGATTTTAGATAAAGAGTTTAAACCTTTCCCCAGTTGTGATTATTTTAAGAGTGCAAATGTTATTATTCTACCTATTATTCTAACACCTTTAATCCTTTAGGACTTTAGGTACAGATGACGAAGACCGGTAAGTCAAAGGTATAGGTCCTAAATGAAATTTATAAATCACTGATTAGAGTAAGTGCACAGGTTATCTGATTAAATCTCATCATATATTGTTTATGGGCCCAGGTGAGTATTTATTTTATTTATTTTATGCGATTTTTAGAGCGCGCAAATACCCAGACGGGTGTCTCGGCGCTAGCGTAAAAGAATCCTCACTGTGGCGGAAAAAAATCATTTATACTGAGAACAGCCATGTTTTGAGTTTCTTCCTGAAGTTGATGAGTGTGGGAGCGGTACTGATATGGAGAGGTAGCGTATTCCAGAGTCTGGCCGTCGAGATGGCAAAGCATCTGTCTCCCCAGTTGGCCCTTCTTGTACGTGGGACCTTGAGCAAATGAGCTGATGATGAACGTAAGCTCTATCAGGCACATTGCACCACTTAGGGCCACTTGGCAGTCCACATTACATGAAGAGTTTCTGGATCAGTCTTGCGCCTGAAGATCCTCAAAACATGATGAATCTGTAGGAAAAAAAATATCCTTCAGGCGAAAACACTACAGACGGTGGGCAACTTGTTCTACAGATGGTGGGCAACTTGTTCTTTTTTCCGTGCGGTCTAGGCTCAGTGAGTGTGGAGCAGGGACATAAAGCAGAACATTTAGAGTAATTGTGTCTGCCTCTGTTGGCTGAGAAAAGGTTGGCAGTTTTACCACCTTACTGCACACTTATCATCTGCGGATTACCATCTCAAATTACTCCTTTCCTTCGTTACATGCCCTAGCCTTTTGCTCAGCCCCATACTTGTTGGTCAGACTAAACACGATTTCATGTCTCACCACAGGGTGTTACCACTCTTAACACCCTCGGGGGAGAGGGCAACAACGTTTAAATCTTCTCACCTCACTTGCATGGTCATCCAGCACTGAAGTTGCAGGCACTTTCACGTCCTTGTTCCGCCTTAAACCTGGATGCAAATGGTCGTGCTCAGCGTGGACCGCGTGATCACGTCAGTATTTACTGCTTTAATAAAACAAAGACCTGCGTCCTTAGGAAGCCGCAGTGAGCAGAAGAAGGACTCGGCTGGACGCCATGTTTAATGGAAACCAATTGGAGGGAGTTATATTGGACGCGGCAATTATATAATGAGGCAGTCTGAGGGAGCGGAAAAATGGTTCCAGATGTGCCATTTTACTGCCAAAATGATGTTCTAATAATTCCAATAAATAAGCCATTTTGAAGGAGAAACCGGGCGCTGGCCGCAGCTGTCGGAGCTCCCCCCCCCCCCCCCCCCCCACTGCAAAACTTATCAGGCTTCTGATGTTTCACATCCTAATGATTTTCGCGTTCATTCTGTTCTGTTCAGCGAGGAGGCGGGTGCCCCTAACACGTTAAATGTCTGCTCGACTCTGAGGGCCCTGAGTACACATTCAGGGGTTGAGATCACAGTACTCCTGTTTTTCGAAGGTAAGCACGCTTTCTACAAAAAAGCAGCAACCGAGTGAGAACATTTGGAAAAACGTCAAAACATTTTGACTGAGGTGTTGCCAAATTCCAGCTTCCTTTCTTTTCAGATAACAGCGTCTCTTTAAACTACTAATATGATGTGCCGGCTTATGAATTCCAGGTTGTAACTGTTCAGTTTTCAGTTAAAAAATAAAATTGTTATATTACGACATTTAACTGTTGCCTTATGCTAGCAAATTAAAAGCGGCAGTGAGTGGACCTGAAAAAAGGACACGCATTTAAAACACAATTCTGCATTCGTATTGTGTATGGCGTCACAGACACACTACAAACAGGCAAAACACAACGCGCACGGTCCCCCAAAATCCATCCATCGTCACAAAGACCAACAGATAAAGGCACCTATGCACACACTAAAAGACAAACAGGCACATATTTGCACGCAGGAACACATTCAAATACAGACAACTCGCGAAAAACAACAAAGATATAAGCATAGACACCTATGTAAAAATATAGACAAAGCAGCACTCGTATTCAGACACATTCAAGCAGGAAAATAGAGCCCAATACAAACAGTCACTTATGCATATTGACCAAAATCAAACGGGTACAAATGCACATGCACCCATCCATGTCAACAAGCTGTGCTGAATTTGAGCAGGTGGTTTCCGGTGGGCGCCCTGGCCCACTTTTTTGGGGAGCGGCACTTATTTTTCCTTATCAGATATTTACCGAGAGCAAGTGAGGGAAAACACACAGACGGGAGAAAATGAGGAAAAGAACGATGAAAAAATGGAAAGAAAGCGAGAAAGCCCTTAGGGACTTGCTTGATTAATATAAAACGTGGAGGAGAGTGTCTGGCAGTGACCCTGCCACAAAATATATAACTACAAAAATCAAGCACTAGCAAAGTCAATAGGTTTCACGTTTGAGGCTCATGCCTTTTGTTCATTCGGAACAGAATCAACAAAAAGTCTGGTACTGTACAGCATGAACAAAAGGAGGGAAAAAAGCGTAATTATGGAGGTGCTGGTGGCTGTCTTTTTGTAGGCAAATGAAGCGGGCTCCATTTTTTCAAAATTAAGTAGTGCGAAAACACTTTTATAGAGACAGGCCTGCAGCAGGTAGCTGCCTGACCCTCCAAAAAGGATAACATTGTTAAAACAAAAAATATAGGGCTGGGAAATGTAGGAGTAGGTCGGGGTAGGGTGGTGGACGTTGTGGTGCAGGAAGAGAAAGGCTCACAGGAGGGAAGAAGCAACAAGCATTTACAATGCAATAGGTCTCACATTAGGAAAGTGTGAGCTATTGGCATTGTAAATGAATTTTTTTTAAAATATGTGTTGGCTTTGAAAATATAAAAATGAATAGCATTGTTATTCATAAAGCCAATAGCTTACACTTTCCTAATGCGAGTCCAATTAGCTAGGGCACTGCTTGTTGGTAGCAAGGAAGGGCAGTGCTGTTGTGGTGCTGGGTGATGCTGTTGTGGTGCTGAGTGATGATGTGGTTGGGCTGAGTGATGTGGTGGTGTATTAGAGTGATGTGGTGGTGTATTAGAGTGATGTGGTGGTGTTCCAGAGTGATGTGGTGGTGTTTGTGAGTGATGTGGTGGTGTCCCTGATTGATGAAAGCCCGCTTCAAAGCATTGGAGACATGCACATACAGTCTTTTTATCAAAGGGTTTATCCAAACGGACCGCCGGCGAGAAAGCCTCTTGCTTCTGGAGGATCTAAAAAAAAACATAACACCGTCCTAGAGAAACTATGGTGACTGTATTCAGGAGGCCCTTCAACACCAAGAAGGCAACCTTGCATGGGCATTATACTCTGATATGCTGAAAGCTGGCCTAGAGCCCCATCATGACACTCTGCAGGGCCTTTTTGATGCTGTGCGGACTCTGGGCAATAGACGCTTCAATAGCGAACTCTTCAAAGTGCTGGAGTTCCTTCAGGACCATCAGGTCTATTCTGGGGAATCTTTTATGCAGAGCATAAAGTCCTGGTTTGAGAGGTAAGATCAACCATTTTGTGCGAAGGTATTTGTTACTCATTTGAATGTCGTAGTGGAATAAGGATCTAAAGTGTGCATTTTTACATAAAGAAGCCTTTTCTTGTAAGATTAGGGTAATAAAAATAAATGCCTTGGAGTTGCAGACCTCCAGATGGTACTTGTTTCCGTGTTGTGTGTGTTGTTGGTGGTGTGTGTTTGTTGTATGTGTGTGTTGTTTTAGTGTGTGTTTGTGGTGTGTTTTGTGTTTTTGAATTGTAGTGTTTTCTTTGTGCTGGGTGTGTGTGTGTGTGGTGTTGTCTGTGTGTGGGTGTGTGTGTGTTGTGTGTGTTAGTGTGTGTTGCAGATGTGTGTGGGGGTGTTGTTTGTGTATGATGGTGTGTGTGAGTGTGTATGTTTGTGTGTGTGGAGTTGTAGTGTTCAGTGTCTGTGTGTGTGTGTTGTGTGTTTTAATCTCATTGTGTGTGCTGTTTGTAGTGTGTGTGTGTGCTGTTGTGTGTGTCTATCCTTGTGATGTATATGAAAATGGCGGATGTTCCAATGTCCCCTAACAATACTTACGTTATTTAGTGTTGTGGTCTAGTTTTCTTTTGCTTTTGTGTTCTATTTTTGATTGACGTCTACCGTAGCCAGTGAGATTGCTACGTTGTGTTACATAGCGTACCAATTGCAGCGCGTCAATTAGGAAATCCCCAGATTGTCGACCGCGTGCTTCCTAGAAGGAGTGTCGGCTTTGCTGTCTGTTTCCTGCGTCGTTTGACAGGTAATTTTTATTTTTTTTGTTATTTGTTTGTGTTCTGGCATGTATTCCTTCACTTGTTGTTTATTTTTTTCTATCTTCAAGTCTGTTTATGTAAGCGAATCTAGTTTATTTTTTTTAATTAGTTGTGTAATTGTCTAAGGTTGTGTCGGCTGTGTATATTGCAATTTTTTTTATTGTGTTCTAATAGTGCTCTAAGTTGTATATGTGCGTGACTTACATTTATTTTCTCAATGCTTCGTGGTATTTTTTTTGTAATAAGCAATGTGTGTTTGTATTTTTTATATTTTGCTAGTTGTATTGTATGTTTTACTATTATGCTATTAGTATTCTTTATTATCGTCATCATAAATATCGAGGTGCGTATAATACTTTTGAGATGTGATAAATTTTGTGTTAATAAATGTGACTTTCCGAAGCGTTCAGCTTTTTTTGTAAGTGTGGAACACTGTGTGTATTTCGTTCCACCATCTGTCTGAATAGTGTTGTTCTCCCCCCACCAAAAAAATATTAGGATGTTTTACATTAGTGCTAGGAACGGTTCGTCCTCGGTTTCTCCCACATTTGTTTGCGTATTTTTTTGTCTTCTATTGGTTTTCTTATGTTGTTCGCTGACATGGAGTGTGATCAACATTTTTGCATGCAGTACTTAACTTGCGGGAATTTGATTATGCTTGTTATGTAACTTAAGCAGCAGTCCGTTCTCCCTAATTTGTTTTTTAAGCAAAATGTTGTTGCTGATTGTGAATGGGGGCTAATTGTTTTTAAATTTGTGCGAATTTGTTATGTTTATTCCTGAAAATATGCTCACACTTTTGAAACGTTTGAAGTGTTCGTCTACATTAATTGTGTTATTGTTATAATTGTTTTGCCAAAACTTTATGCTGCTTTATAACAATGTTTCTAATTGTGATGTGGGTGTGTGTGTGTACTGTTGTGTTTTGTGTGGTGGTTGTATGTGTGTGTGTACTGTTGTGTTTTGTGTGGTGGTTGGGCTGTTGCGGGTGTGTATGTGTATGTGGGGGCTGTTGTCGGTGTGTATGTGTGTGTGTGTGTCAAGGGCATCACAAATGTACTGGATATTTATTACACATAATTTCCACAGCATTATCAGTTAATACTGATTATGTAATTGGAATGGAATGATAGACTGCAATATTGCATGCATGTGAAAGACTATCTGCGTACTTTTCTTTTAGTAGGATTTTTAATTTCATTTTTTGTATTGTGCGTCAGACTGAAAAAGGAATGCCTGGCTGCATGGATATGGGTGTATGTGGCTGGGTGCCATTTAAAGCATAGTTTTACCTGCAAATAACCACATTCCTTCTGTGTGGGTAGTCCATCTCAAAAACAATGGATATCTATACCGCATAATTGGCACAGCATTATCTACTAATACTGAATATGTTATTGTAATCGAATGATAGACTGCAATTTTGCATGCGTGTGTGTACTCCATCACCAACTTAATGTATATCTATTCTGCCTAATTGCCACAGCATTATCTTTTAATACTGATTATGTTATTGGAATGGAATGATTGACTGCAATCTTGCATGCATGTGAAAAACTATCAGGGTGCTTTGTCTTTTAGCATGAACTTTTAATTTCATTTGTTGTATTGTGCTTCAGACTAAATATGGCATGCCTGGCTGCATGGATATGGGTGTATGTGTTTGTGTGCCATTTAAATCATATTTTTATCTGCAAATAACCATATCCCTCGACAGTACTTTTGGTAACCTTTTGTTCTTTTTGATGTTGTGCCGTTGATAAGAGCTGCTGGAGTGGGTTTTTAGATCTGATGTGTGTTACATTTATGCCTTTCTGATGGATGATGAGAGTTAATTGTCCCTCAATTCTCTTTTGTTCGTGCTCACCGCAGTGCTGCCTTTTGCCTTGGACTTTAGTGGTTTACGAGCAGAATGAAGCTATGTGTCTCATCAGGTGAACTAAAGGAAAAGACTTATAGATTCTTTTCTCTGCATTATAGGTGTGCAGTTCCTTTGCTACAACTCCTTGCGGCATGTTCTTGTTTTTCTGTAGGAATTGTTTTTTTCTTAACTTGAAGTTAGAATTTCCTGGACATGGAGTCAAGTGAATGTAGCACAGCGATGCGACTACTGGTAACATATGTTGTGGTGATGCAATAGGTAGAGCGGTAGAGTGTGGGCTTTTGAGTGGTAGAGTGTGGGCGGATACAGTGAGGGCGGATAGAGTGTGGGCGGATAGACTGTGGGCGGATAGAGAGGGCGGATAGAGTGAGGGCAGATAGAGTGAAGCCGGATAGAGAGAGCGCGGATAGGGTGAGGGCGGATAGGATGAGGGCAGACAGGGTGAGGGCGGTAAACTGAGGTCGGATAGATTGAGGGCGTTAGTGGTAGAGTGATGCTGGTAGAGTGAGGGCTGTTGAGTTGTCAAGGGGTAGTGAGGGCGTTATTTTTCCTTAAAAGGAAAAGGGAATGTGTTTCAAAAACAAAAATGAAACATTTGAGCTTCCTTTTTTAAGAGTAGGCAGTAGTACGGGGGACCACCGCCTCCTCTTAAAAAACATTTTTGCTGCCAATCACAAAGGGGAAGGGGTTCTGTAGGGACCTCTTCCCGTTTGCGAGGGGCTTACCATCTACTTGAAGCAGGCAGTAATCTCTGATTGTTTTGCAACTGCTTTTCAGTCGCAAAACAATCGTACATCCCCCTGCGACTTGCTATTAGTAACCTTTGGAACGCCCCTTTGTATTAGCGACGCTCAAATCCTATTTTGCTAGTCGGTAATAAGTTTCCGACTTGCAAAATAGGGTTGATACATTCTACAAATCTTTTAGCTGTCGCAAATGGCTCGAATCTTTGTTTGTGACTGCTAAAAATGGTCGTACATCTGACCACACCCCCTTTTCTGTGTGTCTGTTCCCAGCATTCGATTCAATCGCTTAGGTGTAAAATAAGTAGCGTGCAGGCAGTTAAAATGAGTTTATTCAGTCTTGAATTTTTAAAGACACATTGAGTGTGTTCCAGCACCCTTCCCTACTCTTTATCAGTTAGCCCTTTATCAATGTTGATTTCCAATTTTTGTGTCATCAGCTGCTTGGTCAGTTTAGGCATGTAAGTCAGTGATTTATAAAACCATAATACCAGTCTACTTCCACTCCCCATTATAAAGATCTGTTGCAACAGCTCATATGTGGGGTTCCTTCAACCCAGTCAGCATGCATCCTTAAAGCGCCTACTAGCTTACTGTACATAAGGAATTCTGTAGAGTTCTTCCACAATCTACTCCATTGTTAACAGAACCCCCTCCCAGTTGCAATCTCCTGTCGTCGATATGACAGCAGCATGGCAGGTTTGCAGTAAACCAGCTTGTGTGGGGCACCATGCCTGTAGTGACCCATTTAGAGAAATAGTAGGGGTACATTTGTAGAAGCATTCACTGCCACTCTCACTGATCTAGGCATTTGGCAGTATTGCATTTTGCATTTTAATTACAACAGCAGAATGGTTCCTCAGTTGTAGAGTTCACTGTCATTATTGTTTCTTTCACATTACGCTCCTCCAGCCCGCTAGAATGCAAGTGTTTCAGAGCAGTCAAATAGTAGGATTCGCAAACAGGTGCTCCTGGCCTTTCCTTTGTGATGGGCTCCTTTAGGGTAGCCCTATTAGCGCTTTCTTGCCCTGGTCCTCATATAAAGCCCTTTAGTATTGTCTCCAACTCTCTAAACCAGAGGGGGCTGATCCACACACGCATTAATAAAGTAATACACAACTCTGGGCAATATTAGCATTGTTGACAATGCTGCACGACCCATACCGGTTATGTGCAACAATTTCCAGAATTGTATATTACATTTTAGAAGTCACAAAGCTGGACCTAGATTACCATCCAAGAGGTCTGATATCGAATGGTAAACGCTTATTCATAGGTATCTAAAAGGGTGATTGTTCCATGTTATGTGCCAATCCTTTAACCTGTTCGGTTCATTCATTGCCTACTCATCCATGGGGCATGATCAAGTCTTCCTCTCAATTGTGCAGAGGGCTGAAAACCTTCCTAATTCTTCCAGCAAACAAACAATTTATATAAGACTAGAATAGCCGTCTTTAAAGAAAATGAACATGTCAACATACAACAAGATTGAATGTACCTCATCCAGAAACTGTATTCCCTTGTCTCTAAGCTCTTACCTATTTCCCTAAAACTTGACCACCAATGCAAAGCTCAGACAGAGGGCATCTCTATCCCATTACTTTGTATATTTCGCATGCTGCAGATATCAACTTTCCAGTGCATGCTCTTTGCTGTAGGTTTTGTGCATAGCAATTGAATACATTTTACCCAACCATCTCCAGTGCATCTGAGAACCACCTGTAAAAACCTCCAACTGAGTATGCCACAGGCCTTTTCCAGCCAGATCAAATGATAGAACTTGGCCCCAGTTCCAACTTCTCTTGGGATCTCTTCAATGATTCTTCATAGCGTCCTGATTTTCATTGAGTTATTCCTGCCCCGGATAAACCCTGATGGTGGACCATAGTGTTCATCAGAGGGGGAAGTCGATTTGCCAGCACTTTACTCAGCACTTTGTAGTTCAAACTTCTCATGGACAGGGGGCTATAAGAGGTTCAATCAATCAATCAATCATTTGCAGAGCGCACTACTCACCCGTGAGGGTCTCAAGACGCTAAGGGGGGAAAGGGGACCCAGGATGCTTGTTTCTGGTCCAGGAAAGACATGGCATGGCAGTTCGGGCTGGACTGTTCCCATGAGGCACAGGGTCATACTCATTTACATATAGCCATGTCTGAACTGAGGTGGGGGAGTGAGCTAAAGAATGGTGATGGATTGAACCCAGATCAGTTGACTGGGGGTGAGTGTTTGATTTGCTCAAACGCTCCGCCATTCATCATCCCCTTTTGTATCGCTTTGTTCGCCCTAAGTTGGCAGGGTATGCTCAGACATGAGTCCCTTGCTCACTTTGCCACTGCATTCAAGATAGCCTGGCTGATGAGTGTTATGAACCCGAAACCGGGCCCAGGATGCTTGTTTCAGGTCCAGGGAAAGACATGGCTTGTCAGGTCCAGCTGGACTGTTCCCATGAGGCACAGGGTCAGACTGATTTGCATATGGCCATGTCTGAACTGGGGTGGCGGAGTGAGCTAAAGAATGGTGATGGATTAAACCCAGATCAGTTGACTGAGGGTGAGTGTTTGATTTGCTCAAATGCTCCGTCCATCATCCCCTTTTTTATCGCTTTGTTCGCCCTAAGTCGGCATGGTATGCTAAGACGTGATTCCCTTGCTCACTTTGCCACTGGATTCAAGATAGCTTGGCTGATGAGGGTTATGAACCCGAAACCGGTCCCAGGAGGCTTGTTTTCAGTCCAGGGAAGACATAGCTTGGCAGTTCGGGCTGGACTGTTCCCATGAGGCAACGGGTCGGACTGATTTGCATATGGCCATGTCTGAACTGGGGTGACAGAGTGAGCTAAAAAATGGTGCTGGATTAAACCCAGATCAGTTGACTGGGGGTGAGTGTTTGATTTGCTCAAACGCTCCGCCCATCATCCCCTTTTGTATTGCTTTTTTCGCCCTAAGTTGGCAGGGTATGCTCAGACGTGAGTCCCTTGCTCACTTTGCCATTTGGATTCAAGATAGCCTGGCTGATGAGGGTTATGAACCCGAAACCGGTCCCAGGATGCTTGTTTCCAGTCCAGGGAAGACATGGCTTGGCAGTTCGGGCTGGACTGTTCCCATGAGGCACAGGGTCAGACTGATTTGCATATGGCCATGTCTGAACCGGGGTGGCGGAGGGAGCTAAAGAATGGTGATGATTAAACCCAGATCAGTTGACTGAGGGTGAGTGTTTGATTTGCTCAACCTGTTAGGTTCAGTCATTGCCTACCCATCCATGGGGCATGAACTAGTCTTCCTCTCAATTGTGCAGAGGGATGAAAACCTTCCTAATTCTTCCAGCAAACGAAAAAGTTATATAAGACTAGAATAGCCGTCTTTAAAGAAAATGAACATGTCAACATACAACAAGATTGAATGTACCCCATCCAGAAACTGTATTCCCTTGACTCTAAGCTCTTACCTATTTCCCTAAGACTTGACCACCAATGCAAAGCTCATAGGAGACAGAGGGCATCTCTATCTCATTACTTTGTATATTTTGCAGGCTGCAGATATCAACTTTCCAGTTCATGCTCTTTGGTGTAGGTTTTGTGCATAGCAATTGAATACATTTTACCCAACCATCTCCAGTGCATCTGAGAACCACCTGTAAAAACCTCCAACTGAGTATGCCACAGGCCTGTTCCAGCCAGATCAAATGATAGAACTTGGCCCCAGTTCTAACTTCTCTTGGGACCTCTTCAATGATTCTTCATAGCCTCCTAATTTTCATTGAGGTATTCCTGCCCCAGATAAACCCTAATGGTGGACCATAGTGTTCATCAGAGGGGGAAGTCGATTTGCCAGCACTTTACTCAGCACTTTGTAGTTCAAACTTCTCATGGACAGTGGGCTATAAGAGGTTCAATCAATCAATCAATCATTTGTAGAGCGCACTACTCACCAGCGAGGGTCTAAAGATGCTAAGGGGGGACTGGGGTCCCAGGATGCTTGTTTCCGGTCAAGGGAAGACATGACTTGGCAGTTCGGGCTGGACTGTTCCAATTAGGCACAGGGTCAGACTCATTTGCATATGGCCATGTCTGAACTGGGTCGGGGGACTGAGCTAAAGAATGGTGATGGATTAAACCCAAATCACTTGACTGGGGTGAGTGTTTGATTTGCTCAAACTCTCCGCCCATCATCCCCTTTTGTATCGCTTTCTTCGCCCTAAGTTGGCAGGGTATGCTCAGACATGAGTCCCTTGCTCACTTTGCCACTGCATTCAAGATAGTCTGGCTGATGAGTGTTATGAACCCGAAACCGGTCCCAGGATGCCTGTTTCCGGTCCAGGGAAGACATGGCTTGGCAGTTCGGGCTGGACTTTTCCCATGAGGCACAGGGTCAGACTGATTTGCATATGGCCATGTCTGAACTGGGGTGGTGGAGTGAGCTAAAGAATGGTGATGGATTAAACCCAGATCAGTTGACTGGGGGTGAGTGTTTGATTTGCTCAAATGCTCCGCCCATCATACCTTTTTGTATCGCTTTGTTCGCCATAAGTTGGCAGGGTATGCTCAGACATGAGTCCCTTGCTCACTTTGCCACTGGATTCAAGATAGCCTGGCTGATGAGGGTTATGAACCCAAAACCGGTCCCAGGATGCTTCTTTCCGGTCCAGGGAAGACATGGCTTGGCAGTTCGGGCTGGACTGTTCCCATGAGGCACAGGGTCAGACTGATTTGCATATGGCCATGTCTGAACTGGGGCGGCGGAGTGAGCTAAAGAATGGTGATGGATTAAACCCAGATCAGTTGACTGGGGGTGAGTGTTTGATTTGCTCAAACGCTACGCCCATCATCCCCTTTTGTATCGCTGTGTTCGCCCTAAGTTGGCAGGGTATGCTCAGACATGAGTCCCTTGCTCACTTTGCCACTGGATTCAAGATAGCCTGGCTGATGAGGGTTATGAACCCAAAACTGGTCCCAGGATGCTTGTTTCCGGTCCAGGGAAGACATGGCTTGGCAGTTCGGGCTGGACTATTCCCATGAGGCACAGGGTCAGGCTGATTTGCATATGGCCATATCTGAACTGGGATGGCGGAGGGAGCTAAAGAATTGTAATGGATGAAACCCAGATCAGTTGACTGGGGGTCAGTGTTTGATTTGCTCAACCTTTTAGGTTCAGTCATTGCCTACCCATCCATGGGGCATGAACATGTCTTCCTCTCAATTGTGCAGAGGGAGGAAAACCTTCCTAATTCTTCCAGCAAACGAAAAAGTTATATAAGAGTAGAATAGCCGTCTTTTCCAGCCCGATCAAATGATAGAACTTGGCCCCAGTTCTAACTTCTCTTGGGATCTCTTCAATGAGTCTTCATAGCCTCCTGATTTTCACTGAGGTATTCCTGCCCCGGATAAACCCTAATGGTGGAGCATAGTGTTCATCAGAGGGGGAAGTCGATTTGCCAGCACTTTACTCAGCACTTTGTAGTTTAAACTTCTCATGGACAGTGGGCTATAAGAGGTTCAATCAATCAATCAATCATTTATTTGTAGAGCACACTACTCACCCGCGAGGGTCTAAAGACGCTAAGGGGGGACAGGGGTCCCAGGATGCTTGTTTCCGGTCAAGGGAAGACATGACTTGGCAGTTCGGGCTGGACTGTTCCCATGAGGCACAGGGTCAGGTTCATTTGCATATGGCCATGTCTGAACTGGGGTGGGGGAGTGAGCTAAAGAATGGTGAAGGATTAAACCCAAATCAGTTGACTGGGGTGAGTGTTTGATTTGCTCAAACGCTCCGCCCATCATCCCCTTTTGTATCGCTTTCTTCGCCCTAAGTTGGCAGGGTATGCTCAGACATGAGTCCCTTGCTCACTTTGCCACTGGTTTCAAGATAGCCTGGCTGATAAGGGTTATGAACGCGTAAATGGTCCCAGGATGCTTGTTTCCGGTCCAGGGAAGACATGGCTTGGCAGTTCGGGCTGGACTGTTCTCTTGAGGCACAGGGTCAGACTGGTTTGCATATGGCCATGTCTGAACTGGGGTGGCGAAATGAGCTAAAGAATGGTGATGGATTAAACCCAGATCAGATGACTGGGGGTGAGTATTTGATTTGCTCAAATGCTCCGTCCCTCATCCCCTTTTGTATTGCTTTGTTCGCCCTAAGTTGGCAGGGTATGCTCTGACGTGAGTCCCTTGCTCACTTTGCCACTGGATTCAAGATAGCCTGGCTGAGGAGAGTTATGAACCCGCAACCGGTCCCAGGATGCTTGTTTCCGGTCCAGGGAAAACATGGCTTGGCAGTTCAGGCTGGACTGTTCCCATGAGGCACAGGGTCAGACTGATTTACCTATGGCCATGTCTGAACTGAGGTGGCGGAGTGAGCTAAAGAATGGTGATGGATTAAACCCAGATCAGTTGACTTGGGGTGAGTGCTTGATTTGCTCAAACGCTCCGTCCATCATCCCCTTTTGTATTGCTTTGTTCGCCCTGAGTCGGCATGGTATGCTCAGACATGATTCCCTTGCTCACTTTGCCACTGGATTCAAGATAGCCTGGTGGATGAGGGTTATGAACCCTGAAACTGGTCCCAGGATGCTTGTTTCCGGTCCAGGGAAGACATAGCTTGGCAGTTCGGGCTTGACTCTTCCCATGAGGCACAGAGTCAGACTGGTTTGCATATGGCCATGTCTGAACTGGGGTGGCGTAGTGAGCTAAATAATGGTGATGGATTAAACCCAGATCTGTTGACTGGGGGTGAGTGTTTGATTTGCTCAAACGCTCCATCCATCATCCCCTTTTGCATCGCTTTGTTCGCCCTAAGTTGGCAGGGTATGCTCAGACGTGAGTCCCTTGCTCACTTTCCCACTGGATTCAAGATAGCCTGGCTGATGAGGGTTATGTACCCAAAACCGGTCCCAGGATGCTTGTTTCCGGTCCAGGGAAGGCATGGCTTGGCAGTTTGGGCTGGACTGTTCCCATGAGGCACAGGGTCAGGCTGATTTGCATATGGCCATATCTGAACTGGGGTGGCAGAGTGAGCTAAAGAATGGTGATGGATTAAACCCAGATTAGTTGACTGGGGGTGAGTGTTTGATTTGCTCAAGCGCTCCGTCCATCATCCCCTTTTGTATCGCTTTGCTTGCCTTAAGTTGGCAGGGTATGCTCAGACCTGAGTCCCTTTCTCACTTTGCCAATTGATTCAAGATAACCTGGCTGATGATGAGGGTTATGAACCCGAAACCGGTCCCAGGATGCTTGATTTAGGTCCAGGGAAGACATGGCTTGGCAGTTTGGGCTGGACTATTCCCATGAGGAACCGGGTCAGACTGGTTTGCATATGGCCATGTCTGAGCTGGGGTGGCGAAATGAGCTAAATAATGGTGATGGATTAATCCCAGATCAGATGACTGGGGGTTAGTATTTGATTTGCTCAAACGCTCCGTCCCTCATCCCCTTTTGTATTGCTTTGTTCGCCCTAAGTTGTCAGGGTATGCTCTGACGTGAGTCCCTTGTTCACTTTGCCACTGGATTCAAGAAAGCCTGGCTGAGGAGAGTTATGAACCCGAAACCGGTCCCAGGATGCTTGTTTCCGGTCCAGGGAAAACATGGCTTGGCAGTTCAGGCTGGACTGTTCCCATGAGGCACAGGGTCAGGCTGATTTACCTATGGCCATGTCTGAACTGAGGTGGCGGAGTGAGCTAAAGAATGGTGATGGATTAAACCAAGATCAGTTGACTGGGGGTGAGTGTTTGATTTGCTCAAACGCTCCGTCCATCATCCCCTTTTGTATTGCTTTGTTCGCCCTAAGTCGGCATGGTATGCTCAGACGTGATTCCCTTGCTCACTTTGCCACTGGATTCAAGATAGCCTGGCTGATGAGGGTTATGAACCCTGAAACCGGTCCCAGGATGCTTGTTTCCGGTCCAGGGAAGACATAGCTTGGCAGTTCGGGCTGGACTCTTCCCATGAGGCACAGGGTCAGACTGATTTGCATATGGCCATATCTGAACTGGGGTGGCGTAGTGAGCTAAAGAATGGTGATGGATTAAACCCAGATCAGTTAACTGGGGGTGAGTGTTTGATTTGCTCAAACGTTCCATCCATCATACCCTTTTGTATCGCTTTGTTCACCCTAAGTTGGCAGGGTATGCTCAGACGTGAGTCCCTTGCTCACTTTCCCACTGGATTCAAGATAGCCTGGCTGAGGAGGGTTATGTACCCAAAACCGGTCCCAGGATGCTTGTTTCCGGTCCAGGGAAGACATAGCTTGGCAGTTCGGGCTGGACTCTTCCCATGAGGCACACGGTCAGGCTGATTTGCATATGGCCATATCTGAACTGGGGTGGCGGAGTCAGCTAAAGAATGGTGATGGATTAAACCCAGAACAGTTGACTGGGGATGAGTGTTTGATTTGCTCAAGTGCTCCGTCCATTATCCCCTTTTGTATCGCTTTGCTTGCCTTAAGTTGGCAGGGTATGCTCAGACGTGAGTCCCTTTCTCACTTTGCCAATGGATTCAAGATAGCCTGGCTGATGATGAGGGTTATGAACCCGAAACCGGTCCCATGATGCTTGATTTAGGTCCAGGGAAGACATGGCTTGGCAGTTCGGGCTGGACTATTCCCATGAGGCACAGGGTCAGACTGATTTGCATATGGCCATGTCTGAACTGGGGTGGCATAGTGAGCTAAAGAATGGTGATGGATTAAACCCAGATCAGTTGACTGGGGGTGAGTGTTTGATTTGCTCAAATGCTCCATCCATCATCCCCTTTTGTATCTCTTTGTTCGCCATAAGTTGGCAGGGTATGCTCTGACGTGAGTCCCTTGCTCACTTTGCCACTGGATTCAAGATAGCCTGGCTGATGAGGGTTATGAACCCGAAACCGGTCCCAGGATGCTTGTTTCCGGTCCAGAGAAAACATGGCTTGGCAGTTCAGGATGGACTATTCCCATGAGGCACCGGGTCAGACTGATTTACCTATGGCCATGTCTGAACTGAGGTGGCGGAGTGAGCTAAAGAAAGGTGATGGATTAAACCCAGATCAGTTGACTGGGGGTGAGTGTTTGATTTGCTCAAACGCTCCATCCATCATTCCCTTTTGTATTGCTTTGTTCGCCCTAAGTCGGCATGGTATGCTCAGACGTGATTCCCTTGCTCACTTTGCCACTGGATTCAAGATAGCCTGGCTGATGAGGGCTATGAACCCGAAACCGGTCCCAGGATGCTTGTTTCCGGTCCAGGGAAGACATAGCTTGGCAGTTCGGGCAGGACTGTTCCCGTGAGGCACAGGGTCAGATTGATTTGCATATGGCCATGTCTGAACTGGGGTGGCGTAGTGAGCTAAAGAATGGTGATTGATTAAGCCCAGATCAGTTGACTGGGGGAGAGTGTTTGATTTGCTCAAACGCTCCATCCATCATCCCCTTTTGTATCGCTTTGTTCGCACTAAGTTGGCAGGGTATGCTCAGACGTGAGTCCCTTGCTCACTTTCCCACTGGATTCAAGATAGCCTGGCTGATGAGGGTTATGAACACAGAACCGGTCCCAGGATGCTTGTTTCCGGTCCAGGGAAGACATGGCTTGGCAGTTCAGGCTGGACTGTTCCCATGAGGCACAGGGTCAGGCTGATTTGCATATGGCCATGTCTGAACTGGGGTGGCGGAGTGAGCTAAAGAATGGTGATGGATTGAACCCAGATCAGTTGACTGGGGTGAGTGTTTGATTTGCTCAAGCGCTCCGTCCATCATCCCCTTTTGTATTGCTTTGCTTACCTTAAGTTGGCAGGGTATGCTCAGACGTGAGTCCCTTTCTCACTTTGCCACTGGATTCAAGATAGCCTGGCTGATGAGGGTTGTGAACCCGAAACCGGTCCCAGGATGCTTGATTTAGGTCCAGGGAAGACATGGCCTGGCAGTTCGGGCTGGACTGTTCCCATGAGGCACAGGGTCAGACTGATTTGCATATGGCCATGTCTGAACTGGGGTGGCGTGGTGAGCTAAAGAATGGTGATGGATTAAATCCAGATCAGTTGACTGGGGGTGAGTGTTTGATTTGCTCAAACGCTCCATCCATCATCCCCTTTTGTATCTCTTTGTTCGCCATAAGTTGGCTGGGTATGCTCAGACGTGAGTCCCTTGCTCACTTTGCCACTGGATTCAAGATAGCCTGGCTGATGAGGGTTATGAACCCAAAACTGGTCCCAGGATGCTTGTTTACGTCCAGGGAAGACATGGCTTGGCAGTTCGGGCTGGACTGTTCCCATGAGGCACAGGGTCAGGCTGATTTGCATATGGCCATGTCTGAACTGTGGTGGCGGAGTGAGCTAAAGAATGGTGATGGATTAAACCCAGATCAGTTGACTGGTGGTGAGTGTTTGATTGGCTCAAACGCTCCATCCATCATCCCCTTTTGTTTCGCTTTGCTTGCCTTAAGTTGGCAGGGTATGCTCAGACGTGAGTCCCTTTCTCACTTTGCCACTGGATTCAAGATAGCCTGGCTGATGAGGGTTATGAACCCGAAACCGGTCCCAGGATGCTTGATTTAGGTCCAGGGAAGACATGGCTTGGCATTTCGGGCTGGACTGTTCCCATGAAGCACTGGGCAGACTGATTTGCATATGGCCATGTCTGAACTGGGGTGGCGGAGTGGGCTAAAGAACGGTGATGGATTAAACCCAGATCTGTTGACTGGGTGTGAGTGTTTGATTGGTTCAGATGCTCCGTCCATCACCACCCACTTTTGTACCATTAGATCACCTGGCATTGGGTACTTCTCCCAGATAGAGGATTGTGATTATTTTTGTTTTTTTCATTCCTCCTTCTGTGTCTTTTCCCACAGTGTGTAACTACGGAAGATACCACCCTTTCCTTGACTGATTCTCCAGTATCCCCTAAAGTATAGGTTAAGGAGTAGATGTAAAAATGTAAAAATATAAATAGGAATTAGCATCTGGCGCCTCAATTTAAAGGTTTAATGTAGGCTTTACGAAATAGAATTTATTTTCGTTTAGAATGTGCTTTTAGAATCACTCTTGGGTTCCTTATGACTTGTTGTATCTTTGGAATGAGGATAATGTCACATTCACTTTGGCACATTGATTACAAACTACTTGTGTAGTATATTTATTATAGGTCACTCGTTTTCTGTATTTTTTGCAGCCCTGAAGAGTTATAGTGTCTAGAATTATATCGACCTATAACGAAACACGTGTCGGCTGGCTGTGAATTTCCATTGGTGTGACGATCTAATAAAAGGAGATATACATCTAAGAACCTACGTTGGACATTTGTTACTGTGAATCATACATAGTAGCACTCTACTTGTTTGTACTTAATCTGTGTGAGCGGGATTTTGTGTCTGAATTCCTAGATGTGAATTCTCACATTTAAATTGAGGGGTTCTTGGGGTCTCCCCTCCCTCCCAGCACCAGTGACTGTTGTAAATTTCATTTGACATGCACGCTAATACTGTTTGAGCGCCAATATTTCCCGTATACTTAATACCCTTTTTTCTTTTGTGCCCAACATTACAGGAGGCTGCGTGTGCCCGGGCGGAGCAGGGCACCTAAAACTAAAAGCTAAAAAAAGTGGATGCGAGGCAGTCGAAAGTGCAGAGTGAAGTCGCTTCTAAAACAATTACAAATGTGGGGCAGAGGGGAACACCATAATGCCATGCCAGGGTTTATTTACATATTTTGGTGTTCTTGTGGTGCCCCACAGAGGGGCAGGGGCACCAGCAAGATCATGTGCAGGTGTGGTGGAATGCAGCAGCATCTTCAAAATATTTTTATCAAAACCAACCCTAACCAACCCTACGTTTCCTAGTGCCTTGGAAGGATGAAACCATGAGTTGTTTAGTTTGTTTTCATTTCTTCCTAGAGCTGGAGTGTTTTTGTTCATTGGGTCAGGAGTGCGGGTACCTCTTGTGTTGGATCCTAATACTGCATTTTGTTGCCTGTTAACAGCAAAGAAGCCCTGTGACATATATGTATATGGTTGTTTTAAATGAAAATGTTGTATGAATAGTATAGATGATGACCTATGTAATGCTTAACTCTCATAATGAATGCCTATGGCTGGTAATATTGCTTCTATTTATTTTATTGGTGTGATTATATTATAAATGGACATGTAGCTGATGTTAATATTGTGTTTACACCCTGTCCCATCGCCCTCCTAGCACAGACCCCTTCTTGTGGGGTACTTGAACATATTAATTCAAATCTTCTTTCATCTCTGCTTCTTACCCTCCTGCCCTTACCAACGTCTTCACAATAAAACCTTGTTAAACTCCACTTCTATGTCTGTTCCAATGTGTCTCAACTGACTTGACAGGTATAGCCAGAGAAGTATCTATATTCATATGTCATCTGCCACTCTAGGATTATCACAAAAAGATCTTCTCTGATACCAGTAGGTCTGTTCCTGAGTCTTCCCTACATGCCTCAGTTGTTGCATGTTCTCCATACAATGTTTTACCTTAGTCTCCCAAGGTCACAGCTGCGGTTAATTTAACTGTTCTGCTTTCACTTGCTTGAGTGCTCATTGGCTTCTTTACTCTACTGCAATAGCTTCAAATTATTCTCTTCATCTTTTGTGTGAAATCAACTTGCCACTGTTTGTCTCCCTGGCTTGCCCTATAGTTTTTCAACCAGTACGCTGCCTATGTGGCCTCCATGAAAAATACTGAGTTGCCATTTAACATGGTTTTAAGACTTGCTGGGAATAGTAGCGTATACTGAATGTCGCTTTACCAGAATCACCCTCTCATTTTAATGAAGGGTGATCTCTTGCTCTGCATAATCATATTATAGTCCATAAGATATCAATATTATGATTCCCCCCATGAAGTTGCAGATCACTCTCTGCTTTTGGAGGATTATGTTGCAGTCTTTATAGTGGAGGAGTCTAGCCGCAAATGGTCTGGGCAGCACTCCCAGAGGGGGATTTCTCAACTGGATTCTATGAGCTCTGTCCAGTGTAAAGAAATAGCTAGTGTTTGTGAAGCTTCCTCTTACCTCAGCCAATTCTGCAGATAATTTACCAGGTTATGTCCTTCTTCTCCTTCTGGCAGACCAATTATACATATATTATGCCATTGATTGTGCCCTCCAGCATCTTCTGCTCCATTTTCCAAGTTTGCATCTTTTCAATTAAGTGTGTTACTCTTTTTTTTTTGGTGCACCAACCAACCAGCCAGTTCAGTTCATCTCTGTGTGAGACTTGGCCCTTTCCCCAAAATTTTTCGCTTTTTATCCCCTGTTAATTTAGAATGCCCCTATTGAAACAACAGTGTGTAGGCCTTGTGTGGTGGAGAAGGGCCTGTGTAGTGTAAAACTAGTGTTAAAGTACAGGTACTTCCTACCCCTAACATGGCCGCCACAGACCACTGCTGCAGCAGCATGGTTTAGTGGGCGCATTCTAGTAGCCAGGGGCTGGCTGGAACCCTCAGGCAATGTATCCATCTTAGCCTGCCAGCCTGCCCATAGGTAGAATGGTGGAACCACCTAGCACCTCCTGGAACCTTCTGGAACAGGTGAGGTGACACCAACTGACACTACCAACTGTCAACTGGCACTATAAAAGGAAAGGGAGGGAACTTTCCTGAGGAGAGAAGCTGAGGGGAAGACCTGGGGAAGTACCTCCGCAGGAGGATAGGCAGTGGGGGTCAGGGCAGGGTCTTATGATGCTGGAATGACAGGGCCTAGTGTGCTGCTTTGCAAGTGTTGAGGTATCCTGTTCCCCCCCACTGACCTAGCCCCGCGGCAGGGAACCCCCAGGGACCACTTGAGGGGATTGGCTGAGGAGATCTAACACCAGCCACCAACTTAACCCCCTTCAAGGAACAAGAAACCAAGCAACTAAACCAAGGGCGCAAGAAACAGCTGCGCCAAGAAGAAATCAAGGAACCAGTAACCAAGAAACTTACAAAGGCGCAAGGAACATAAAGTGCCAAGGAGAGACTGAATCACCACAGGACATTTGAAGAACCACCCAGGTATTGGCGCTGTGTTGCTCCCTGTGCCCCTGACGCCACCTGGGGTCCCTGCGCTAATCTACCGCTGCTGTGTCCTGTGGGAGCGCTGTGAATTGCCTGCAGGGCTGTGGAAGTTGCCCCCCTGTAAAGCGCTGTGAAGTGCCCCAAGTGCTGGACTGCCCTATGTGGTTGCCCTAGGCGAAGCGCTGTCTTGTGAAGCGCTAGAATCCTGAAGCGCTATATTTGCCTGAACTGCAGCCCCCTGCTGTCTGTAAAGCGCTGAAGCTTAGGATGTCTGCCTGTGGGGAGCGTTGTGAAGTAACTGATGAAGCGCTATCCTAGAACTGCTTAAGCGCTACATTGCCCTTCCAAGCGCTTGACTGGTGAAGAATTGCTGTGTCCCATGGGAAGCGCTTGCCGGCTGTAATTGACTTTGTAAAGCGCTGTGATGAGGAATGCGCTGTACCACCCCTGCTGGGCCTCCAACTGAGCGCTACGAAGTAATTGATGAGCGCTGTGGTAATTGCCTGCTGTGGCCCATCGGAGCGCTGTGGAGTGCCTGTAAAGCGCTGTGAAGCAATCTGCCCAAGCGTTGTTGATCGCTCCTTTGATGACCCCTGCTGAAGCGCTGACTGGGCATTCACCGCCGCGGGCCCGGTTCGACTGGAGGGCCTTCCTGCTGTTAACTGCCTCGTTGCGGCAGCCCCCGATGTGAGGAGAGGGCCGCCGGAGACCGTGAGGGCCGCGTTAGGCCCTGAGGCAAGAAACCCCGCCGGAGTTTCAGTCAGGCGCACTAGGCCGCTGAGGCCGAGGAGATCCCGTGTCACGTGACGGGGGAACGCCGCCGTGTCACCGGCCACGCCCCCGTCATTGCAGCCTGAGACTGTGGGAGACTGCAACGCCATAGCTCGTAAAGAGCAAGAGCCCCCTCCGAAATGTTGGGTCTCCCCCGAGGTTGTCCCTGAATGAACCCCGGGTCCCCGGAGGCAGAGCGCGGGCCGGAAACAAGCGGAGCTACGACCGGAGGGCTCCAGTGTGGGGTAGGAGCCCTCCCCTTTTGCCTGTGATCAACGCAAGGGCCCGGGAAGGGCCGAAGAAGGCAGGTAAACCCCCGGGGAGGAGGGCGGAAGGTCGCATGAGACCCGAGTTCGCCCCTCCCTGGGGAAAATTGGTAACTGGGCCCCTGAAGGCCATCAAAGGACCTCTGCTAAGGAAACGTTTTACTCCTGCAGTGAAATAATTATCTAAATGTGCTGCATTGATGATAAATGTTTTTCATTTGCCCTCATGAGATTTACCTGATTCATAGGAGTGATACACTGCTCATTCATGCATTAGGAGATGTGTAGTTGCCCAATGAAAGGTTGTACTCCGACTAAATGAGATGTTTACTCACTGGCAAGGGAATGTTCCACCTTTGCTTGACGCTTTGTCAATTAGAGCCTTATGGCATGTTGAGTATTGAGTAATGACCTGTTTATAATTACCTAATAAGAGGTTGCCTGCATAGGAAGTTTACTCCTGCATAGGAAGGTGTTAGATGTTCCTGCCTAGTGCAGAGTTCCCGAGGTACTTTCAGCTACTACAGGGGATGTTTAATGCGGAGTAATGGAATGTTTCACTTCTGCTAACTGAAGGTTTTAGCCTTAAATGAAATGTATAGACTCCCACTTAGTGTTGAGGAATGAAAAGGGGAATTTGCTGGTCAAACCTGCTTTAGGCAGGTCCTAAAAGAGTACTGTTGCTGGGCTAAAGCGTTCTATGCCCAAGAAAAGGATATTCTACACAAATGAAATGTTCTACCATTGAGGAAATATTTTACTCTTATTTAAGGCACCATTTATTCCTCCAGCTAGGAAATTTTATTTCTGTCCAGACAGGAGTATTGAAAGGTACTGATGGAAAGCTTTGAAGGAGATATTTATGCCCTTGTTGCCAAACTTATCCTGAATGGGATGCAATGTTATCTGAATGTCGTTTAATGTTTCTGATGCAGGTGCTGACCAGGAGCAAGGCATAGGTCAGGCCTGAGTTTTACTAAATATGGATTTATCCAATATTTAATATTTATGGAATACCTAATATTTATGCAACTGAAGTTTAATGCCAAGTGTTGACACACAGGTGTCTGGAAAGAGAGCTATGAAGCTAATTTTATGATGAAATTCTTCTACCCTGATCCTGCTCCATCTACTTGATTATCTATCTTAATAAAGTTAACTTGAGTTTTTACACAAACTCACTGGAGTGGTGTCACTAATTGCGTGCCCAGGTTTCTGACTCAGTGGTTGCGTGTGCTGCATGGTTGCTTTACACATAAGCTTTCGGATGCCTACCCGCTCGTGCCATGCTACCCTAGGGGACTGGTGACCATATTCATATTATTGTATACTCTCTCTGCCAGATTCGTTCTGTCTTCTTGTAGCAGACCCATATTAACTACTGTGTCAATCTTCATTAAAGGGACTTCCCCAAGGTCACAATGGTATTTAGCATTTTATCTAGTTTGTCACCCCTCCATGCATTGAGAAGATTATACTGTCTCCTGCGCACCAGTATCTATTTGGTCTTCAGTCAGGGGCAGGTTTGTGTTCGAAGGACCCATTGCTATGTTGCCTTGTTGCCAGCTAATCTTTTCAATTTGTCTGGCCGTGTGGGAGCTTCCAGAGAAGCATTCTATTCCATGCAGTTGTATGACAGAGGCATGCATGGCTAAACCATGCCTTTACTACGCACCCCAACAATGAATGCATCTAAATTATGCATTCCTTTACCACGGATGCCATAAGGCATGCGTGGTTGAGCTTGTGAGGAAACAGCACACATGGCTCTGTCCACTTTGTAAAGGCCAATTCTCATGCCATGCATGTTAAGCCGCACCCCCATGACAGGTGTTACATTTTCCCAGTTTGTTGGCCATTATTTTAATCCATCATTAATATCATACAGTAAATATTTGGAAGTATGGCAATATATAGTTGATTATATGTTTGTGGAGTCATAAGGATACATGCACATTTCATGACAGTCTCAACCATTTCTTTGTGCTGTGCTCCAACCAACAGAAAGGCATAGCTTTTCACACAAGACATGCCATCCATGCAACGATCCGCCAGATCGTGTACATATCTTGCCTGCAATGGCTTATAAAACCAGACATGAGGTCTGAGCTATTTACACCTAGTGGTCTGATGTGGCCCTTTGAATTAAGGCAATACAATGCAAACTAAATGAAAACACAGGCACTAAGAGGTTAGGAGTCTCTCCTTGTGTAATTGAAGATGGAAATGTAGTAGTGTGGCTCACTGGTTAGAGGCGGCAGACCCGAGAGCAGAGGACGGCCCGGGACCAGGGTTCGATTCCCGACGTGGCAGGTTTCTGGACCAGGGTCAGCGGACTCGATAATTCTCTCGCCTCGGTGCCCACTCTGATCAGCGATCACACTCAGCAACTCTGGGCATTAGCTTGCCTCATCTTCACTAACGGCCCCACCAGACCGCCGGGGATGCCTGGTCTCACCCTGGAGATACCCATTAAGGGACCATCTCTCAGGGAAGCCAGGAAGGGTTTCGCAGCGGTCGAAGCGCGGAGGTACCCCTTCGGGAGTGATTCCAGCGCTATATAAGCACACAATTAATTAATTAATGTGTGTAGGGATATGAAAAGAAGTTTCACTATAACTTAGAAGGAAAATATTGACAGCAACAATATGACTCGGTACAGTTGATGAGCTAAATTAAACCCAGGCACTGAACGATCGACGGAGTAGGGTGATACTTCTTGGCCCATGTAGTACACAGAGGTTAGTGGTTGGTGTTAAGGCAAAAGTATGACACAGGGTCGGATTGGGAGAGACCTGAGGACCAAAATAAAAGTGACACCATGAATCAGATAGTTAAAAAAAAGTGGTGCACACTTGCACAACTGCGTAGCTTTGAAGTTTTCAGAGCGCACAATATATTATAGATATATGTATGTGTGCATGTATGTGTATGTTCTGCAAGGCATGGGAAACTGCTTGCGTGTGTGCTTGTTGCAGGCAAAGTTTGTGGCAATATCAGGGAAATCAACAGTAAAAACTGGCCCACCAGACCATACAACAGGAACACAAACAGACAAAAACGGCTGCCCACTCACTGATCTGTCAGACCAGCCCTTCTGACATTTCCAGATTTCCTGTAGGCCACTCCAACCCAGATATTAAGGCATTGATCTTTAGCTTGACATGATTCCAACTTAAAGCATTTATTTAAAAACATGCCGAAATGTACCTACACGGAATATTATGTTGACAATATGCTCCTGAAACAACTGTAATGTCCGTTATTGTCCACCATGCATACAATGAGTATTATTAACATTTAAGGGGCATTATGGTGTTTCAATTCACGTTATTGAACTTACTGAAGGGCTAAAGCAAACTGTTGTCTAACATATTATGAAACAGTACAAAAGTGCATAGGTTAATTCCTTTATGCAGTATCTCATTTGAGTAGTGTGCAGCAGTTATTAATTAGCATTTTCCTAGGAAAGAGATGGAAGAAAAAAAGGCTGTCGGAAAGCATGCAGAGAGATGGCTGTATTCCAATGCTTTGTACTGAGGAGAAATAATAGAACTGACGACTGGGAAGCCTAGTAGATACCATTTAAAGATGAAAAACAGAGCAACAGAAACAGAATGGAGTAAATTGTGATTAGAGAAGAATTTATGAAGGCTAACAACACCAAACATGCATTTAAAAAAAGAAAATGGAAATGGCAGGTGAAAAAGGGATCCATAACAAGAGTCTCTGACTAATTGGCTGATAGCTTAACACATTAAACAAAACAGAGGGGATCATGTGATTGCAAGGAAAATCATTAATAAACATTAAGAAGAGAGGTGATGTGTTGTCCCTATTTATTTTTTTGTTTGACT
The DNA here is from genome assembly GCF_964263255.1 of Lissotriton vulgaris. NCBI lineage: Eukaryota > Metazoa > Chordata > Amphibia > Caudata > Salamandridae > Lissotriton > Lissotriton vulgaris. The sequence goes on along the minus strand of NC_141687.1, from coordinate 1,540,592,938 downwards.
ACACGTTATTGCACATCATATATAATCTTTGCTTGCTCACATTTCAGTGTGGTGTGCATATATTTCAGTTGACCCCAATGAGTGATTTTACATAATAATTCACTATAGTTTGATTGTGTTCACTTTAAGTTAGCCATAGTCACTGAAGGCCTCAATTTGCAAAGGTCCATGTAAAATGAAACGTGTGGGTCTGCAAGCTAAGCTTTATCTTTTATCTCGTTCCAGACGACAAATTTCGACCATGTTTTCATTAAGCTGTAATGATATTGTTAGACTGTGTGTGAAGGCCACTGAATATATCTTTTTAATGAGCAGTGTGAACAGCTCCCAAGGCCATAAACTTCACAATCAAAAAAAGTATAAAAGCTGGTGTGTAGGTATAACTTACAATACCCATGAAGATTCTAGGGAAACTTTTATTGCTTTTATTTTGGTTGTCTACTGTGATCACATGGTATCCTAAGTTAATTGAAGCATTTACACATTGCTTGAAAATCGGCAACCAAGGTGACTTTACTCACGAAGACACCCTTGCACCATGGCGCAAAGGTGTCTCTGTGGCACATGGAAGCTGTTTTCAGTGTCGGCGCTAGGGAAAGGGGAGGAGAGCGCCATATTTCTGTAAATATGGCGCTCTTCTCCCCTTTCCTTTTCAAGGATACCTTCCAGTACAAAATACTATGCGTACACTAACTTTAACCGTTTCCCACCTTTGTATGTGTGGTGTAAAGTGCAGCACACGTGAAAAGTCGGAAAAGGAAAGAGAAATTAAAGTATTTCTCCTTCCTTGTGCCTACTTCAAAAGGTTGCAGTTTTCTGATGCTAACCCCGGTCTACTTTTTTAGTAAATAGTGTTTAGCATCGAAACCTTGAGTGGTTGCATGGGAATTCCCATGTTCCACCTATGGTACGCCCCCTAGGCATTAAGTAATACTGCTTTGCATTACTTTCATGTTATTTCCAGTAAATCAGAAAAAAAAGATTTTGCTCCAATTTGCATCACTTTTGTGATGCAAACACAACATAAAATCTTAGTAAATCTTCCCTGTGTCTCTTGGGTCCTTTATGTGTGGGATTGCTGAAGGTCCTCCCACGTATGTACTGAACTCAGGACATGGATGTTGACTGCACCTGTTATGGCTGCAGACCTTTGTTTGTACGCAGGACTGTTGTGATGTGTAGGTACTACGCACAGACATGGATGTTGTAATGCCCACAAGACATGGAGGGCATGGACGCAGACCATTTGCCTTGCATTCCACCACAACAACGCCAAGGCCATGCCTTCATCCATTCCCATTTAGGACAATCATGCATTGTACAAGTTCTGTATGCATGCTTTATACGTACTGCACATGTTCCTGTTTTTCATTAAAAGTTTCGATCTCTTGAACCACGTTTGTTCATTTCCATCCTATTTTTCTCTAAGGAAGTTTGCTCTTTTCACTGTTTTGATGGACCATGTTTTTTTTCTTATGTTGGTTTTTATTCCTTGGGCAGTAGGTCTTGAAACCGAGCCTTAAGATATGACTTGATTGCCATGTCACTGAGGCCATGCTACCAAAGGTGAGCTAATGTTTCACTAATTTACTATATTAAAAATCTTCGAAATAAAAACCTTTTGAAATAAATAAAAAAAGAAAGTTGTGTTTCCGTTCAGTGCTCTCTAACACAGCAGGGAGCTCGGCCACCGCTCAAATTAACACTGAGGTCTCTTTCTCCTGTGGCCTCATAGTGTTTTTTTTCACAGTGATCGACATCTCATTTTTATTTTCTGTTTACCAGTGTTTTAAAGTATGCCTTTAAGGAAATGTGATCAGACTCAGTTTGAAGGTCCGAAAAAGGGGATTTTACCAGATATGTTGCTGCAAGAGAAGGCTCAAATTTCAGCTCTGAAGTCGAAGTAATATGGGGCATGAACTTGAAACACAGAAATCATACAACAAAAGGCAAGCTCTACAGAAATTCATACTGTGCAGGACGAATACTTACAGTTTTAACACTTCCTCAAGTTGATTTAAGAGCTTTTTCAGACCAAGACCAACAGGTGTGTTTTAATTGTTCCGACAGAGGTGTTTGACTCCTGTTCTCTTCTTTGCCTTTTGGGCACGTGGGATGTATTTATTTCCACAGACAGTGGTTAAACTGAAATACTGGCGTGGATTAGGATCTCGAGGACCAAACTTGAACATCCCTGTCTGAAATGTAGTACAGGTAACTACTCTGATACCCTGCTTTGATTATTTTTTTGTAATCTGTTTCGGTGTTCTCGCATTGATTAAATGTTGAGACACTATAATAAGTTATTGATTGGATGTATAGATTGATAAAACTAAGCTCCTCTGCTTTTAGATGAGGGCAGATCAGTGCTGAAGGTGACTGACCTCGACATCGACCTGGCTCAGTGCCATATTTATATGCCTTTCAGAGGCCTACATCTGCAAAGAAACCTATTGATGCCTCTACAACTCAGTCCAACTCATATGGCGTTTCAGCTGAGATGTCACTGCTCAGGAATGGCTCCTGTTTGGCGGTGAAGGCCAAGAGTCATGTCAAGTCAAGATTAGGCCCCAACTTATATTTACATATAACGATTTTGGTTGAGTATCATTTACTTCAGATGAGTCTGACGTAGGTTCAGGAAGACAAAAACCATATCGTATGTTTGAATGACGATATAAAGCAGGCACATATAAATACAATTAATTTAAATCGCAATAGTTAATAGCAGTGTGGGGAGTTCAGATTTTCAACTGCAGAGTTTGCAAAGTCTAAAAAAAATCCTTGAGGCGTAAAAAAAGACTGTGCAGCAGCAAGAACATTGGAAGGACCGCACAGGACAGTAAGAGATATGAGCTTATCTGTCTGGGTTCTGCTGCACTTTGCTACCCTACTACCAGAAGATCTTTGATGGGATTTCCTTCAGTGGGGAAATGAAGTGAAGCGTCCGAGCAGTGGCTGTTGTGTTTCCCTTCAGTCACTCAGGGAGCGGCCGAAAAATACAGGGCATCATTTATGAGGCTTTGCCGTAGGGCAGTGCTGCAGGCCTTCCTGCTGTGCTTCCCTGCAGCAAAATAAAAGGGCAAGAATGCACTGTACGTATAAGATACAGCGCATTCCTGTCCTTTTCCCCTGCTCCGGCGCACAATGGGCTGCCGTGTGCCAACGCAGGCACCCTTGCACCATGCCTGCTTTGCGGGGATGATTTTTTTTGTACAGGAAGGACAATGCTGTAAAATGTAAGTGGCTCAGAACACACTTCTACAATCAATTTTTCTGCGTGCAGGAGCATGAATAATACCTGATTCCGGAACTGCGGGGAAAGAAACCAAGGGGCTTATTTACAAGCCCCTTGCGCCACTTTTGCGTCACTTTTCAAATGTCAAAAGTGACGGAAAAGTGGCGCAAGGGGCTTGTAAATAAGCCCCCAAGAGTTCAGGAAAGAGGAAAGGGGGGGGAGACAAGTGGCTGTGCACGACAAGACACAACCAGCTTATTCAAGCACAAGCATTCACATTATGAGATCAGTTCGTGCCAGCCGCCCTCTTAAAATGATTCTCCCAGCAGGAAGCCAGACCTTGTCTAATAATCGCAACCAAATGTGGCTGTGCTGAAGTGAATTATTCAAGTTGAAAATAATTTAAAATTATAGCATTGGGGGGGTGGGGAATGGAGAATGGAGAATACAACTGGAAGGTGACCTATGATCAAGGGGCTCCTCTCTTGCTGAATGAATTTACCTTTAACAGATGGAATTGGTCAAAAGGAGGAAACATTTTTCTCTTAGTATTTTCTCTATTTAGCATCCGTGAGGATGTGGTTGGCATGACTGGGGCAGAAGGGAGAGTAAATGTTTACATTGCTATGCTTAAACTCAATAACACCTGCTCCTCGCCATTCACAAAGAGAGATGAATCAAAAGGGGCACATGCAATAAGCTATTTACTGGTCGCAAACGGGCCGATTCGCAGAAACTGCCCCTTTGCGACCGGTAAATAGCCTTTTGGGGTAAAACAACCCCAAAGGCATTTGCAAAATAGGTCATTGCAATTTTTGTGATTACCTATTATGCGAATGCAGTTAGGGAATTGCAATTTGCGATTACCTAAATGCAATCTAAGAAGCATTCTCAGAATGCAACTTTGCATTAAGGAATCGCGAATTACCATCAACTTCAAGTTGATGGTAATTTGCAATTCCTCAGAAAAATGCACAAAATTGCAGTTTTCTAAGTGCCATGTGGCGCATACCCTTAGGGCATGTGTGTGTGCCACGTGTGCACACTTACCTGTTTTGGGGGTGCATCAGAGTGGCCTTTGGCCCCCTTGCACCCTTGACTTGCATTCACAATTTGCGATTACCAATTTGGTAATCGTAAATTGCGAATGCTTTCCCATTCATTCATATGGGCCTCTAGGGCCTTAGGAATGAATGGGAAAGCATTCCCTAATAGCAAATCGCAATTTGCGATTCGCTAATAGGGAAGGTGTAAGAATCGCTATTTTTTTTGCTAAACCTACATGCATAAGGAATTGCGATTCCTTAAAAGTGATTCCTTAATAATCGCTATTCAGGGATCACAATTCCTTTGCTTGATGCATGTGGCACAAAGTTTCTCTAAGTTATGCCCGGTCCATCTTTGGGTAATTTAGATGAGCTGTAACCCCAAACATCCAAGAGCATAAAAGATCAAAACAATTTGAGGGATGAAGAACATTTTCTGACAAAAATCCAAGAAGACTAAGAATGTCTTTACTAAACTATACAAGGAAACAAATATAAAAAATGTCCTCAACCAGTTACACCTTTCCAAACCTTGTAGCTTTGCACCTCTATATGATCCCTCTGCCTGCATTGTTGCCATCAGTTAAAACACACACATGTAGAAATGTAATCTTGATCCCCATCTGAGATATTGTAGGAGTGTGTCATTTTCATGCGTAGTCAGCACTCATATATATTCTGTGTAATCAACGTTACTAAAGGGAGTGGAGTATTGCTTATTTTACTTATTCCAAATGACATATTCATGTATAGAACGTGATTAATATGGGTTTACGTGATACTTACATATTAATGTGATAGGATAAGTTAACGTAAATGTGTCCCATTGTGAGGTTATGCCAGTTGAATATGTGTAAACCAATGTTTAATCATGTATATGTGTAACAAATACTTATTTCATGCAGGTGCTTTTAAAATGACATCTTTGTAATTCTTTACAATGTATACATGTATTAAGGAGCTGTATTTGTTGTGCGTAGAAATGTGCACGTATTCTACAACCCTGTGCAATACTAAAGTTGTCTGGAGTGGGCCTCGAGAAATTGTTTGGCCCATGCTCCCATTTAGAGTTTACACTAATTCATATGTAACCTTCAGTGTAGAATGTGTGTACGTGTATTTTGTTTCTATTGCAGATATGAAGAGAGAAAGCCTCATTAGTTAGCATAGGAGGGTTTGTTTTCTTTAGATAGCAAGGTATGAGAAGACGAAGTTGGCAAGGAGAAATGTGGTAACGAGCAAGGAGGCGAGTTTTCATGGGAGAGGAGAGGAATGACAAAGGACGAGCGAAGTTGCAACTTATCGATGTGGGAAAGGTGGTGAAAATATCCAGTTGTATTCGAGCTATGGAAATTCACTGAAAAGATCACATGGGAATGTCGACTGACTGCCATTGATATTTTATGTTGATTGAAGTGAGGTGCAGGACAATCATCTTAGGTTTTCAGAAGGAGCAGACTTATGCTTCTGCTTGTGTGGCTTGAAACTACTTGACCCATGGTTGGAGTGACTTCTATGAAGACTCCGACAGCTGACACCTTTCTGATTTCAACCTTATCGAATGTTTCTTAGCTTAGGGTTGCCCCTTTTAAGTTAGTGTAGGGAGAGAAAGTTTGCTCATGCTTACTTTGTAGAATCATCAGATGAAATGTAATATTCAATTCTTTTTCCTGATCGTCTGCATCATCGTTATAGAGCCAGTCGTCTGCTTTGTATTATGTAGGGTAAATCTCTTCAGGAGATTTGGTATTTCTGGACTTTTAAGTCATTATGATGAAATTGGTCTACATTGATTTATTTCTAAATGTATAATTACACCCTACTAAACTCAGATTGAGTTGTTGAGTGGATTAACGTGTGGCCCCATGGGTTACACTAAAATGAGGTATTAACAAGTGACAGTTTTCTTCCTTTCCTTCTCATGCTGCTGGAAAGGTTGCTACCGTGGAGATGAATGTTAGACTGGTTTCAAGCTCCAACACACACATACAACCACTACACCAATATAAAACAGGCATAAATTACTCATGTTAGACATACAACACCATCAGCATAACATTACACACCCATGCGACACCAATTATCCCTAGACTTGCCTCGAGTATCTAAGGCAATGTGAAGCTGCTGCCTGAGAATCTGATGAATTCACAGCTGTGTAAGATGGAGTCAAGGGCCTTTTATTTTAGGTTTTACATCTGCTGAAAGGACAGCCAGGGTTTCATTTTTTTCCATTGTATCTGTCTGGATCTAATTTTGAAAAGACTTTCTCCCTATTGAAACCAATAAATGCCAGTTGTTCTTCACCGGATTCACACCAGAGCTCTTGGAAATATTCCTCTAAAAATAAAATTAATCATATTAAAAAATACATGGGACAAGCTCAAAACAATCACTAACATACTTAGTAGACATTTCTTGTGGCTGCCTTTATGTGAATGGCAGCGCAGATGGCATTTGTTGAGGAGGGGAGTGATAGGTCTTCCAGCAGTTTGGCTCAGATGAGCAGTTAAATTAAACATAAGAAAATTAACTCACTGTTACAAACGAGTAGCTGAACAATACATTTATATAATAGCGCCAGAGGACATTCTTGTCAGAGCCTTACCCAAAATGAGTGATCTTACCCAATATTTGGAACAAGTAACCCCGAGGAAATGTTGTTCTGACTTTTTAGGTCGAATCCCTCCAGACAGTGCAGCTGTTTTGGTGTGAAAAGATGTCTTTGGGACATTTTGAAAGCTTCCCTGGGAATATACATTCCACCCATTGCTTAAGGTTGACCTTGTAGTTTGCAAGTCACATTTGCTTGCTTTCTATTTGCTGGCTTAATTTGTTTTAAGCTGTCCAGCATGTCTTTTTCTCTCCTGTGGAGCGTCGCCTGTTTACCCCCTCTTTGACTCACTCCTGGTATTTTTCCACAAGTGATCGGTTTCCTGTAAACAGGCCTTTAAAGCTTGATCTTCTCTTGACACATTGAACTGTGCTTTGTGTTTACTTTTCTTGATGTGACTTAAAAGTGAGAGGATTTAGGTGACAATCTTGCTGGATACTAGGGGTGAGAAAGGAAAGGGTTTTTCTAGCACACAACAAAATGTAAATATCTGAAAATTAACTGTGCAAATATTTCAGAATATATCAGAATTAGGGAAGCACAAACATAGCACATTATTTTGTAAAACTGAAGTGTGGTGGAAATATATATATGTATGCACATACATATATAAATTCCGAATGCCATTTGACCCTTCCATGAAAAATTCCATCCATCCGGCTGCAATTTGTCAATGGATTGAATTGTTTCATGTAAAGGCTGGGAAGCCCGCCTGACATGACTGGAGATTTTATAGTAGCGGCCAGGGTTTAGGGGGGAATTTTCCCTAGCACGCCGTGAATATGGAATATCTATGAGGCACAAGCAACGAAGTACTGTGAATGATCGAAGTTCAGCTAGGGAAGTCTATGACCTTGAAATGTGCTGTAATGGCATGCAATCTGCCACAAATGGAATTTAATCCTTTAAAGACTTTCTGGGAGTATTTATTTAACTGCGCAAATCTGAGGAAAAACGAAAGCAGTGTGGTATGAAGGACATGGCTTTACTTCTTTGACAACTGGGCATTATGGTTAATGTGGTCCCTTGAAATGACAAACTAATAACAGTGACCAAAGAAATGGATGTGACGAATCAAATTCGAATTGATTTGGAAATGTGATAAAACTGTTTAAAATACTCACTGTGATGCATTTGAAAAACTGTGTGAAATACAGAGTTGAAACACATATCCTTTGGGTTTTTCCCACAATGTTCTGTATTAGATAAGTTGTCCTTCCTCACTGTCAATGGTTGTTCTTTAAAAACCGAACAACTCACCACCCACAGAAAGCATATGATTAAGACTCCTTTGGAGTCGAAACGCATAATGCTATTGTCTGCATTGCCACAAATAAAAAACGGTTAACAGAGGATGGTGGGCTTGTCTCACGTTGCCAAAGTTTGGACGTATTTTTTGTTTGGAACATTAAGGGAAAGACGCTCCCAAAACAGGCCTGACCCAACAGGAAGGGCATCCCTGTGCGTCAAATGGTATTTGGAATATTTAATAAGGGATGCCCACCGGCTGGAATTTGTCAATGGATGGAATTGTTTCATGGAAGGGCTGGGAAGCCCGCCTGACATGACTGGAGAGTTTATAGTAGCGGCCAGGGTTTGTGGGGGAATTTTCCCTAGCACTCCATGAATATGGAATATCTATGAGGCACAAGCAGCGAAGAATTGCGGAACGAATGATGTTCAGCTAGGGAAGTCTATGACCTTGAAATGTGCTGTAATAATATGCAACCTGCCACACATGGAATTGAATCCTTTAAAGGCTTTATGGGAGTATTTAAAAAATGCAGGCCGTGTGGTATGAAGGACATGGTTTTACTTCTTTGACAACAAGGCATTATGGTTAAAGGAACCGTTAAAGGGGTCTCTTAAATGACGATTGACGAACTAATAACAGTGAGCAAAGACATGGATGTGACTTGAATCAAATTCGAATTGATTTGGGAATATGCTAAAACTGCTTAAAATACTCAATGACCAGGGACAACCCCCTTAGCAAACCCTATTTAATGACATGAGAAGAGTTCTTTGGGGGGCGTGGCTTGGACGCCGATCGGGATGGCGGCGTGAGCTTGCAGCTCCGCGCGGAATCCCGCAAATTCTCCTGAATCCCGCTAATTCTCCTGATTCCTGCACCCTGAGCGACCCGTGGTCGATCATCCTGCCCTACGAAGTGTAGGGGAGCCACTGGGCATCAGTGGCAAGCTGCTGGGGGTCCGCTGGTCCCGGGGAGACCTCGATGAAAGATGGCCGAGGTGTTGCCGAGAGTGCGAAGAAAATGGCGGCGGAGCGGACCGACGGCTCCAGGCGACGATATTGAGCAGCCTTGGCGCCGACTAGTGGGGGGACCCACTGCTGTGAGATGGACGCTGTGGGGGTTGTGGCGACAGCCCTGAAGTTTGGGGGACCGGGAACCCGGCGCTGTTCGGACACCGGGGACGATTGCTCGCCGCTATCCCTCCTCCTTCCTCTCCTCCCCCCGGACCCGGAGGGGGCAAGTCGGACGGTGCTAGCCCATCTGGTCCTTGGAGTTGTGGGCATTGGAGGTGGCACTAGATCCTGTACATTATTGAGAAGTTTGCCCCGTCGCACGGCGACTGCCGGGACTAGGCGAGTCTCTTGGCCTGTGATGCAGTAACCTAAGATGGCGGCCTCGGGAGGAACGGCGATCATGGAGCAGGGACAGGAGGACTTGGCTGCGCTGTCCCAGGTGGGCGAGGCCCCCCCGACGATGTTGGACCAGGAGCAGCGACTGAATCGGCGCTTGGATGCCATACTGGACGCTATCACCTCGGCCAAGGAGGCGTTGCAGCAGGACATTGCGCAAGTCGCCACGGGGCTGGGGCTATTGCGAGCGGACCATGCGAAGCTGACGGATAAGGTCAAAGACCATGATCAACTCCTATCGGACCTGAAACCGTCGGTGGTGACCACGGAACATAAGATAACAGACATCCTGGCCCGGTTGGACTCGCTGGAACGACGTGCGGAGGATGCCGAAAGCCGCAATAGGCGGAACAACGTGCGGGTTGTAGGCCTGCCGGAACGAATTGAGGGGGAGGATGCGGTGGCCTACATGGAGAACTGGTTTCGAACTGTGGTGGCACCAGAGGGGCTTACTCCTTTCTTTACCCTGGAACGAGCCCACAGGGTACCGGCTCGCCCGCCAGGGCTTGGCCGCCCCCCCGACCGATGGTGGTGCGGCTCCTCCATTATAAGGACTCATCCAGAGGGCTCGGGCTTCGGGCCCGTATGAGGTGGAGAACAGCAGGGTTACGATCTTCCCGGACTACACCCAGGCGGTCCAGAGGAATAGGGCATTGTTTCTGGCGGTGAAGAAGGAACTGCGAGAGGAGGGCATCCAGTACTCCTTGCTCTTCCCGGCCAAGCTGCGGGTCATTCTGGATGAAACCACACACTTCTTTCAGACCCCGGACGAAGCATGGCAATGGCTGGAATCGTACAGGGCTGGGACGGATAGGTCTCACAAAAGTAGACGAGATTAGCCTAAGCCACCTCGGGTCAGACAATCACAACGGATCCGGTCCCGCAATAGGCGCCAGCGGGAGAAACGGGAGGCCCAAATGGCTGCGGACAAGAGAGAGGCGCTTGCAGCGACGGCGGCCATTACGAGGTCGCAGCAGGAAAGTGAACAGGCGGAGACAGACTCTGGCGACGACGGCGGCAGGACTGGAGAGGACCTTTCGGAGGCGGAGAGTTTGAAGGGGCCGGTGGTCACCCCCCAGACATCTGATGGGATTTTTCATGGTTGATGCTTCATTGGGACTTGGACTCGGTTTTTGGTAGGGTGGTATCCTGTTGGAGATGGGTGGGTTGCCGGGCAGGGTGCAGCGTTGGCACGATGGGATGGGGAGCGCGGGCGTGGGCTCCGCTCGCTGGGGTCGGCGATAACTCACCCCCCCAGGGCCCTTAAGGCCTTCTGTGGTGGCGACCACAGGTTAGGCGGATGTGTGTTTGGGTTGAGGTTTGGATCGGGGCTGACACTGGGTTTGTAGGCTCTGTCCTGGGGAGTGGGGTTTGGGGAGTTTTCTTTTTCAAAGTTTGTTTCGGGGGGGGGGCAACTGCTATGGTGGGGGTACGAACTGGCAACGTTTGACTTGGAGTGTTCACTGCTGGTATGGGGACGTTACCTAACTTAAAATGCCTGACGTGGAATGTCCGGGGGCTGCGAACTATGGTCATGCGTATTTGGTGCGACGGGGGGTCCAGGTTGCCATGCTGCAGGAGACCCATCTGACGAAAAAGGAATGTGCCGCACTGCAAAAAAGATGGCGGGGTCAGGTGTTTGGCACCACTTACTCAGCGTATGCTAGGGGGGTACTGATATGGGTGAGAGCGGGGATACCGTTTCAGGTACTGAACCAAGTGGTGGATCCTGAGGGCAGGTTTGTGGCGGTGGAGGGACGGTTGTATGGTCGGGATGTGGTTCTCTGTTGTGTGTATGCGCCAAATGCTGATCAGGCTCGATTCTTCGATGGCCTTTCCGGGTCCTTGGCCTCTTTCCTGGCGGGCCCGGTGATACTGGGAGGGGATTTTAATTCAATTACGGATGTGGTCTTGGACAGGTCTCACCCTCCCCTTGTTGATTCCCCAGTGCGTAAGTTAGCCATGCACAGGAAGGATTGGCAAGATAGGTGGGGGTTGTTGGATGTATGGCGGAACAGCACAGGGATGCCAGGGATTATTCCTTCTTCTCAGCCCTCCATGCACTACATGTGAGAATTGATTGGGTGCTCTGTGGCGGGTCTCTGGCCCCATTGATCTCTCATACGGAATATTTGGCCAGAACCATATCGGATCATAATCCCCTATTGATACACATCCAGTGGCAGCGGGAGCGCTCGGCGATTCCAACATGGCGGCTCCGGCCAGACACGTTGGAGGACTCAGTGTTCAGTGAGGCGGTCCAGCAGGGCATCGATCATTATTTCAGTGAGAACGAGGGCACTGCTACGTGTAGGTCTGCTGAGTGGGATGCGATGAAAGTGGTTGTGAGAGGGGTGTGCCTGGGGAGGTTTTCGAATGCTCTTACGACTGTGTTGAATGCACTTGCCAAAGCGGAAGAGACACTGAGAGACCTGGAGCGGCACCGGCCGGCCAGACCGGACTTGCAGGCCCGGTTGCTGGAAGCGAAGGAGGTGGTCGCCACCGAAACGGAACGGTTGAGGTGCTACGACTATAGGCAGTATGCCATCAGAGCGCATGCTGAACGGGATAAGGTGGGCACGCTCCTGGCCAGACTTGCTAACCCTGAAATTAGGGGCTGCCCGGTCCTTAGCATCAACAACGCACTGGGGGAAACGGTGTATTCTCAGGCAGCGGTGCTGGAGTGCTTTCGTGTGTATTATGAGGAATTGTACCAGAGTCGGTTGGGGGTGGAGGCCCACGAAATTGCAGAGTACCTAGGGGCGAGGCAGCTTCCGGTCCTTGACGATGAGGACGCGAAAGTTCTAGGCGGGCCGATCACACTAGCTGAAATAAGGGCGGCCATTAAGCATATGGCGCGGAATAAAACACCCGGTGTGGATGGGTTGCCGATAGAGTTCTACCAGAAGTTTGTGGATAGTTTGGCACCCAGACTGCTGGTGGTGTACGCGGAGGCCTATAAGTCAGGGGGTTTGCCCGGATCCATGAGGGAAGCATTGATAGTGCCGCTGCTAAAACCTGGCAGGGATGCAACGGATGTGAGGTCCTATCGACCGTTGTCCATGCTAACGGTGGACTACAAGATACTGAGCCGGATCTTGGCCACCAGGCTGGCTCCACACATGACTGGCCTGGTGCACAGGGATCAGGCGGGGTTTATCACCACGAGGAGTACGGCGTTGAATACTCGTCGCCTGATTGGGATAATGGAAGCTGTAGTGGATGAGAACGGGGCACAGGCGGTACTATCGGTGGACATTGAGAAGGCTTTCGATAGTTTGGAGTGGGTTTTTCTGGATGGAGTGCTAGAGAGGTTTGGTATTGGTGAGGGGTTCCGCAGATGGACGAAGGTGCTGTATTCCTCGGCGACGGCGCAGGTACGCCTGGGTGGCTTGGTGTCCGCGGCTTATCCGGTCGGTAGAGGCGCGCGGCAGGGGTGCTCCCTTTCCCCCCTTCTGTTCGCCCTGGCGATGGAACCATTGGCGGTCCATGCTAGGTCGGGAGACAGATACGCGGGGATAGAAAGCGGCGGGCGGCTACACCACATCTCGCTGTATGCGGATGATCTGTTGCTGTATTTGGACGACACGGAGCGGGCTTTAGAAGGGGCGATGGACCTGTTGTCGGAGTTTGGCCTGTTGTCGGGCCTCAAGGTCAATTGGGCAAAGACCTGTGTGTTTCCGCTGCGAGCGGAGTCGCCCTGCCCTGCTCGTGACTTGGGGGTGGTTTGGGAGCCATCTTGCTTCACTTATTTGGGAGTCCGCATCTACCACGTGACCGCGGACCTAGTAGAGGGCAATATTGGACGGTGTGTACGGGCGCTGAGAGGTAGTATGTCTTTTTGGGCAACCCTTCCACTGACGGTACTGGGTAGGATTGCTCTCTTGAAAATGGTGGCGCTCCCCCGGCTCCTGTACTACTTTCGGACGCTGCCCATTTGGGTTCCTCAGAGGATCTTTAGGGACCTGAGGACGATGGTTATCGGTTTCCTGTGGGGACATGGCCGCCGTAGAGTGGCACTGAGCACGTTGCTACGCCCCAAGATTGAGGGGGGGATGGCCGTCCCCGATTTTGAACTGTATTACTTGGCGGCGCAGCTCCAGGTTCTCACGCAGCACGTGGCTCGGGTGTTCAGGGGACCGGAGTGTGATCGAGAGTTGGGGATACAGCGCCATGTGTTGGCCTATATCGTCATGCAGCAGAAATTGGAGCTGTGGGGCCTCACTATGGAGGAACGGACGCTCAGGTTATGCTGGCAGAGGAGTCTCAGGAGGGCGAAGGCGACTCGACCATATGCGCCGGAGATACCGATTGGCATGCTGACAGCCCTACCGCATGGAGGCGATTGGTCCCCATTGCTGGAATGGGAAGAGGCGGGACTTCAAGTGGTGGGGGACCTGCATGTCGATGGGACTTTGGTGCCCTTTGGAGTACTACAGGAACAGTTCGGGCTACCTGAAGGGGGTTTCCTCTTACACGCAGCAGTGGTGGCGGCTATAAAGAAGCATTGGAGGGGAGGGCTCATCGAACCGGACACGACTATGGCATGCCAGTACGTAGTTATGGCAGCGGGTACCTTTAAGGCGGTGACCTGCCTCCATAACAGGATGTTGCACGAGGGACTGGAACTGCTCTTGGGGCTCAAGGTGAAGTGGGAGGAGAGTGTGGGTAGGCCCATTCCGGACACGGCGTGGAGCCATATTCTACAGCATACGTGGAAAGGCACGAGGAATGCGCGTTTCCAGCAAGTGCACTTCTTTGTGTTACATAGGGCCTATCTGACTCCGGAAAAGATAAGGCGGTACTTCCAGGTGCAGGACGCACGGTGCCCGAGGTGCTTGTCACCGGAGGCGGACATGGATCACCTGTTCTGGGGTTGCCCGAATCTGGAGGCCTATTGGGCAGAGGTGGGGGACCTTCTAAACTAAGTGACTGACAGGGAGGTGGAATTTGATATGGCGGCATGTCTGTTGCTCTGGCTCCCGCACACCAAACACACTAAGGTGACGAGCAAATTCATTGATCTGGGGTTGATACTGGCACAAAGAGAGATATCGTGGCATTGGAAGTCTAAGGGAGGGCCGTCAGTACGGAGGTGGAAGAATGACTTGCTGCGGTGGTCCGAGTGTGAAAGTGTGCTCCGAATGAAGCAGGCTGTCAAGCTTGATAATGAGAAGGCCTTGGATACAGCACGTGCGTGGGAATTGGTGGTGCAGGCCTTGCGTGATTCATTAGTAGAGGATGAGGACTGAGTGGATGGGACCTGAGGACGCCGCGAGGCATACTAGTTCAGAGTTACTATTGACACTGTAGCAGGACCCATACTACTTTCAGGGACATGACACAAGCCATTAGCGGTTGCCGGGGAGGGGGCACTAGGGGGTTGTTTAGAGGATGATCGGGGTGGGTTAGGAGCCAGGAGGTTGATTGACCGCGGTGGCGATTCTGGGACTGAAACTGGGCCTGTGGGGCATAGGTGGACAGCGGGTGGTAGCAGAGGGGTACGGGATAGACGTGATGGGCCTCACAGACCACGGGGGCGGAACAGTAGTGGTTTTGTAGCATTGAACTGAACATGTAGGATGGCTGATGTTGTTGTTGGTGGTGGTTGGGGGGGTAAAATGCGGATACGTAAAACGTTTTTTCGACCATTGTCCCACAGGGACGCTCACCATGATATCTTACTGTTACTTGGGACACTGCGCCGCCCGGCCTCCGGGATGCGGGCTGAATGGCTGTGTATGGTATACGCTTTCACAATTGATGCGGGGGGACACCATGAGTGGACTGGTTGAGTAATTGTAAGCTGTGGTTCCTAATTCTGCAATAAAAACAAATTTAAAAAAAAAAAAATGAGAAGAGTTCTTTGGAAGCGGGGGTCGTAAAACCCCTGGCTGTATTAATTAAAACATAAAATTAAACAGAAATTTAATGTAAACAATATTTACACAATTACGCAGAAAAACATTGCATTACATTGATTACAATTGATAAGAACAGATGCCAGATGGCTAACCTTAACATAATTCTAGTACAAAGGTTTTTCCTAACCGAGTCTAACATGTCATCCATAATCATGCAGCATTTACTTTTTCTGTGTATCCAATTTGGGCCTACGGCAAGGTCACTAACTGGTGTCAGATCCTTATCCATTAACCATGCCCTCCAGCCGGAGTGTACATGCGCAGAGGGCCCGTTTACCATGAGGGTACTTCCCCCCCCACCCCCGGTTACCCCTGTACGCTCTATTAACTCCATAAAGGGGGCACTTGCAGTTCTGTGCCGTTTACGGGCACCATTGTGCACGTGCAGGGTGGCCAACCAGCCTAGAGAAAGCGTGACACCCCCCTCCCCCGCACCCATCCAGCCAACCAGCTGTAACTGCCCCTGGAGTTCTAGGAGAGACCACTTGTCCCTCCCCTTGGGCGATCCCATTCGAGAATGGCGCCGCCCTCTAAGGACCTTAAATTTATTGCTCACCAATCATGACCTTGCGCCTGACCAAGGAATAGCATTAAATACGACGATTGATGACCTGTAACGGGACAAATTTCTAAGGAAAAACACACCAATATGGTATATATAGTAGATACGCCAACCTGTAAAATAAATCATGATTAATTCATAATCACCAATATATTGCTTTAGAGGATGGTGGGTGGGGAAAAATGATTACAGCCTCCTGGCGAGGCTGATGCAGCAATCTGGGAAGCGCGTAGTCAAGAGAGAGACAGAATCCCGCGCTACCCAGCCTTTTAACTACTGCCCTGCCAAGCCGGTTCTAACCGGCCTGACCTTTGCCCATTGCGTGACCCGGAAGTGATTCCATCACTTCCGGGTCCCGCTCAGGATTGGGGTCTAACGAGAGTCGAGGCGCACCTGTCGCGTCATCACTGCGCGACAGGCTCACCTCTGTGATCGGAAGGGTGGGGGCTGGTGCGCCCGCCATACTTTTGGCGTGGCCGATGCAGGCCCTGACTTTCTCAATGTGTTACATTTGAAAAACTGTGTGAAATATGGAGTTGGAGCACATATCCTTTGGTTTGTTCCGCAATGTTCTTTATTAGATAGGTTGTCCTTCCTCACTGTCAATGATTGTTCTTTAAAAACCGAACAACTCACCACCCACTGAAAGCATATGATTAAGACTCCTTTGGAGTCGAAACTTGTAATGCTATTGTATGAAGTGCCACAAATAAAGAGCGGTTACCAGAGGATAGGCTGGTGGGCCTGTCTCATGTTGCCAAAGTTTGAACATGTTTTTGTTTGGAATACATACATATATGTATATATATATATTCACTGAAAAAACATAGGTTTCAGGGACTTTCTAGTTGGACATTTCACTCGTACAAAACCCTAGAAATTCCGCCGTTATAGTTAGTTCAGCTAACTATAACTTGTGCCCCCGCAAGGCACTGCTGATGATGTCACATATTACTGTATAAGTGAGTGATTAAATGTGTCTTACTGAATGCATGGGTTAGTGACTGATACAGACATTCACACAGTTTAGTTTGTCAGTTGGTGTGTAAGCGGTTACATTGGTTGGTGAAAGCTAAAAGAGGGTCTATATGGGTTATTGAA
Source organism: Lissotriton vulgaris (assembly GCF_964263255.1). Taxonomy (NCBI): domain Eukaryota; kingdom Metazoa; phylum Chordata; class Amphibia; order Caudata; family Salamandridae; genus Lissotriton; species Lissotriton vulgaris. The sequence continues at coordinate 1,540,575,792 of NC_141687.1, read as the reverse complement.
AGGTTGTCTGAGTATCTGTATGGGTGCCTGAGTGTCTGTGTGGGGGGTGACTCTGTGCATAGATGAGTGAGTGAGTGATTCACTGGGTGTATGGGTTCAACAGTGCATCTGTGAAGGGCTGTATGGATGGGTGAGTGTGTGTATGGGTGTGTTGGTGAGTGAATGGATGCCTCAGTGGTACATGTGTGAGTAACTGCATATGTGAAAGTCAGTATATGTGAGTTTTAGAGTATATAAATGACAATATATGAGAGTGAGTGATTGTGAGAGTTGCTGTATGGATGAGTGTGTGCTTGTATTAGTTATTGTATAAGAGTGTAAGTATGTGTTAGCTTATGTTTGAATAAGTGAGGTGGTGTGTGTATAACTGTATAGGTAAGTAAATGGGAGTGTGATTGATTCTTTGCATGTCTGACTAGATGTGTGAGTAACTCTATGGATGAGTGGTGGTATGTGAGTGTCTGTATAGATATGTGAGTGTATATGATAGTGCCGAATTAATGGTTGACTGTATGTATGAGTGACTGTATGGGTGAATGAGTTGATGTGTGTGCAGACATAGGAATTAGTGAGTGGGTTTGTACTAACTGGTATTGGTGTGTCTATGGTTTCGAAAATGGTAGTCTGCATTTTAGAGTGGGTGTATCAAAGGTTATATTAGGGTATGAGGAGGTGCATCAGATTATCACGTGGATGATGTCATCGGTGATGTAATTTGAGATGTCATCAGTGATGTCACTGACATGTCATGAATGATGTAATATGTGACGTTATAAGCAGTGCATTGCGGGGGTGAGTTATAGTTAACTGAACTAACTATAACAGCAGTATTTCAAGGGTTTTGTACAAGTGAAATGTCCAACTAACTATGACGTCCCTGAAACCTATGTTTTTTTCAGTGAATTTCTAAAGTTTTCCAAATGCTAATTTCTATCTTTTAACGTCCCTGAAACCTATGGTTTTTACAGAGAATTTCTAAGGTTTTTAAAATGCTAATTTCTAACTATAACCGCCATATTGGTGAAGTCGTGAAGGATGCACATTTCAGCCATCCCACTCCACTTACGCTTACAGGGAAGGAACGACAACCCTACATCTCCCAGGTCTTCCCAGTAGTGATCTGCTAATCACAGGTCTAGGTGTCAGCATGCCACAGCCACTCCCTCATGGCTGGTTTACACCCACACCACACCCATGCAGCACAGGCGTCACAGGACATGTGACCCTGCCAACAAAAAGGGCAGTGCACATGTGCTGGAGGCCATTTCCATTCTCTCCCATGACTTGAAGTATATAGGGTTGGTGGCAGCTGAGGCACTTTGCCCGACAGGGGCCTCCCGCCGCGTGGTGATGACTTGAGTTCCACTAAGTTAGTGCCACCAGAGCTGAGCGGGTGTGCAGCCTGTGATGATGCGTAGGCCTCGATACACCATCCCGGCAATCAAGACCCGATTTGAATTGTGAGCTGAACTGGACCGTGTGTACGCCATACAAAGATGACTCCTTGGCGCGGTGCATTGATATGTTCTCGGACATTGCGATATCAAGAGCCAGAATCAAATGTGCGACCTTCTGGCTGCCAAAGACGCGGGCCCCAGCCTTTTTTTGTCTTGCAGGCTGTGATTCACAGATTGTCAAGGAATGACATGCCATGGCTGTACCTACTTTTATTTTGTTTAAATAAAATGTTTTATATATAAATCCATAGATGACTGTGATTCTCATTTATCTAACCTCAATCTTGATTGTTATAATTGTGCGTCATCAGCCGATTCGTTATGTTCCAGATTTCGGAAGGTTGTTGTCACATTTGTTTGTCGGGGGGGTAGAGGGGATGGTGGACATGGGGGTGGTGGCAGGGGGTGTCGAGGCACTCTTGGGTGTCCTAGCTGCATGATCATTGGCTCCATGGCATCTGTTGTCTTTCAGGTGTGGCTTTGGGATGGGCTCCCTTTGATGTTGCAGGTTGTTGTCCGACTTTACACCAGGTCAGAGCAGGTGTAAACTTGATGGTTCTAACACACCTTATTGCCTATTTTGTGTTCTCTTCACCGATCTTTCTGGTCATTGAGAAAGTTGCAAAGTGGTGTGTTTGCTGCTTTTTGCACAGGAAAGCCTACTCTGCATCTCATTAGAGATATTTGCCGGGGTCATCCTTGACAATATTTTTTTGAGGCTGCTTTCGGTGGTAAACTGGTGATATGGGCTGTTTGCACCAGCTTGTGAATGGGGCGTTAAATTTAGCAACATTTTGGCTGCGATGATGTGCTGTTAACTCGGCGATGTGTCCTTGAGATTATGCCCCTCTGTGTTTTAAAGACCTGAGAATTGCTTGAGTGTCGCGCTGAGAGCCGCACACCCAGCGGATTCTCAATAGGGGGCTGCGCTGAGAGCCGCGCAGCCTTCGTATTCACATTAGGGGGCTGCGCTGAGGGCCACGCACCCTTCGTATTCACACTAGGGTCACAACTAAACTTTTTAGAAAAAGAAAACATTCACTTTCATCAATTTACATTCACCTCGGAGACCCCATCCCCCGAGGCATGCCCACATCGACATGGTCCCAGGGACCCCATCCCACGGATCTGGCCTCTATGTTGGGGACCATGGGGGGAGCCCCAATGCCCCCGCGGTCCCTCTGGCTCTCCGCCTCCTGCGGGAGCCAGCATCGCTTTTGGGCCACGGGAGCTGCTAACATGCAGCTTCCCTTGCTCAAAAGCAAATCTCCTTTTCTTTATTGAAGCAAGAGGAGGTTTTCCTCCTCTTGCTTCAACAAAGCAAACCAGGGCTTGCTATCACAGGGTGGAAGCCATGCTCCTGCCCTGTCATAGCAAACAGCAATGTCCCAGGGTGCACACCCCGGGACATTGTAGGAGCCCACTGTGGGGGTGGATGTCCCCAGGGGCAACAAGTGATCCAGGCGGTGGGCTACGCGGCCCCCGTTCCTAATTCACTTCAGCCTCGAGAAGGTGGCGGTATAATTATATGACTGCCTCCGGACCTAGCCCACCTGGGGGCTCATTTAAATGTAATTTGCGCACCCAGCGCACATTCGGATGCTTAAAAAAAAAAGAAAATTAGGGGGACCGTGTGGGACCCCCTGAGCAGGCCTAGTGGGTCAGGGTGTTTCTACACTGCCCCCTTTACTTCATTTTCCACTTTCTTTTACTGTTTTCTTGTGACTACTGAGTCACAAGATGGCTGCCAACAGTTCCTGGTTTGGAGTGTTGGCAGCCAATTAGAATGAAGCTTGTGGTCGGGAGGGTTCGCAAACCCACCAGCCCCTAGATATCAATACTTTTATTTTTTGATTTTCTCAGCAACTACTAAACGGATTTACACCATGTTAAAAAAGGTTGCTTTCTGAACCAAGAGCTGACTTTTTGACAATTTTGGTGTAATTCCGTGCAGTAGTTTGGGCTGTAGCGTTGGCTAAAGATTCCTATGAGAAATTGATTTTTTGACTATTATTTTTTTAATTTCTCAGCAACTCAGAATGGATTTACACCATTTAAAAAAAAGTTGCTTTCTGAACCAAGTTCTTCCTACTTGCCAAATTTGCTGTAATTCCGTTCAGCAGTTCGTGCTGTATCCTTGGCTAAAGTTTCCTATTGAAATTAACATGGAGAAAACATATTTTGTGGCCTCCCTTTTTTCTCAGCCCCAACTTGCCAAATTACCCCTAACTTTTAGGATAGGAGGTCACCTGGATAGACCTTTTTTTGAGAATTTCACAAAGATTTGTCAAACAAAGCCAAAGTTATTAGCAAATCAAAAAATGCTTTTCCTATAGAAACTAGGTTCTAACTATAACTACCTACTGGGCCAAGAGAAAAAAAGGGGGTCCCAAAACGTGTGTTCCCATGCAATTTTCCATAGGACCTTTAGCCAGGGCTACAGCCCGAACAGCTGAACGGAATTACACTCAATTTGGGAAAAAGGTAGAGTTCGGTTCACAGATTGTGCTTTTTGTTAAATGGTGTAAATCCCTTCAGTAGTTCCTGAGAAAATCAAAAGTAAAACCATAGTGAAATCTATAGACGAAGTACGGAACGCCACTCCCTGGGACCTCTTTTTATTTAAAAAAACTGTGTTGGGGTGTTTCAAGCCCCCCCCCCACATGCCCCGGGGACCACCACCTACCCTGGGCTCTAATATAGAAAATAGGGAGGAAGGACCACCCAGCCCCGGGGACTACCACCCCTCGGGGCATTTGAATGTTGGGAGGGGGGCCGCGCGGCCCCCTTCCTGCAGCCTTTGATGGCCCTGGGGACCACCACCTTTCAGGGCCAGCTTCTGCAGTGTACCGGGGTGCCTACAGTGCTGCCTTCTGCAGTGCCCGGGGTGAAGAAAAGCAATACCGGCTCCCGAAGGATGCGGGGAGTCGGCTGGGACCGTGGGGTCTTTGGGGCTCATAAAAAACAGTTATTTTCAGAACTAACTTTACTGGTCAAAAAAAGAGCTATATTTCTATGATAGTATGTAAAACTTTCAGGTTTTTTTTCTGCACCAGTTGTACTTTCTACGCATGCGCAGCCTCGTTTCCAAGCCCACGCTTCTTTGTTTTTCTTCAAGTTCGCCAAGCAAACCTCTCCTCATTTCAGCTATTAAATTTGCCGCTTTCTTCTGCCGGGTCGTGTGCCTCATCGCTGCTATACTTTTGTAATATATTAATAATCATATTATATCTATATTTATTTAAAATGTATTGCTGAGGCACCAAACGTTAATTACATACTCCGTCCTCCGCTATTTTAGTAGTTTTCCTCCATTATTTTTATTATACCTGCTACTTTCATTTTACCCCCGCCTATCTTCTCTGTGATCTATGAGAATTCCTGCCACAGATACCACGGTGTTTGTCCTTAGCCTCCAATCTTATCAGACTTGGTCGCACGCATACCTAAAAACTGATTTGAAGCATGTAAGGCACAGCCATTACAATGCGTGACCGTCACCACAAAGCCAATACCATGCGGATGCCTTCGTCATGCGTGGTAAATGTATAGTAGTTGCAAAAGCATGCGTGGTAAAGGCATGTGTGGTAAAGCCATATGCGTGTTAATGGCTTTGTGGTGACGATCACGCGTGGTTATGACTGCGTTGCATTGGCTGTTTCCCCCAGGACACTGCAGGAACCGGGTCTGGGCATGGCAGACTCCAGGGCATCAGGCGGTGGCCCAAGCAGCCTCCCTCACACAATATAGAAATCTCGGGGGTGGTCATTTTCGTGGTTTGAGGGGCGTCATTGAGACCCACACACTTAATTTTGTAAGGGGGTGGGTTTGCACGCAAAAATGTCGCAAGAGGTTTGAAAATGTGGTACACATTGTTTTGTTTTACTTTGATTTCCTTTCTATGTTGTAGTCCTCCCAGAGAAAATATAACTTATCGTACAGCCAGTACTTTTAAACCCTACTGTCAAACATCTTACTATAGTACTTCAAATTATAAATATTTTTTTTGTTGTGGACCTTCACCCCCCCCCCAAAAAAAAACAAGCATATAGTTTTTTTAATTAACTTTTATTAAAACAACAATAACTATAAACGTAACTTAAAGATAATGTAATTAACAACTAAAAAAATAACTTTAATAAAACAATATTATAAACAAATTGTGATGTGTACTCCAAAAGACGTAGGATAGGTAATCTGCAAAACAAAAAAGAAAATTGGAGTTTAATGTTATGTAGATGTGACTAAATAAGGTGAGGCATTACAAGTGAAGGTAACACTACGATTTTACGTGTGCAGTGTGCCTAGTACATTTCACTTCTGTTATAGTCCTGCATTCAAGTGGTGTCTATGTGGAAGTGCATAATGCGTTACTGACACAAAAGTGGTACAACGGGATTGTAAATACGCCGATTTATTTCTAATACATTGCAATGGAGGCATTGTATATCTAGGCCGCTGTGCTTACCTTGTATAAACACTGCGGCCACCAGAATTCACAACTTGAATTCAACTCTGCTTCTACATGTCAAAGTATATTCAATACATTGCAGACAATTTAATTGCTGTTGCTCGATATCTCGTGATTGCTTCTAAAGAATGTTTGGTGAAGGCAAAGAAAAGAACATTTGATTAATCACCGTAAACTGAGTTGCGAAACTGCTGACAAAAGTGAATTTTAATGTGAGTTCTTAAAATTGCGTACCTAGACTATTGCACCCCATTAACTCACAGAGTCTGGAGTTGAGAGTTTTTCTTGAAAAGTCAGACGCAGATTTACAAGCTCTTGCGCCACTTTTCCCATGTTAAAAGTGACACAAAAGTGGCACAATAAGCTTGTAGATCTGTTTCTCAGACTGTTGTAACCTATCTGTTGTCACTGCTCGGAGGTAATTATACAATTCTACACAGTCAATCTGCTGCACACTACCCACTCTTTCCTTTCGCAAATAATTTGTTGTTGTTTCGGAAACAAAGTTCTTTGCTCACCTAGTGTCATTGACGTGATTCAAAGAGGGTGCTCTACGTGTCGAAGCAGCCTTCACTGTAGCCAAGAGAGTTCACCACTTCAACTCAGTTAAGGTTCAATACAGCAGACTGGAGACAGCAACATTCAAAACTTTAATAAAGAAAGAGAAACGATGTGAGAGAGTAAGAAAGAGAAAGAGAGAAAAAAGGACATTAAAACGTGGGAGAGACACACATGACGGGGGGTGCCTGAAGCCAGAGGCGCAACCACAGTAAAAAATATCGGGGGGGGGGGGCTAGAAAAAAATTTGGGGGGCTTAACTTCAAGCAAAAAGCAGAGTGGAGCTGCAGGGGCTGTAAGCGGGGGGGACATCAAAGCCTCATTAACAAGCAAAAGGTCTTTAAAAGACCTGTGAAGTACTCGGGTGCGACTGTGTGTGGGCCCAGGAAGCTATCTCATCCTAGCTTAAGGCCCGTTAGCCCAATGGGTGTTGCGCGCCTGCTGCATACTACACATTCTCTCCTTTCACAGATAACTTGTCGTTATTTCGGAAACAAGCTTCTTTGCTCACCTTGTGCCATTGCCATCATTCAAACAGGGAGCACTACGTGTTGAAGCAGGCTTCTCAATCCTTGTTACAATGGCCACTCATCATCGCAGAATACATGAATGTAGAGCTTTGTAAGTTTCTTTTGGGGGGGTGTTGTCAATTTGTAAAACACAACCTGAAATGAGAGAGGAAATAAGAGAGTGTTGAAAACAATACTCGCAGCTCACCTTTTTGTCACCGGTGTTTTTCACCACGTGCCAGACATAATCCATCCTGAAGCTCTACCTCTAAAAGATGATAAAAGAAAGATGTTATGATTGGTAATTGTTACTATATTATTTTGGAGTTAGATAACATTGCGCTTTTATACACGTTCCTTCTCACATTTCTACAAACTGTTTGTATTGGTAATATTTCGGACATTTCAGCGATATAAAAACGTTCCTGCTATTGGGAAAAAAATGTATACATGTAAAATAATACACTATATAGGAGTGCGTTTGTCTAAAACGCTAAGTCACGTTTCTGTATCTAGTCTGCTACAACCCTGACTCCCTCTGATGCGTACTCAAGCCTCACTGCTCACCTTTTCATGGAAAAGACAACTTCTGCATGATGTAGTCCCGATCTCCAACAAAGATGTCTCATATATGGTGCCGAGTCTTGATATCTCTATGGCTAGCAACATACTCTTGCTCCCATCATCATCATCGCAGGTTCTTCACCCGGTCAGTTCTTTGGGCACCACTAACTCAGTGACCAAAGAGGCCACTCATGTAGTAGTGGGCCCCTTGATCGGTACTTTGGGAACAACTCTAAAATGGGGTACAACCTGTGCTTTTCCTCTTTTTTATACATAGGGTCATGTGTGTAGTGACGAATGCGCTGGATGGGTGTGGTGTGGGTGTATACGAGCCATGAGGGAGTGTGTGTGCCGATCTGACAACTAGACCTGGAACTAAGAAATCACAACAATGGAGATCTGGGCCTTATATTGTTGTTGTGTTTTCCTGGTAGCGTAAGAGTGGCCTGTACTAACGTTTTCAGTCTCGATTAATTTACCATCTCCCCCCGGGGCTTTTAAATGTTGGGAGAGGGGCCAATAATTGTGATGACTTTTCTCCTTTAGCGTGCAGTACAAAATTTTTGAGAAAATGTATAACTCTTCAAACCATCTTTGAAAAAGAATACTCATATTTAAAAAATATTTTTATTGAGTCTTTTATATTGATCATATGGGTGAAGTGTAGTAATGGTTTTATATTCATTGGTATCACGCGTTCCAGCACATTCATTTTATTTTATCATAAGCACTCACTCCTTATGTTTACATTATATAAGTGTTGGCAGCCATCTTGTGCCTCGGTAAAACCGAGTCACAAGAAAGCAGTGAAAGTTTCGCAAAAAACACGTGAGGGGAGCAGGGTAGAAACATACTGATCCTCTAGGCCTGCGAAGGGGGTCCCACATGGATCGTTAGGCCCCACATTTTTTTTTTAAATCGCGGGGTACGCATTTTGGGCGAAAAAGAAAAAAACGCGAAGCCCGCTTTATTGTTAATTAGCCCTTGGGGGGCAAAATCCCGGTGGCAATATTTTTCATAATGGAGGCCCAAAAGGTCCCCCCTGCGCGGGGATCGCTACCCCCGGGGCTTTAACAATATGTATGCGGGGCTCATGGCCCACCGGAGTTCCGGGGATGGCCCCCAGGCCTCTTTTTATTTAAAAAACTGTGTGAGGGGGCTCAAGCCCCTCCACACGCCCCAGGGACCGCCATCTCCTCGGGGCTCTAATATAGAAAATAGGGGGTTTCTGACGGACACCCCAGTGCCGGGGACCACCAACCCCCGGGATTTTTGAATGTTGGGAGGGGGGGCCGCACGAGCAAATTATATATCTTTGCATGTACACGCAGCGAGAGGCAACTATTGAAGATGACTTGCTTTCGCAAGACACCGAAAGGCTTCTTCCAGAATAAGTACGCACTTCACTGCCAGACCCCATTTAATGATTAGCCAGGCTCTCAAGCCTAAACACGTCAGAAATCATCTCTCATCACTTTCTCTTCTTTTTAGTGTATTGTGTGTGGCAGACTGCGTAACCCTATGCCCAGAGCCCTTGAAGGCCCTGGAGACTGCCATCCCCCAAGACCAGCTCCTGCAGTGTCTCTGTGCCGTGCGGCGTCATTTAAAATCCCCTGGGGAAGGTGGTAAATTAATCAAGACTGAATACGTTAGTACAGCCTACTGTGCTTACGCTACCAGAAAAACACAACAGTATGTGGCCCAGATTTCCATTGTAGTGATTTCTTAGTTCCAGGTCTAGTTGTCAGATCGGCACTTACACTCCCTCATGGCTGATATACACCCACACCACACCCATCCAGTACATATGTCACTACACATGTGACCCTATCTACAAAAAAGCCAGAGCGTACAATGCCACCACAGTCCCGCTGACTCCTCGTGACCGTCATGTTCGAATAGAGCATGCGCAAATGAAATGAGAAACATTAGGGGTACACGGACTGATGGTGGGCATTGTGGGGCGTATTGTGCGCATGTGCACCATTAATACACATGCGCTGAGTGAAAGGGGTACACAGCTCGATTGGGTCCACTCCTCTATAGAACACGGGCATTGCTTTTACACATGGGGAGATGCTAAGTTGCATGTGGAAATGCAATCTTGTTTGGATTTTGAAAGTGAGAACAGATTTCACTGTTGTGTCTTTCAAAGTTCAAACTAAGTTTGCTATGGGAGGGCGGGAGCCGCAAGACTTCTGCCTTCTCATAGCAAACAGCAGTATCCCGGGGGTAGGCACCCCTGGACACTGCAGGAACTGGTCCTGGGCATGATGGTCTCCAGGGCTCTCGAGGGCACCAGGCGGAGGGCCACCGAGCCCGTGCCACACAATACAGAGATCTCCGGGGGTGGTTGTTCCAGGGGTTTGAGGTCCACACACTTTGAATTTTTTAGGGGGGACTGTGGTTGCACAATTGGCGCAAGGGGGTTGTAAATGTGGTACAGTGTTTTGTTTTACTTTGCTTTCCTTTCTGACTTGTAGAGGATCCAGGGTAAATATAACGGTTTTTGTACAGCCAGTACCTTTCTGCCTCTTACCATAGTAACAGTTCAGGGAATACTTGCGTGAGCACAGAGGTTAGAAGTTCACCACAATATGTTGGTAATTGAAATTGTTACTGTGCTGGAGATTTATATTTTTTTTGATAGGAACCGTAAGTTGTACAAGAAGTCAGTGGAAAAGTTTTGTTAGGGATTCCTTCCTGTTCGGGGAGTATTAGGGTAACGTGCTCCAAGCGGGACTTTACGAAGCTTAATTTTCATTGGCTGTGAAGTATTAAAAGTAGAAGGTTTGGCAGTCATTCCTTGTTCGTCTGTGGAACAACATGGACATTTTATTGGCTAAAGTGTTCTGAGCAAAAGTTTGCTCCTTATTGGGTGGGAACGGTTCACTGTTGTCAGTGATTTTGTGACGCACTTCCAAAGGAGTATGGGAAAAGAAAATAGTAGAGGGCAGGTTAGGAACACTATTAACTCTGTACAGTGCCCATAAGGTGGTGGAGAGGGATTATGAGGGAAACATTTGTTTTTATATGTTTCAATTTATATAATTGACGTGAGATGTGTATTAATCACGGCGGAAAAATGACAGTGTCTTGCGCTGTTTTTTTTTTATCAAGTTTGCGGGTGATATACTTCTTAGGAGTACTATTTACTTAAAATGTGGTATTTACTTTCATGATGGGGAGGTGTGGTTGCGCAGCAAAAAAATTCAGTCTAGGTTTGAAACTGTTTTTATTAGGCAAATACAAATAAACATTCTTCAGAAACTATTGCTGTAGATATGAAAATGGAATTTCATAAAATATCAATTAAGCGTGACTATATCCTTCTTTTTTGTACTACAGTTTATAAAAGTGTTGCCCCACATTCTTGATGATGTAAGAGGGCATCGGTTACTTTTAGATAAAGTAGAATAGAAGTGCTACAACAAACACTCCCTCACTACATTATCTCAGATCAAGAGAACAAGTAAAAACCAGTTAAATACAAGTGATTTCAAATTACATAGGAATGCATGCATTATTATTTTTCAAATTTGTATTCTGTACAATTCTGGAACGTGCTGTCATAGTGCTTAGAGGTTGCAGACTGTTCCGCTAATAAATCACATACTCACTGAAGAATATATAGGATGGTACTCTTATAATATAAAGTACAGGTCCTCTATATTCTTTAGGGAGACGGTGAATAGGAACCGCAAATAAGAATAGAAATTAGAAAATACCATTCAGAAATGTAGGGTTTATTAAATATTTAAAGTAACAAAGTATGCATGATAGCTATATTTTTTTCTGCTCTTTTGTAAAATATGTTTCTTGAAAAAAATATCTGATCAAGTACTTTTTAATATTTGAAAGTTATATTATAGATGGCGCTGAAAAATCTCTCATGCCTCTTCTGTAGCAATAGGACAATCTATTATAATATAACGAATGATACCATTGTTACAGTAAAAAGAAAAGGAAAATAAAGTTATGTATTTAACAGAACATCCATAATGAAATACTTTCGAGCGGTAATTATTTACTGAACTTCTTTTCTTTGGGAGGTGAAAAAGTTTGATCTTCGTGGCGACGGGTCATAAACTCCTCTGAGATCATGACGGTGAGAATGATAATATGTATATATTTTCACAGCACATGCTCACAAGGGGAAAATAGACTGAAAACCGCAAGCCGGTAACGTTGCTTACTTATCGTTACTCTTTGTGACGACGAATCATGAACTCCACTAGGATCACCAAGACTGTTAAGGTTATAATATACATATTGTATATTATAGTATGTGATCTCTAGGCGAAAACACAATAACAAGTAGAAGATGGTGACGTTGATTGTAAATGTTTAGGGTTTGCGTCGACGGGTCACCAACACCTCTCAAGCGAAGTACAGTGTCAATATTATAATATAAAAAGTCACTATATATAAGGTGAAAGGAGCCAGAAAAGGAGCAATGTTTGTTATAATCTATCTGTTTCTAAAAACAAGCTGCTGACGTTACAGAGAAAAAGCGAAAAACATGCAATAACATTTTTTTCCAGATATAAATGTTTAAATATTGACAAATAGCCACAAATTATAACTAAGTACTATGCCTATGCCATATTGAAACAACTTACAACTCCGGAATATGTTTGTTGACGCAAATAGTGAATCCGATGCTAGAAAACGGAACCTGCAACATTGATTTACGACTCAGAAATAACTCGCGAAAATGAAACTAATTGCAGAGTAGGTTTGGTTTATATAGTTTTTGGTGGTTTAGTAGTCTACGGAAGGAAGCTGTGGGTCCGCCTATTTAGATGGCACGCTTTGCAGTTTACACATGCTCACATTTTAACTGTTTTTCTTCTGCACGTGTTTGGAAAAGTTACAAACTGTGAAGCTGTAAAGGGTTTGATTTCGATCGGAACACGTATACGGTATTATTATCTACATACGTTGGAGAGTTTAAAAAGTGTTACTCAGTAAACTGTGTTCTTTGCATTTTCATGATTAAAAACATCTAAATAGAAGACATTAAAAAAAATATCGTTATCATTAGAAGAAAAAAAGGATCAATATTGCTTCTTCATTTTAAAAATGCTAGCATTTGTGAATCGTAAACCTATCCTCGGAAAGGTGTGCTGGCGCTTGGGGCACCGTATTTAGAATGTGGTGCACTATGGGGCAAAAACGGTACAGATATGTGATGTATCTGTGCCGTGAAGGCGGCGCATTGCTTAAGTTGCGTTGCAAGTGCAACGCATCTTTAGCAATGCTCGGGGGCTCTATGCTCTATGCTCACAATGCTGAGTCAATCCTTTCACCTGCTTCGAGCACGTTCAGGGTTTTGACGCAGCATGAGTTCAAAAGTGACAAAATGAAATCTTGTGCATTTCACTCAGCCACTTTTAGGAGGTGTTCCTGCGCCAGAACGCCCCCCTATACCCCAGTGTAGGAATGTCTCCTTCTGGCACAGGAATTTACAATGTAACGCACCTTATATTGTAAATAACACACACCATGACGCATCTTTTGCACCACCGCTGCATCAGAAAGTGATGCAGTAGCAGAGTAAGAGAGGCAGAAGGATATTGTAAATCTGCCCCTAACACTTAAAAGTTAAAGTAAAAAAAAACGATTTTCATGATTATCCCAGATAATGTCTACCCTAAAAATGTACATTAAATACATAGATATATCGTTTTAAACAGTATAAAACTTTCGTGGGGTACGCGTGCGGGGCGCCGTAGAAGCGTACATGACGTCGCACGGAAGCACCGATGCGCCGCGTAACGTCAAAACGTATTCGTGGCGTGGGTACGCACATAGTACGATTAGCCGTACAAAGGACCGTGCGATCACCGTACTAGTACCGTGAGATTATCCCAAAAAAATTGTGTAAAAAGAAAATATATAGAATTACATTTTAATATATGGGAAAAAAAATAATTAATAAAAACATTATTTTTGAAATTTGTTTTGTTATTATTTTACATTAGGAATAAGGAATATAACTTAAATAATAAAATACCTATACATAATTATAATGGAAATGTAGGAATTTAGTATAAAAAGAAAGAAATATAATAATTAATACATTTAAAAATTATCATTTACAAAACCTTTGAAATTCACTGAAAAAACCATAGGATTCAGCCATGTTATAGTTAGGAATTAGCATTTAAAAAACCTTAGAAATTCACGGAAAAAACCATAGGTTTCACACATGTTATAGTTTGCTGGACATTTCACTCATATAAAACCATGAAACTCGTTAAAGTTTTTTTTTTTTTGGGGGGGGTTCAAACTGCTTTATTGAGAGAAACAGAGTGAGGTACACAGCTTGGGTCGCCTACAACCCGGAGGCCGGCAGCAGGAGAGGAGTAACAATACACAGCCTGGAAGCCGGCATCCCGGGGGCCCGGCGGCACATTATAGACTTACATGGCGCTGGATCCGCATCCGGTGATGTAGGACAAGTGAGGATGAGCAGCAGTCGAACAGGTTTTTTGTGAGCGAGAGAAGAGTCTCACTACTGTTTTGTAGTTTGTAAAACAAGAACCAAAAACACCCCAACCAGGTAACAACTAAGAGGCAGTGCATGACCGTGTAGCAGTGACGTGTGATAGTGGTGTACTGTGGTAGTCCTAGCAAGTGACGGCGTGTGGGGAGAAACGTGTCCAGAGCTTACTTCCCAGTGCTGTTGGAGTCTGCAGAGTGTCAGCCTTAGAAATTGCAGGGTGTTAAGGACATCGCTCGCCAGAGGGGCGAGATCGTGTCGCGATGGCGAGGGAGGGTGTATAAGCATAGAGAGGGGAAAGGGGGCAGCACGGCCTAGGCAGGGCAGCCCACACCTTCGGGGAGTCCGCGGGGGCAGAGGGGCATACATAAAGAGGGAAGGCAACAAGCCATATCCGGAGCTACAGGTCAAGTTCTGGGAGAGAGTCCTTGGTGCTGGGGAGTGGCAGGCCCGTCACCCGACTGCATATCTTCGTTTGAGCGCCTAAGCAGGTAGTGCACCAGAGGATCCCATATGTCCCTGGGTCGGCATGAGAGAGGCAGTAGTTCAGCAAAGGTGGTATGCTGATCCTGGCAATATGTCAAGTCAGTTAGCCATTCCTTGAACTTGGGCGCTCTACCCCTGCTCCAGCGGCAAGCAACTCGCCGCTTGGCCAAGAGCAATGCCGTGTCAACGAATTTTCTGCAATCTCTAGGCAACTGCATTGTATAACCGAGGACGGCTACCAGGGGGTCCGCAGGAATCTCCTCACCTACCATCTCCGCAACGGCCTAAATCACCTGTCGCCAATAGTGAGCAATCTGGGGGCAAGACCACGCCAGGTGGAGAAAATCAGCATGTTCGGCACGACAGCGCTCACAACGATCATTATCAGCCAATCCAAATCTATACTTCCGGACCGGCGTGTAATATATCCTTTGAAGGAATTTGTAATGAATAATTTTCAATCTGCAGCTGGCAGAGATGCGGGAAGTCAATGCACAGCAGTGCTTCCATTGGTCGTCCGAGATATCTGTTCCAAGCTCCGCAGACCAGTGTAGCCGGGCAGCAGAGATTTGTAATGGAGCCGCACCGCGGATCTGGCGGTAGAGCCCAGAGACCAAATGGGTCCCATCCTGCGATCCCAAAAGGAAGTGCAGTGGTAACAGGACCGCAGGCTCATCGGGGTAGTCAGGTAGGATGTTACGCATCCCAGCGCGTAACCGAATATAGTAAAAGAGTTCAAGGGGCGTATGCTCATGCGTGTTAAAAAACAGATCAGCAGATTTGAATTGACTGTCGTGAAACAGATCCCCCCAGCAAGTGATAAGAAGTTTACCACAGAGTTGCTGAAACCCCAGCTCCGATAACAAGGAAAGCTGCGGGTGATAGGTGAGCGGTAGCTTGGGGGAGTAGGGTAGTGAGCATAACAATCGCCGAGCGATACGGCGCCATGCATCCAATGTGCAGGAAACCGAGGTATTCGGTGTGGTGATGGACGTCTCGGGACAGTGTAGCAGGCCGTTTAACGGGAGTGGGTGCACTATCCAGTCCTCCACCGCTATATGCGGCATGAAGGGAGTAGGAGCCATCCAGTGATAGGCAAAGTGCGCCTGAGCGCACAGATAGTATGTTTCAAAATCGGGGACATCAAATCCCCCCTGGTCATAGGGAAGGGTCAGCGTTGACCACTTTAATCGGGGAGAGTTGCCATCCCAGAAAAGTCTGCGCAGCTCCGTGCGGAGTGTCTTGAAGAAGAAGGCGCCAGGGTAGTAGGGGATATTAAGAAAAAGGTACAGAAAGCGGGGCAATATCACCATTTTTATGAGGGAAGCCCTCCCAGCCATGGAGAGTGGCAACGTGATCCATCTATCGACGGAGGCAGTTAGCTTGGTTATGGCCACTCCATAATTGGATCGGAGTGTCTCGTCCTTATCACGAGCGATACGGATCCCCAAATAGCGAAGATCATCACGGCACCATATCAACGGGTAATCGAGTGGGAAGGTGTGCACCGCATCCATAAGAGGAAAAAATTGCGACTTAGACCAATTGATGTGAACACCTGACACCCCTCGGAAAAGGACGAATTCCCGAAGCAGGGGATTGAGGTGTAGGTCCGGATATTTGACATATAGCGTGATGTCATCCGCATAGAGGGACACATCAATTTGCCGCTGCAGGCATTGTACCGCACCCGCTCGGTGTAATTGACGTAGGCGACAGGCAAGAGGTTCGACCGTGATAGCAAATAATAGAGGCGAGAGCGGGCATCCCTGGCGGGTGCCTCTCGTGAGTGTGATAGGTTGCGACAGTTTTCCATTTATCAGTACTTTCGCCGTAGGATCCGTGTATAGGAGGCGCACCCAGGCTAGGAACATTTTAGGGAAACCCATGCTGGCCAGGACCGAGAAGAGGTAGGGCCATTCGACAGAGTCGAACGCCTTGCTGGCGTCCAGGAACACAGCCGCCACTGGGACGTCAGGGTGGACCGTGCGGAGCAGGAAGAAGAGGGTGCGAAGATTATGGGATGTGGATCTGCCCGCAACGAAGCCAGATTGGTCAGGCAGGACAATTCTGGTCATTAGCAACGAGAGCCGTGTGGCCAGAATCTTGGCGAGGATCTTGACGTCACAGTTTAGGAGGGAAAGTGGACGGTAAGAGTCACAGGAGGAGGGATCCTTATCCGGTTTCAGAAGGGAGGTGATAACCACCTCGCACATAGAACAGGGTAGTATCCCATCAGCCAGGGATTCGGTAAAGACCTCTCTAAGCACGGGCGCCATAATATCGATATAGGCTTTGTAGAATTCGGCTGGGATGCCATCAAGCCCCGGAGCCTTACCATTTTTGAGGGACATGATGGCCTCGCGAACCTCGTCTAGCTCGAAAGGCGCTGCAAGAAACTCCCTGTCACCATCGCTAAGCCAGCACAACGCCACTTCATTTAGGTATTCAGCGTATGGCGCGTCCGCCTCTGCTGTGGATGTATATAGTGACGAGTAGTGTGTCGTGAAGGCAGTGAGTATCGCATCCGAATCCCTTATGGTGGCACCGCCCTCATCGGTAAGTTCTAGTATAGTGTTGTGCACTCGTGATGGACGTGTGAGCGCAGCGAGCACTTTTCCAGGCCTATCCCCCTCACAGTATCTCCGGGCCACCCAGTGTTTACCCCGATATTTCGCTTCCCTGGCTGCCTCCTCCTCATATTTGGACAGTGTCTCTCTAAAGGTCACATGTAGGCGTGGGTCAGTATCCGACGCCATGCGAAGCTCCAGATCCCGCAGGTCCCCCTCTAGTGTGGTGATTGTGCGCAGGATATCTCGCAAAACCCCATGGCTTTTGGAGATGCAGAACCCCCTGATAGTGACATTGAAAGCTTCCCATATGTGTTCAACTGACTCCACTGAGCCCTTGTTCCTAGGAAAGAAATCCTCAATCTCTTCACCCAGTTCTGTGCGAAAGAGAGCGTCGAGAAGCACATCAGGACCTAGTCTCCACTGTGGCCTCGGACTGTCCCACCCAGGGGTACGGAACTGCAACCTCACAGGGCTGTGATCTGAATAGGTTCTGGGCAAATGGTCCACCCCCAACAGCCCCATAGCAATGTCTCGGGTAACCAGAAAATAGTCTAAACGCGCCCATGTCCCGGTGTGAGATGTGAAGTGTGTGCCCTCCCGCCCAAGGGGATGTAGGTGTTGTAGTGTAGTTCCTAGTTTCCCACTAGGCCCTGCGCATTGGAATAACATAAACAGTAGTATCGACGTGGAACTGCGGATATTCCAGGCCTCCACTGACTATGCTAAACTTAATTGGGTTGTGTTACCAACTAGCTCAGAGGTCACTGGAAACTTTCTTCTCTGCATAGGAAGTGATCAGCTTCCTTGGCACAGACAAGAAGGGATTCAGTTTTCCTACAACCGTGCAACATGACAACTTTGCTCCTCAGATCAAGAGTCGATCTCTAGGGTCGTGTGAAACAATAGACATAGATTTCACTCAGTCAGTCTAGTGCAGTTTACTTTCACGGTATGTAGAGAATAGAGAGACGGGCGTGTATCAATAAAGGGTTAACATTTATTGAACAGTCTTTCTTCTCGTACAAGAGAAATGTATTATAACAATTGCAACAACTGTTATTATAAAAAGTACGTACAGTAAGATAAGTATTGCGAAATAGAACTGTAAAAGCATTGATATGGTTTCTTAGCCATACAATGGTTAAAAGTAATAAAACATATATACAGTCATATATACATTAGGCTAACATACTCAACTGGTGCTTCTAACTAAGCCTACCCCAGTGTGCCTGACCTAAGCCTAACACGTGAGAAGGGGAGTAAGTAAGTAGCTTAAGTTAAGTTGGTTTTGCCAAGGTTTGTTTCAAGAATTCTCGTCTAAGGGTTTAGTCAACACCATACCTCTGAATAGAATGATGGAGGATTGGTATCTCTTTCAGGGGTCTCTCTCGATATCCCAGTCACCCGCGAGGGTAAACCGGAAGCGCCGGGACTGGATTTCTCTGCACGAGAAAGGCAGCGGCTTCTCTCAGCGCGTCGAGGAAGGAGGCGGGGGACAGCGTCCGCGGGCAGCTGGGCTGGATGTCTTCGCAGAGGACGGCTGCTCGGCTCCTCAAGCGTACTGCACCATAGGTCGCGCTTTAGCGGCGATAATGGTAATCAGTAGCTTCACCACCACAGGATAGCAGGCTGCAGCGACAGAGTGCTAGTTTTTACCAACACGGGGTCTTGCAGGCAGCTGGCATCAGCAACAGGTTCTCGCTCATTGCTTAAGGCAACGTTGGTAATATTTATACCTTACAGGTGCCGGGTTTGACGCAAGTTTGCTGGACATAAGACGTCAATTAAAGATGTCACTAGGAAGTGACAGTTATCAGTTGCTCATTAGAGTTCCATTACTAATCAAAACATAGCAAGCAGGGATTTCCAGGTTTGCTAAGTTTTTATCTTGTTGAAGAACTCGGAGTGTTATCTAGGAATATCAGATAGTGACTGCTGCTCTGTCATTGCACTAATTGGTCGCAAAGGAAGTAGCAGAGAGTCATGCTGGAATGTGGCTCTGTTCGTGTGAGGCCAGAGATGACTTTTCAGAAAATCGCACTTGAACGGTTATGCCAATATAGGGAATAAATGGATTTATAGCCGAATAGGGGCATAAGGTCACAGTATCGATCAGGAACCTAGATAAGCATGCAACACCCACTCCACGGGTAATGTCCATCAAAATTACTAAAACTAAGCAATTAGATGCATGTGTAACATTGCCCACCCCAAAATACATAAATGCATTCGAAATAGGCGTACTTGTAATACATGGAATTTAGGTACTGTACGTTTTTTAAAAGCATAGTAATCATTCAAAAGGTATTGCATATAAAATCAATGAACGATTATGCATATAGAATTACACATGAAGTATCTCTGACAGAAGAAATGCGAGATAAATCATCACATAAAAATGCATTGTAATAACATGTGTGCTAGAGGCTGGTGTTATGTTGTTATGTCTCTAGATGTGTTTAGAAATAGAAGTGTGAAGCTTCTGTTCTCTAAGAATAGTATTTACGCTAAGCAAAGAATTGTTCGTGCCAAAAAAGGTCAATATTAGAAAAATTGTCCAATTCAAAGAAAATAGATTTCCAAAGCTCCTGGCAGTTTTTGTTGATCAAAACTGAAGGCCGAATTCAGAGTTCATGGGAACGCTGTGTGTCGGAAAGCTTCTAAAAAGTTATTGTTTCTCTATGGGTGAGAACATCGTATCAGACAGGCTCGCAAAGAATTGGTCTACAAAATCAGGTGATAGTTCAACCAAATTAGATAGCGCTGTAACTTGGCAGGTGTGAGAATGATTGCTGTCATCAAAGGCAGGACCAGCAATGCTCACAGACCGTTGTACCTGGGTGATGTTGCTTTTGTCACTCGCTCCACTGTTACCACTTGGCTGTAGTACAGGAGTCTCCACAAATGCCGTCATCAGGATTGGTAGCCGCTGGGGACAACACAATGCGTGAGCCGTTATTGGACTGAGCAAAGTATCGACGTCCATTGGTACTGCTGATGGAAGTGAAAGACAGATGTCCAACACGCATTCATCTCCGCAAAGCATACACCGTAGCACAGGTAAAATGCAATTTTGCCATATCGGTCTGAATGAAAGGAACCAGGTCATGTTTAGATCTCTCAGCCTGGCCAATCCGAGGACGTTAGTTATCCTGTCCCTGTAGCGCATTGCTAGGATTGTCTCTTCCATTCCCATGGGAGCTATGTCTGAGCCGAGGCTTGCCATAACGTAGCAGGATGGTCAAAAATAGAATCCCTGCAATGAGTCCCAAAAATAGTGGAATGCCGCCAAAGATGGAGTGCACAAAATTAGGAAAGATTCCCAAAATTGCCTGGAAGGGTGTTAGCAGTCCCGTAAAGACTGTCTTAAATATGCCTGGGATGCTTGTTGCACTAGACATGTTAAGGAGTTGGCTGCACATTTCTACGAAATGCACGGGGCAATTTGTTGATAAAAGGTCATGAATTTCAGTAGCTGTCCTTGCAACTAGAAGATCATACGTCTCTTTAGATGATGTTATAGGCACTGTTGTCTGTAAAAGTACAGATTTAACTTTGCTTAATGTATCAATTCGTATAGAATAGAGATTCAGACGAGGCCAGAGGGGAGTCACTATGTCTGGAGGCCCGCTCGGAAACAATGCTTGCATACAGCATTTGACCGTGGATGTTACTTGTACTAGATAACTTGTCCCTGGCGCGAGGCCACAACACCTGTGATCCGTTCTTAGAATGTAACTCCCGTTCGAAAGTTGCATAAAGAAGGGCTCTATCTGAGTTGCAGGTGTGACTAGCTGGTGGCATGAAAGGTTGTTTGAATTTCCATCACATGCTCCGTGTAAATTAATACCCTGACACAAAAGCATACCGCTTAGTGAATGTTTACAGTTCTCACCACTAAGAAATACATTTTTGTCGCTGTCACTATAGCAAGAATGAGTATATGGTAATTTCCATATAGATTTTACATATCCTTTACCCAATTGTTCATACTGGCCAGCAGGTATGTACTCAAGGCACTTTTTAAATCGGAAAGTTGTTATCGGAATTGTGATAATCCCGTGTATTATCCATTCAATGACAGGACTCTCTGACATTGTCAATGGTAATCTCTCGAGTCTTTCGATGCTCAG
This sequence comes from Lissotriton vulgaris, assembly GCF_964263255.1. Taxonomy (NCBI): domain Eukaryota; kingdom Metazoa; phylum Chordata; class Amphibia; order Caudata; family Salamandridae; genus Lissotriton; species Lissotriton vulgaris. The sequence goes on along the minus strand of NC_141687.1, from coordinate 1,540,554,533 downwards.
GATTGTATAGTCTGCTCCTTTCTGTGCCAAACTGATCTGTTTATCAGTAAGGTTAAAACTGGAAAATAATGACGTTGTGTTGATTAAACGCCAAGGCACATAGCCTGAACGAAGGTTTTGCAGCGTCCAGCCTAGTTCTATAATAGAGCGTAGTTGAGACTGGCCATGTTGTAACATTAGCAAATCTCTGTCTATCACATCAAAGGCAGAGGATACAATATTGTCCAAAGAATATATTCTGGAAGACAGAGTCATTAACCCATTGTCTACCACAGAAAGTGATTTCTCCAAATTAATACGATCAATTTCTCGTATTTTTTCAGCAGTTTCAATTTGCTTTACTTTCCAAGCCTCGTTGTAAGCAGCATAGATGCTGGTCGCTATGAAACGCTTTTGACGCTGTTTGCGTGGTCCAAGAATGAATTCACGCAAATCAGCACCATCTTTTAATAAAGACAAGTGTTGCTTAATTTCAGCCAGTGTGGATGTAGCTAGCCATTCTAGGCAAAGTTTCCCTACACTGTATGTTGTTATAATCCCTGGATGTTGTCTCTGGGAGTATCTAGGGTCTAATCTGGTCAATTTTAACCCCTGTGTTTTATTCAGGAACCTATCTTGACAGCTATTTGTGTCTGTAGGCCAGATTAACCACTTTTTCCAATCAGGATGTGTTCTGTTGAAATGTAAAATTTGTGACACGCCTAACTCAATATCTGCAGTTACATTTTCAGGTATTGGCTTTGGTATAGACGGTGTTTTAAGGTCTTTGATCTTAGCTAGGCCAAGACAAGATGTTTGGTGTACTGTGTCATTCAAAAATAACATTTGTTCTGGTATCATGCAGGTTCTAAATAGTGCTTCTATGCCTTGCACCTGCCAATCTTTTGTACCCCAAATCGTTTTAGTTTCAATATTATTTTTCCAATAATCAAAACCAAATGTCATCATTTTGTCATAAAATGCTTCTGAATATATCAATTTAGAATTTGTCAGCATTGTTTTCATTCCTGTTTTCTCTAACAGTTTATAATAAAACGTTTCTGCATCACTGGTGTTAAACCCTGAGAAGTATTTGAATCTCTCAAAGAATGCTTTAGAACTGCTTTTAGGTGGTGTAGAACAATGTTCCCATTGATTATACATAAAAACATTTCTAGGCTGTGCAGATTTATGCAAGTAATGATCCCCATAGTGGGTGTAACAGAATAACTGCTCATAACTAGATGAACCTTGTAAATAATCATGATCTGTGAATCTAGCTGACATTACTAAATCAGACATCATGTCATTAATACTGTTAAAGTCCCAATCATCAGAGAATGTACTTGGTGTCACAAAGTCACTTAAGGAAACCTTTAGTTGATGAGGATACTTCAGGATTTCGACCGGACCATAGATCTCATAGTCTGTTTTCTCCCATACTACCCCACCAGGTATTGGAATTGCTGTGACATTTACTGTTGACAGTTTTCTTTTCTTCACGTGGGATGATCTGTGTGGTTTCAGGACTAGGTTGATGTTCTGGCTTGCTGTGTCCATTGTAATATATTTTCCTTCAATGAATTTTCCCAAACACAGTACCATGATGAGCCAAAGCAGGAGGAAAAATACACCTAGACCGAACCAGAACTCTAGCCAAGGGGAAACAAGGTAGATTTCCTTCAGTTGATGAAAGAGTTCTATTGCTTTTTCTTTAAAAGACTTTTTTGTTTCTGGCATCACTTCGGAGTCGTTTAAATCTTCAGAGAAGTTGTCGAAGTTGATGAAATAACCAGAGGCAGTTCTGTCAATTGATGGGATTTTTCTTTCAATCTGTCTCTCGGTAGCACTTTCTGATGCCACATCATTGTAGACTGGTGTTGTTTCTTGACGAACTGTTTCAATCTGTGTTTCAAGAGGCACGAGTTCCATGGCATTATTGCATAGTCCTTCATTGTGCACTGCAGGCTGATCGAATGTGATTAGTCTTTCAGTTTGAACCTCTTGGATTGTTGCAAGTTTGGGTATTCTGTTGTTTCTTGGGAGTCCACTGGGCCTACTGTTGATTATAGGCCACATGCTTGTGGTTTTACCAGATCGATGGATACGATTCTGTTCTCCTTTTTACCAGCAAGGGGCGGTAGCACGACTGATCTTGTTCCGGTGACTGCCAAGACAGGTACTGCTTTTCTGTAAGAAGGCCCAAATTCCTTCTTAACCGCGATCTTTTCTCTGACTAGATCCCCAATCTTTGGAATCCAGACAGGCCTTGCTGGGGCTGTTGCGGGTGGTGCCTCGTCAGTGGTACTTGGCTGTTGCTTTAACTTTATGTTGCTTAATGATTTTCTTGTTTCATTCAGTTCCTGTAAAACAGCCAAACGGTCTTTTACATCAAAGTGCTTTGTTTCTTCTTGTACCACTGACATCTGACTATCGAGGTCCTGAACGTTCATTCTAATTCCGAACAATAGTTCGTATGGGCTGAAACCTTTTAGAGAATTTCTTGGCATGTTGTTAAGACTAGTCTGGACACTTATTAAATGTTTGACCCACCCAGCGCCTGAACCTAATACCTTTGCTGTTATAGATTGCTTTATGTCACGGTTTTTTCTTTCTACCACACTATTCCCTTCGGGATGCGACGGACAAGAATACCGCAACCCAATTCCCATGCTGGCCATGGCCTCCTTATAAGCTCGAGAGCTGAAAGCAGGACCCTGGTCAGAATGGAACGTGGTAATTGCGTATGTGCCGATAAAGACTCGCAAATCTTTTATAACAGTTCTAGGCGTCAGCCGAGTGCTGGAGGACTCATTTTTTAAAAAGTGCTTTTCGTCTTAACTAATTAATAGGACGCAGGTTGGGGTGCAGGCAGCGTTACGCTCTTTCTGACTGGTAGCCGGTAGCAAGGTTCGCTACTGCGATCCCTATTGCAGTTTTCACAGTTGTTTGCATATATTTGGTGTTCTACACTTATTCCCGGCCACCAGTATACTGATTGTAATTCAGTCAGAGAAACCTTAATTGTTTGGTGTCTCAGACCCAAACCCATATGTGCATCTGCTATTAAAAATATTCTCCTGTTCGTGTTTGGAATTACTCTATCCCCCACTCCAGGGATTCGAGCAAAAGGAACGGAGTTTGCATCGATTATGTATGCATAATTGAGTGGATAGTTTACGGGTAGTGCTGCACAGTCGCCTTTTACGGTCGTTTTTACTGCCAGCATGGTTTCCCCGTCTATGTATTTATCTGTACGCTTTTTTGTGGCTACGGAAGCCGGGTTAGTTGCTTCCGCGGTGGCTGTTTTAGCCAATGAATTCCCTGCAACGTGAACGCCATCACGTTGAAGACTCTGTGCGTGAATCACGTGAGTCTTTTGTAGTTCTTTACTTAAAAGAGCTACCTCGTTCCAGAGCTTTTTATGCTTTATTGTGGCACCTGTGTCATCTTTGTAGTTGTTTTCGATCCAACTCTGCAGTTTATTGTTGTAAGAGTTGACGCAAAAATGAGAATCGCACACTATAAGTGTGGGGAATTCGCGTTCTGCATTTTCGAGCGCCATCTTTAAACATCTGATTTCAGTTCTTTGAGCCGAACAGTACTTTACTGATTCAGTTTTTGTTATTTTCGGTTTGATTTTACCGCACAGCCAACGACATTTAATGATCGCACATGCTGCATCGTAGGATTTTCTCTCTACGTTGAAATGCTGTACAGAGCTATCTGTATAGATTATACAGGCATATAGTGGGAGAGGCAGAATTTCGGCAGAGGATATTCTTCTTCATACTCTAAATCATTCAGTTCTTCGTATTGCGGGGCGAAATAGTATTTCACGTCTTCCGCTCCTAGAGAATCTATGCACTGTATCCATTTTGGATCCAGTGACACTGTAGGCAGGTTTACTGGGCTGAATAGCCCTTCGAAGGCGGATTCCGCCGTGAGGATGTTAATCCTTTTGCCGTGTGCTAGTTCTCGTTCATTTGCTAATGCGATTTGCACTGCGTTCACAGTTCTTTCTGTGTGACTGAATGTTTGTTCTGCTTGTGTGTACAAGTGAGATTTAATTGAAATTGGTACCTTTTCTCCCTCATTAGAGGTTAGGTATGTGAATCCGCATCTTCCTGGGATGACTCGGATTACAAGATCGATCGTGTTGTCACGTGTATCTAATTTTGTTTTTGCTAACATGTCTGCTTGCAGTGATCTCAAAATTTCTGTGTGTTTTTGAGTCCAATTGATTTGTTTAAAATCAGGTTTCATTAGTTCGTAGAGAGGTTTAACCCTCTCTGCGTAATTTAGAATGTAAGTTCTTCCGAAATTCAGAAAACCTAGAATGGATTGTAAATTCTTCAGCGTTTTTGGAGCTTGGAGTACAGCGCACTTCTCTAAGAAGTTGTCCGCTAGGCTTTTCCCTTCACTTGATAATTCGTACCCTAAGAATAGTACTGTCAGATGGGCAATTCGAGACTTTTTAAAGTTGAATTTGTAACCCTCTGTTGCGAACCCAAGTATGATGGTGTTCACTCTTTTCAAGTGAGTATCCAAGTCGTCATCTGTGAGATAAATATCATCTACGTAAGATAATGCTTCATCATCATAGATTTGTAGTAACTCTGTTACCCTAGCTGAGAATAGTCCTGGGCTGTTCTTGAACCCCTGTGGGAGTCGACAGAATTTTTTCTGCGACCCAAATGCGGAGAAAGCGGTCAAATATCTGCTTTCTGGTGCAATGTTTTGACAAAAGAAACCATTAGATATGTCTAATGTCGTTTTGTATTTTTTCCTAACTATGTTATTCATTAGGGCTGCACTATGCGAGTTTTGTACTGCAAAAGTTTTGCAACATGTATTAAGATGTCTGTAGTCCAAAACTAGACGATATGAATTGTCTGGCTTGGAGACAGGAAACAAAGGATTGTTCATTTGAGAGGTGCATGTTTCAATCACCCCCTGGTATTCAAGTTGATCTAAGATCTCCCTGACCTGTTTTTTAGCTTCTTGCTTTATGGGATACTGCCGTTGGGCAGTTGGTTCACTTTTTAGTTGGATTTTGTGAGGCGGAGAATCCTCATCCCATCCTACATGATTTTTATATAATGCAGGTGCCTGGGCTACTGCCCATTTCCTTGCATAGGTATATTTTTTGTGAATCGGAATGTGATTCGAGAAGGCAGGCATAATTACTTCTTCGCCACGAGGGCACTCCCTGACAAACTCCGGGGGCCAATCTTTTTCAGCTAACAGAATATCATAGCCTTTTGAGAGCTTATCCCAAAATAGACCCTTAATTTTCCTAGTCTTATCACCCTCTATACGCAATGTTATTTCGTATATTTTATGGGGCTCGCTAAGTCTGGTGTCGGCAGTTTCAACCTGAATGTATTCATTCGTGTCCACTGTCTCCAGATGACTCATCAAGTTCTTGCGCGCTATACTGATCTCTGCTGCACTGTCCAACATTGTCAATGCCCACTCCCCGTTTTTCAACTGTGTCCTCAGTATTCTCGGCATGGTTGATTACTCTAATACTGGCTACCTTCTTTTTAGGAAATTGAGATTTCTTATTTTGAGCAGGTTCCTTGTCTTTGGACTTGGTGTGCTCTCCTGGGTCTGACCGTCCTCTTCTTTCCGAATTCTGTGGAAAAGATCGAGAGGGACGTGTATCAATACTTTGATATCTATCAGGTTTTTTTATATTATCCCTATTTCTAAGGTTATATCTTTTCTCAGAGGGCTCCCGTTGGGGAGACTGGCGTTCTCGAGTCGGAGTTCTTTCCCTCCGTCGAGGAGACCTTCCTCTGGACTGGAAAACTTTTTCCTTGGGAGTGGATTGTTTATTTCCATCCCAGCTCTTTTTAGGAGTGTTTAAATTATTTTTAATAAATAATTTTTCAGGGCTTTCGAGCAGTTGGGGTTTTACTGGTTTTCCACCCAAGCTGTCTCTACCTAATTCTTCATAGCATTTTTCTATGATTTTTGCAAGCTCAACAGGATCTTTTATATCTGTTTCCCTCAACTTCTGGCGAATCGCCACAGATGCTGCTTCTCCCTTTACATTAGCTAATAATATAGCTGTGACCTGCTTGAAATCTTTCAGTAATTTCATACCCAGATTTAAAGCGGGCTCTGGACCGAATTCATTTTGAATCTGTTTTAGCACTTCTGGTATTACCGCCATAGACGGAACACCGTGTGTTTTTGTGTAAATGGAAGCAAAGACTGTACCCCAAGTGTCACAGTCCTCCACGTGTGGTGCGATTCCCATAGGAAGGCAGATGGTCAAGATTCTGTGTTTCTCTATAGGGGTAGTATCAGGAAATACTGCCTCTATTTGAGTGATTTTCTGGGCCAACCAGAAAGGAATTTGTTCCCGTTTTACGGGTGTTTTACCAAGACATGACTGTATGTTCTGTGGTGTAATTTTATTTGTGTTCCCCTGATGAGGGGTCAGCTGGTGTGAATTAACAGCTGGCTGGACTGTTGAAGTCCGCATTACATATTGGACTAATTGCCTATGTATTTTTAGCAATGTGTTTAGCTGTGCTAACAGCTCTTCCTTAGACATTCTTACAATGTCAGGATGTGGTGTGTAGCTGGCTAGAACCGGCCACGTGGCTCCTGGTCTACCTAGTGGACCGAGCCTGGTTATATGATTATTGTGTTTTAGGGCGCCATTAAACCAGAGCAGGTGCTCTTGAAATTTAAGTGGGATTTCAATCTCCTCGAAAGGAGCGTACTCTCCCGGAGGTTCCTCTATTTTGTAATAGTGAAACTCTTGTGTTGCAGCGTTTGCCGCTGGAAAGTTTATCCATGAATAGAATACCTCTGTCTGCCGATACTCGTGAGCCTCTATCACGAAAATTACTGTACCACCCTGAGGTGTCAGTCCGTTTTCTATAAGTTTTAAAGTTATAGATTTTCTTAACTGGACCGGGATGATAATAGCATCCGGGTCTGCTTGTTCGGGACCTTGCTGAGTCGCATCTACTGCGGCCCCAGAGGTTCCGTTTTCTACTGACATTTCAAAAAATGCAGGTTTGCAGAGTAGGTCTCCAAGGAGACAAAGATTAGGTGCACAATATTTTGGAACACTGTATCCTTCAACGTTGAATAAACCAGAGCTTTACATAGGAATCTCTTCCTACTAAGGTCGGGCGGATTTTAACCTTTCACCCACTCCAGACGTCTATTGGAGTTTTTACGGGAGAAAGGGGTCTGTGAAATATGCACGACTGAGTTACTCTATAAGTCTTACGTTAGTTTATCGCCTTACCAAACGTTGGGCGCCATGTAGTGTAGTTCCTAGTTTCCCACTAGGCCCTGCGCATTGGAATAACATAAACAGTAGTATCGACGTGGAACTGCGGATATTCCAGGCCTCCACTGACTATGCTAAACTTAATTGGGTTGTGTTACCAACTAGCTCAGAGGTCACTGGAAACTTTCTTCTCTGCATAGGAAGTGATCAGCTTCCTTGGCACAGACAAGAAGGGATTCAGTTTTCCAACAACCGTGCAACATGACAACTTTGCTCCTCAGATCAAGAGTCGATCTCTAGGGTCGTGTGAAACAATAGACATAGATTTCACTCAGTCAGTCTAGTGCAGTTTACTTTCACGGTATGTAGAGAATAGAGAGACGGGCGTGTATCAATAAAGGGTTAACATTTATTGAACAGTCTTTCTTCTCGTACAAGAGAAATGTATTATAACAATTGCAACAACTGTTATTATAAAAAGTACGTACAGTAAGATAAGTATTGCGAAATAGAACTGTAAAAGCATTGATATGGTTTCTTAGCCATACAATGGTTAAAAGTAATAAAACATATATACAGTCATATATACATTAGGCTAACATACTCAACTGGTGCTTCTAACTAAGCCTACCCCAGTGTGCCTGACCTAAGCCTAACACGTGAGAAGGGGAGTAAGTAAGTAGCTTAAGTTAAGTTGGTTTTGCCAAGGTTTGTTTCAAGAATTCTCGTCTAAGGGTTTAGTCAACACCATACCTCTGAATAGAATGATGGAGGATTGGTATCTCTTTCAGGGGTCTCTCTCGATATCCCAGTCACCCGCGAGGGTAAACCGGAAGCGCCGGGACTGGATTTCTCTGCACGAGAAAGGCAGCGGCTTCTCTCAGCGCGTCGAGGAAGGAGGCGGGGACAGCGTCCGCGGGCAGCTGGGCTGGATGTCTTCGCAGAGGACGGCTGCTCGGCTCCTCAAGCGTACTGCACCATAGGTCGCGCTTTAGCGGCGATAATGGTAATCAGTAGCTTCACCACCACAGGATAGCAGGCTGCAGCGACAGAGTGCTAGTTTTTACCAACACGGGGTCTTGCAGGCAGCTGGCATCAGCAACAGGTTCTCGCTCATTGCTTAAGGCAACGTTGGTAATATTTATACCTTACAGGTGCCGGGTTTGACGCAAGTTTGCTGGACATAAGACGTCAATTAAAGATGTCACTAGGAAGTGACAGTTATCAGTTGCTCATTAGAGTTCCATTACTAATCAAAACATAGCAAGCGGGGATTTCCAGGTTTGCTAAGTTTTTATCTTGTTGAAGAACTCGGAGTGTTATCTAGGAATATCAGATAGTGACTGCTGCTCTGTCATTGCACTAATTGGTCGCAAAGGAAGTAGCAGAGAGTCATGCTGGAATGTGGCTCTGTTCGTGTGAGGCCAGAGATGACTTTTCAGAAAATCGCACTTGAACGGTTATGCCAATATAGGGAATAAATGGATTTATAGCCGAATAGGGGCATAAGGTCACAGTATCGATCAGGAACCTAGATAAGCACGCAACAGTGTCTCCAAGCATCCAACAGTCCACCCTTTTCTACCACTCCCTCCAAAGCTTCCCTGGCACGGGGCTTGTAGGAACTAACACCATCCGCTCTGTCAAGGGGGGGCGCCAGCGCCAGGTTGAAATCACCACCCCAGATGACGTGTCGCGCCCCGATGGACACAATCTTACCCCACAATAAGGAAAAAAAGGCAGGAGAGTCAATATTCGGTGCATACATTGAGACAAATAAATAGATGTCATGTCCCACGCTACCCCATAACAAAGCATATCGTCCCTCCCCGTCTACCTCCTCCCCAAAGCGGTGGAAAGGTACTCCGCGGGCAATGAGAATCGCCACACATCTTGCATAAGACGAATAGGAGGAAAAGACACGGGTACCAGCCCATTTTGATGCAAAAGATGTATCCCTTCGTATAGGCATATGTGTCTCTTGCAGCATGGCAACCTGTACATGATGTCTATTCAGGTAGGAAATAACATTCCTGCACTTTTTAGCATCGTTCAACCCTCGGATATTCCATGATAGACATGTCAGTCGTGCAGTTGCATTCACAGCAGCCATGGACATAGCAACAGTAGAAGCGAGAGCGCCCGAGGGGGCCATAGCATGAACCCACAACCGCCCCTGCAGGACCAAGACATACACCAGGTTAGCAAATATACACACAGTCTAAGCAATGTCAACCTCATGAAACCCAACAACCCCCACCCACCCCAGCATCCCAAACATGCCAGTAGCCATGGAACCCCCCACGCAGCCCTCCCCCCTCCCCTCCCCCCCAACTGTAGTAAGGCAAACAGCCAAAAGCACAACAAGTCAATGGGGAACACCCGACAGGGGTACATCAGAAAGTGCGCACTGCCACTATCCGGCCCATAGCTCCAGAACTATACCACCCTCGGTGGAGACTAGGGCCGAGAGAGTGGTCCTTGGTATACGTTACCACTGGGGTGCAGGGTCCAGACAGTTCGCCGCTCTCGTATCACCCCAGCTCTCAAATTGTGAGCCGCTGCCAGCAAGCAGGCCGGCATGATGCATATACAGCACAAAGTATGTAGGGTCAATCAGTCATTGTGGTGCGCTGGAGGTAGGTCAGCATTCTCCTGTTCGTCCGCAGATACATGTTCGTCCCTGCGTGCTCTCCGGATCGTCTTCAGGAAGTCCTCAGCTTTTTGCGGGTTGGTGAAAAAGCGTTGCTTGCCCTGGTGGGTAACTCTAAGCTTTGCAGGATATAAGAGGGCATAGTCTATTTGGGCCTCTCGCAGTTTTTTTTTCACTGGAAGGAACTTGCGCCGCTCATCCTGAACCATCGGCGTAAAGTCGGGGTAGATGGAGAAGGTGATGCCGTTGTACCGCAGTGATCTTTGAGTCCGGGCAGCTCTGAGGGCTGTATCACGGTCGCGATAATTCAGGAGACGAGCAATTATAGGTCTCGGTGGCAGACCAGGTTGGGGCACAGGCGCCAGGGAGCGGTGGGCCCTCTCCACAATGAACTGGGGCGAGAAAGCTTCCTCTCCGATTGAGCCCTTAAGCAATTTCTCCACGAATAACTCCATCCTGCCCATAGCAGTGGACTCCGGCACATTTGTAATGCGAATGTTGTTCCGGCGGCTGCGTGCTTCTAAGTCCTCATTCTTTGCCGCTATGACGCGAAGGAGATTGTACATTCTTGCCAGCTGCGTCGTGTGGGCCGTCGTGGCATCAGTGTTGTCGGAGATTCTCTGTTCCGCAGTCATGAGACGTTCTTCGTGGCGATCTACCTTGTGGACCAGGGCGTCCAGTCGAGCCGTGACGCCATCCACCTTCTCCATCACGGTGGCGAAGCCCTGACGCATCTCCAGTATCAGGTTGGTAAGGTCCGCAGCAGGAGCAGGAGGCGGGACAGGTTGCGCTGGGCCCCGGGTTCATCTGTGTCGATGTGGCGCTTTTGCGAGCGCTGTCGAAACTCAGCTTGGGCTGACGCGTCTCGGGTCGCCCCATGGCAGTGACCGGAGGCAAGTGATGGGTCAAGATGAGGGATGGCAAAGCACTGCAGCGCAAGGCTAGATACCGCAGGTGAGAAGCGGCCAGCAGCAGGCAGAAGGATCTCGAGCCCGGTGTGCCTCAATATATAGCAGTAGAGGCGTTACCAACAGGAGCACTATGCAGTCTCTAAGCGCTCAGAGGTAGTCGCTGTGTGTCCAACCATGGGCACGTGGTCTCAGCAATAGGCACTCGCTGCATGGAAGCTGGGTACAAGAAAGGCCAGAGCACCGACAGCTATGACAGGCAGCAGGGTCAGAGCAAAAGAACTGGCTGCGACAGTCAGCGGCAGGGTATCACGACTCACCAGTCGGCGCCACACAGGATAGCAGCCATGCGACACGTGCACAGCCGCCAGCGCACCCAGCGCTCGATATGGTGCAGCAATCTTCAGGCGGGTGAGGCGGGACGCGACAGGGGCACTCCGCGCAGGGGGGCCAGCCCCATCCCCCGGTCAGTGGGTCCAGCGGTCTGCGCCGCGCAAGCCAGGGTCTGTGGCACTGTGGACGGCGGGCACGACAGTCCGGAGGTGCCGTAGCTGCAGGCGTCGTATCAGGAGCGTCTCCCTCTCAGCGCCAGCGAGGTGAGTCAGCGATGGCCGGGGGAGGGGGGGGGGACCCAAGGCGAGTTCCTTAGCAGCCGCCTACCTGCACAGCCGCCCCCATGCGCCGTCCCAGAAGGATCATGGAAGCGAAGTCCCGATGTGGCCTGGGAGCCTCGTGGCAGTACCCGGGATCGCGTAACTGCAGTAGCCGAGCGTCTGTCTCACGCAGCTCCAGAGCGAGAGCCGGGCAGATTTCAGCAGCCCGTAACTCCGGGTCCAGGGCTCGCAGCAGTACCAAACTTGGGACGAGTGCAGAGAACACCACTTGGATACGGAGTCCGGTCTTCTGGGGGTGATACGGCACCCCGTGGCGCAGGATCTAGGTAGGATTAATTACCAAGGAGCGGGAGCTGCAGGTTTAGGCAGCCATTCCGCAAGTGCGCCCTCTAGCGCCCCCCAACTCGTTAAAGTTAGTTCAGCTAACTATAACTCCCGCGCCCGCAATGCATCACTCATGACATGGTCAGTGACATCACTCATGACATTACTGATGACATCTCAAATGACATCACTGATGACATCATCCTTGTGAAAGAGTGGCAGACCTCCTCTCGCCCTAATATACCCTTTGATACACACCTTCAAAAATAGAAACTAAAATTTTCAAAAATAATTGAGATACCAATACCAGTTACAACAACCTATTCAGTAATTCCAACATCTACATACACATCCACTCATTCACCAACAGTTCTATATAGTTACTCATACATGTACTCACTCATCATATGTACTCATACACTTATACATCCTGTTACACACTAATAATCATCCATAGAGTTACTCACACACATACTCACACATGCAAATAAACTGTCAAACATCCATTTATTTGCATATACAGCTATACACACACCACTACATTTACTACTACAGAAATGTACACATACTTACTCTCTTAAACAGTCACTTATTGAAACACATACTTATTATACAGGAACTCTTCAAATCTCTCACTCTCACATATACTCACTTATATACATCAATACTCACATAAAATAGTAAAAAACATATGTAATTACTCATAAGGATACTATTGAGACAGTTATTCACTCACTAAGACACCCATACACACACTCATCCACCCATCCAGTCCTGCACACATGCTGTCTTCAAAACACATGCAAACAGTGAGTCAGTCATTCATGCATCTGTGTGCTAAGTAATACCCCCCACCAAACCATACACACACTCATACTGATACTCAAAAAACAACTAATAACCCATATAGACACTCATGTAGCTACTCACCAACCCATGCAGCCACTTATACACAAAGTGAGACAATGATACAGATATTTACACATTTAAACATTACTCGCTAATACATGTATTCACTAAGATACACTTAATAAGTCAGTTATACAATAAATTTTACAAAAAAATCAATTTAGACACTTATTTACCCATCTATTCTTCAATCGACCTTTAGATGTACATATATAAAAAATATTAATTTTTCATAAAGACACATATTCACTGGATGATGTCATCAGTGATGCCATCAGTAATGTCATTTGAGATGTCATCAGTGATGTCATAAGTGATGTCACTGACCATGTCATGAGTGATGTGATATGTGACATCATCAGCAGTGCATTGCGGGTGCGCGAGTTATAGTTAGCTGAACTAACTATAACGGGGGAATTTCAATGGTTTTGTATGAGTGAAATGTCCAGCTAACTATAACATGCACTGTGAAACCTATGTTTTTTTCAGTGAATATATATATATATATATATATATATATCCATTCCGTCTGGCCCAGATGCGGAGGCTCTCGGGCGCTCTAGGGCGGTGCACGCGAGGCGCAGCAGGACCCGCTGCGATAACAATTATTCAGCTTTTCCCAAAGGAAGGTTTTCCTCGTGCACTCCTGTGTGTCAAGATCAAAAAACCACACCGGGTTTAAAGTTGATTTGCAATTTCTTTCTTTATTTTCAGCATCCAGCAAAACCTAACGCGTTTCGGTCTCTACGGAGACCTTGCTCACAGGTTAGTATGTTGTGGGAACAGTTTGTATTTAATAAACAAAAGAGAAAAGGGGTAGAACCCAATAGGGTTACGTCACTTCCTGTTTGTACCATAGGTATTCTGGGACATGTAGTTTTTGTCAATTAACAAGGAGCGCAAAGCGTTGATTTCTATCTATTTAAACAGAAATTAACACAAAAAAGACAGACCTGTCAGTGTTGATCATGATTGCATTTTGGACATATTTTGGACATATTGAATTCATAACATTGCTTAAACAAAATCATATTGGAGCCCTCAAGTGGGCAGACTCACATATACTACTGAAAAGAGAGTTCTTAATGACAAATAAATAATTTCTGTTAACCTGTGAGCAAGGTCTCCATAGAGACCGAAACGCGTTAGGTTTTGCTGGATGCTGAAAATAAAGAAAGAAATTGCAAATCAACTTTAAACCCGGTGTGGTTTTTTGATCTTGACACACGGGAGTGCACGAGGAAAACCTTCCTTTGGGAAAAGCTGAATAAATATATATATGTATATATATATATATGTATATATATATATATATCCAAACCACTCCAGTTACTGGAAATAAATCCACACTGGTGCCGCGGCCTCTGTTAGTAAACGCTTTTTATTTAATTTTGCAACGGGTGCCCAACGAGTTTTGCTGTTTCAGTCACAGCTTGTTCACGGGTAGAGTTTTGCCGATACAATGTTACATTTAAAGTGAAAGAGACTAGTTCCGCCTTCAAACAATAAAAACAGTGAAAAGACTCCAATGTTAATTTTAAGCAATCTTAAACAATGAAGTTCCGTGAATTTTAAACTTAAATGCAATTATGATGAACATTTAAATGTTAAGAAATACCAGTGCAAATGATATTAATGAAAAGTGTTTTGCCCCAGTGGGCATCGCTTCACTATGCATTGTTAAGCCTGCTTCAAGAAACAATACAAAATAATTTGGTTGAAGTATTGCCCCAGTGGGCGTCTCAGTAAACAGACATAACTTGCATCATATTACAAATTGTAATACTATTTGCTATCGGCTTTCAACATTCAATGCACTTGAAAATAAAGTCCCGCTCAAGTGAGCATAAATATAATTCATTTTCCAGATCTTCAGATCTGACATATAATTCTTTCTGCAATGGAAACAACATATGATTTCTAATTTAGTGCCGAGGAACTCTCTCTTGGTAAATTAAAAACAATCAGTTAAAAAATCATCAAAGTGCAAATAGACGCAAAGGTTCAGACACAAAAAGATAATGATAAATAATTAATTTCTTATCTCAGATGAATTGCCAATTCTTCGTCAAAGTTTAACCCTGTAGGTATCATGGTGTTAAACCTTATAATCATCTTGGACTCAAGTTTCCTCAACTCAATAGTGCGATTCCCCCCTCTTTCCCTTTGGGGCACTGAATATAACACAAAGAATTTGAGGAGATTTGGATTTTGGCTGTGTACTTCATGGAAATGGCGAGCAACAGGGTACTGCCTATCGCTGTTGGAAATTGCTCCACGATGTTCAAGAACTCGTAATTTTACTTTCTTGGTAGTGCTCCCTATATAATAGAGATCACAGGGGAATCTCAACGCATACACTGCAAACTCAGTGTCACAGGAAAAGTGTCTAGCAATTTTAAAAGCTGGCTTGTCTTTCCTCAGTTTTACAGTTTTACAGTTCTGACTGTACTTGCATGCCTTGCACCTCATGCAGGTAAAAAAAATAAAAAAAATAAAAATATATATATATATATATATATATATATATTCACTGAAAAAACCATAGGTTATAGACCATATATAGTTAGGGATTAGCATTTAAAAAACCTTATTTTATTTGCACAAAACCATTGAAATTCCATATATAGTTAGTTGCACTAACTATATATCGCGGACCCGCAATCCACTGCTAATGATGTCACATATTACATCATTCATGACATGGTCAGTGACATCACTGATGACATCACTGATGACATCTCAAATGACATCACTGATGACATCACTGATGACATCACTGATGACAACACCCAGTGACTGTATGTTTCTGTAAAGTTAAAATGTCTTACATATTGAAGAATGAGTGGATGAATAAGTGTCTGGATGAAGGATTTAGTAGGTGCATGACTGACTGTATGAGAGAATGATTAAATGTGTCTCACTGAGTGCATGGGTTAGTGATTAAAGTGTCTTAATTTGGCAATCATTATTTATGTTCTTCTGTAAACTGCTGCATGTTTAAATCAGTAGCTATATCAGTAACTATATGGGTTATTGAATGGTTGCCCAAGTATTTGTATGGGAGACTGAGTATGTGTGTGGGTGGCTGGGAGGTGTATAACTCTGTGCATAGATGTGTGAGCAGTTGATTCCCTAGGTGTATGGGTTCAAAAGTGCATGTAGAAACAGCTGTATGGACAGTTGACTGTGTGCATGA
This sequence comes from Lissotriton vulgaris, assembly GCF_964263255.1. Lineage (NCBI taxonomy): Eukaryota > Metazoa > Chordata > Amphibia > Caudata > Salamandridae > Lissotriton > Lissotriton vulgaris. The sequence continues at coordinate 1,540,538,683 of NC_141687.1, read as the reverse complement.
GTATATTGGTGAGTGAATGGATATCTCAGTGCTACATGTCAAAGTAAGTACATATGTAAAACACACTCCATGTGAGTGTTGACATATATAAATAACTGAACATAAGAGCCAGTGAATGTGAGAGTGGCTGTATGAATCATTGTGAACTTGTATCAAGGATTGTATAAGAGAGTAAATATGTGTTAGTATATGTTTGAATAAGTAAGGTGTGTATAACTGTATAGTTGAGGAAATGGAGATGTGATTGATTCTTTGCATGACTGACTAGGTGTGTGAGTAACTCCATGGATGTGTGACAGTCTGTGAGTGCATGTTTACACTGAGTGTATCTAAGGTTATATTAGAGTCTGAAGATGTATTATCACATAAATGATATCATCAGTGATGTAATCAGTAATGTCAAATGAGATGTCAGTGATGTCATCAGTGATGTCATTTGAGATGTCATCAGTGATGTCATTTGAGATGTCATCAGTGATGTCATCAGTGATGTTACTGACCATGTCATGAATGATGTAATATGTGACATCATTAGCAGTGGATTGCGGGTCCGCGATATATAGTTAGTGCAACTAACTATATATGGAATTTCAATGGTTTTGTGCAAATAAAATAAGGTTTTTTAAATGCTAATCCCTAACTATATATGGTCTATAACCTATGGTTTTTTCAGTGAATTTCATTGGTTTTTTAAAAGCTAATATCTATAGCTGTAAAATATATTCTTTATTAAGTGACGTATCATGTACCCCGTGAGACGCCTCATGATGCATCGCATAACAGTGACGCATCGTCTCTGCAGCGCAAACCAAACCCAAAACGTAAGCGCGCCAGAACACGCTTAAAGATATATATATTTTTTTTACCTTAATTAGACAAAATCCACACGTGCACATATCACAAACGTTCAAAAAACACAATATGTCGGACTCCCGTTACGCCCCGCAGGGAACTTTAATAGCCCCCTCATCAATCCTAGGGGTTCAGGAGGGGTCTGCCTTACCCCTTTCATTCATTTACACCTTTTTTTTTTCCACCTCTTGTCTCTCGATCCCACAGAGAGACAAGATGGCGGCCGCTCCAGACTGTTTACAATGATAACAGCCAATCAGCTTCTCCTCAGACTCCCGTTACACTGCCGGTTAGCTTCCCGGTTAGCTGCTCGGTTAGCTGCCCGGTTCGCGTACCAAGACGCGTCTCTACGGCGAAAAAAATCGGATATTTTTTTTTTTTTTGGCCCCGCGTGGCTTTATAATATCCCCCTCATCAATCCTAGGGGGTCAGAAGGGGTCTACCTTGCCCTCTTTCCTTCATTTCCCCCTATGTTTTGGCCTCCTCTTGTCTCTCGATCCTACCGAGAGACAAGATGGCGGCCGCTCCGGACTGTTTACAATGTTGACAGCCAATCAGCTACTCCTCAGACTCCTGTTACACTGCCGGTTAGCTTCCCGGTTAGCTACCCGGTTAGCCGCCCGGTTCGCGAACCAAGACGCGTCTCTACGGCGAAAAAATCGGATGTTCTTTTTTTTTTTTGGGCCCGGCGTGGCTCTATAATATCCCCCTCATCAATCCTAGGGGGTCAGAAGGGGTCTACCTTGCCCCCTTTTCTTCATTTCCCCCTTTGTTTTGGTCTCCTCTTGTCTCTCGATCCTACCGAGAGACAAGATGGCGGCCGCTCCGGACTGTTTAGAATGTTGACAGACACCGGAGAGCCAATCAGCTTCACTTCGCAAAGTTCCGATACGCGAAAAGTTCGCGAACCGGAGCGCTGCCCGGAGCGCTGTTACAGATATATATCTTGTTTTAAACGTTAATTTCTCAAAATCCACTGAAGCACATATATTGAGACCTAGCAAAGGCACATCGGGCTAACAGTCCCTACAATTTTGCCAAGTTTCGTGGAAATCCATTCAGCCGTTCGGGCTAAAAGTGAGGCCAACCGCCCTATGGAAATTAACATGGGAAAAACGCGTTTTGGGACCCCCCTTTTTTCTCGGTCCCCCCTTGATGACCCCCCCCCAAATTTCCAGGAGCTGCTCAGAAACAAAATGTGCCATTTTCCTGAAAATTTCAGCCAATTCCGTCCACAAACGCCAAAGTTATTAGGCATAGAATTTTCAAAAGTTCCATAGAGAAAAAATCCTAACTATATATACCTACTGGCTATCGCCAGTAGGTAATATATATATATATATATATATATATATATATATATATATATATATATACTGAAAAAAAACATAGGTTTCAGACAAGTTATAGTTAGGAATTACCATTTAAAAAACCTTAGAGATTCAATGAAAAAACCATAGGTTTCAGGGGTGTTATAGTTAGCAGGCATTTTATGTGTACAAAACATTGAAATTCCTCCATTATAGTTAGTTCTACTAACTATAACTCTTGCGCCAGCAATACACTGCTGATTAATTCACATATTACATCATTCATGACATGGTCAGTGACATCACTGATGACATCACTGATGACATCTCAAATGACATCACTGGTGACATCATCCAGTCAATGTGGTTTGGTTCGATATTTAAATATATATTATATATATAGCAATCTGTATTGAAGACTGACTGGATGTATAAGTGTCTGGATGGAGGATTTAGTAGCCCTGTCATTGACTGTCTAAGTGACTAATTTAAAGTGTCTCACTAAATATGTGGGATAGTGACTAAACTGTGTGAATATCTGTGTCACTGTATCTCTTGTTGTGTAAACTACTACATACGTTGGTTAGTAGCTATGTAAAGTCTATATTAAAATTAATTATTTAAGTGAGTATTTTTGTAGGATAGTGAATGTGTGTGTGGTTGGATGGGAGCTGTGTGACTGTCCAAATATGTATAAATAGTGGATTTAGTAGGTATATGAGTTAAGACCACGTGGAAACACTTGTTTGGGTGAGGGAATCTCTTTATGGGTGTGGTGATGAGTAAATATATTTCTCAATGATACATGTCTAACAAAGTAGAAATACAAAAGGCAGTGTATGTGACAGTTGTTGTTTATAAATAAGTATACTTAACACTCAGTGATTGTATGAGTGACTGTATCGAAAACTGTATACTTCTAATAGTGATTTTATAAACCACTAAGTATGAGTTACTATCTATATGAATACATGAAGTAGTATTTGTATAAGTGTGTAGCTTAGTAAATGTAAGTATGATCAATTGTTTACATGAGTAGGATGAATGCCTAAGTGAATAGGATGTATGCTGGTGTGTAATGTTGATGTAGGTGTATAAGTATATTTAATAATGTTCTATTGATCTTTGTTAGCAAGCATGAGTAAATCTTAAGTGTTTAGATGTGTGTGTAGATGTAGGAATCACTGAGTGGGTTTTTAGAAACTTATATTGGTGTGTCAATGGTTTCAAATATAGTACTCCATATTTTAGAATGAGTGTTCAAAGGTTATATTAGTGTATGATGAGCTGTATCAGAATGTCACGTGGATGATGTCATCAGTGATGTCGTCAGTGATGTCATTTGAGATGTCATCAGTGATGTCATCAGTGATGTCACTGACCATGTCATGAATGATGTAATATGTGACATCATCAGCAGTGGATTGGGGGCGCGCGAGTTATAGTTAGTAGAACTAACTATAATGGAGGAATTTCAATGGTTTTGTATGCATGAAATGTCCCGGTAACTAAAACACCCATGAAACCTATGGTTTTTTCAGTGAATTTCTAAGGTTTTTTAAATAGTAATTCCCAACTATAACTTGTCTGACACCTATGTGTTTTTTCAGTGAATATATATAAATATATATATATATATATATATATATATATATATATATATATATATATATATATATATATATATATATATATATATATATATATATATATATATATATATATATATATATATATATATATATATATATTCACTGAAAAAAACATAGGTTTCAGGCCTTATATAGTTAGGAATTAGCATTTAAAAAACCATTGAAATTGCTCTTATATAGTTGGTTATTCTAACTATATTTCGCGCACCCGCGAAACGTTGGACAGCATCATTATTGATTTAACTCCCATGTGGTGTAGTAATGGAATTTTGATAAATTAGAGCCAGGACGAACCTTTAGGGGAATTGACTGTGTTAAATTGAATACAGCGACCTGTCAGATATTATATAGATTTCAGGACATGATCCTATCTCTCACAATGAAATAAGGGTTGTATTTTATTGATATAGGCACTTGCCTTTCTCTATTAAGCATAAACCCAAGAATTCTTTGTTTTTACAAGGGAGCCAGCATGCTTATGTTGAATGATATATGCACTTGCACTTTGAGAATTATAAATGTAATATTGAAATAGATAGAGATACACACATGTATATATCTCTTCTATTTTTAACATTTTTTACAATTAATTCTGTACTAATGTTGTGGTGTGAGAGGTCCTACAATAAGGTATTCACTTGGATATCTGTATATGTACAAAGTGTTAAGATGGCCGCTGTATTTTACCTAACAGTGCTTCCCCTTGAGTCCTTTTTCTGTTTGTATCACCCTGCATGGTTGTGAAAAGGGAAACTCATACCAACGCATAAACATCGTGAGCAAGGGAGCGTGACTCCCGAAACGCGTTGATGAGAATGCTTAATAAATACGCTTTTTGATAAAACCTGTTCGTGAGTGCCTGGATGCTTTCGGTGGAATTGTGGAATCTGAAATCTTATTTTGGATATAGAGCGACGTGGTCGATAGTCGCGGAACCAGGCACCGCCGGCGGTTTGGCAGCTCGCCAGTTTGAATCGCCAAACATAAACAAAGCAAAACGGAGACAGGCGCGCCCCCCGTGAATATCCAGTGGACCAACAAGAAGTACGCGAGTGGTGAAGCTGAGGAAGGCGGCTTCCTGTAACCCGGGGATCGGAGGGTCTCGGCGGTTCTGGTAAGTCAGCCGGACTCGCTATCACCAACACACGCTTTGTTTTGGGTCCGTGTCGGTAAAATCGGGAGCCGGTCTCTGGTGTATTTTCTCTGTGTGTGGGTTTACGATCAGAAGAACCCGCTTCCCTTGAAAAATTCGAGGGGTTGATTTATTCAGAAATAATCACCAGACGAACAGGAAGAAAGCTGAAAAATGAGCGAGGAAGAATATGCAGCGAGGGAACTCGAGGCAGTGAAATTATTTGAGGATTCTGCCCAGTTAAGACCGGAGAAAGCGGGGGCGGCTGCACCTACGAGTAATCCGGATTTAACAAAGAATTTGCAGACCTTGGAAAAATTAAAGAAGAGAGAAATATCCAGTTGGTGGGAAGTGGCATCATTGAGACGCTATCTTGATGTGAACAGGATTCCGCGGGGGCTCCGCATAATGATTTCCCCCTCATCCGAAAACCCGGATATTGGCATGTTGGAAGAATGGGCTGAGAACAGTGCTGGAAGCTCTAAAAACATGATGCAGATACTTCTGAAGTACGCAGAAAAGGAGCGTCTAGAGGTAATTGATAAAATCAAGGAGCTGACTGAAATGCTGGATAAACATGATGATAAAACACGGATTGAAAAATTCAAGACTGATCTGAAGCCAAAACTTGAGAAATATGAAAAACGCATCAAAGACAGGAAGGCGACGAAATTTATAAGGGATCGTATAGATTACGAAACCGGGCGAATCTATACATTCGCTAAAAAATTTGACATGGTTCGACGCCAGAAGATTTTCAGTGGCCAGAATACCCAAGAAATGCCAATGCAGAGTGATGCAAGTTCAGGAACAGGCTCAGAACAAGAATCAGATGACGGGAGCCGGAGGGGTCCGAATGATGTACGGCTGCCAGTAACTGATGAGGTCCGTTTTATGATCATGGAGCAACAGTCGGACCATCGCATGGGGAGAGGGAGAGGAGGGGGAAGGGGCCGCGGAAAAGAAGACAAAGACGAGGGGGGAAGGTTACAGGAGGAGCACAAGGCTGGCAAACAAAAAGAGCTCTGCGGTCGAACACCAAGAAGCAGTAGATATTGTGAATATTGCCCAAAAAGACACAACTATTATTAATCTGAGTTCTGTCCAGTTAACAAGTGATGACGAGGTAATCCTGAAATTGGGTCTCTCCTACTGTGACTCTAATGACTTCAATTATCCTAACAGTAGGATGGACCTATATAAGTATATAAGGAAACTCAAACTTAGCAAAATGCATGCAACTAAAAAAAGTAATGCCGCACTGAGTACAGACTTAGAACTGAGCACTATGGAACCTTCCCTCACAGTCCATGATTTACCGGCATTAAGAGATATGATAGCGCTTATGGATGACACTTGTGAAGAGGAGAATATTGACAATTCTGACTTTGGAAATGATCTGTTACCTGAAGATCATACACCCTTTAGGGCTACATCTAAATTTCTCCCCCAAACAATGAAAGACAATGTAGACTTATTTGGGGAAAATGTGACTAGAGATCTAAAAAATCTATACTTACAAGAAAATCAGAAGAAATGTAAGTTGAATTTGAGGAAAGCTAACTTCCACAAAACGGTGAAGAAATTACAGACGGAGGATGGTCTTCTGGTGAAACCCTCTGATAAAGGGGGAAATGTGGTTCTCTGGGGAAAAGAACAGTATAAAAAAGAGGCTATGAGCCAGCTATCGGATCACAGCTGCTACAAAAGAATTAGCACCAGAGAATATGAAGATGTCATCAGAGAGTTCTATGGAAGACTGGATCACTGGAAAGAATCCGGTCTACTTAGCTGGGATGAACATAAATACATCAAACAGGACAACCCAGTGATTCCAGTCTTCTATATGCTACCCAAAATACACAAAAATGCCACTAGTCCACCAGGGAGACCCATTATTTCTTCATGTGGGAGTCTTTTCGAGAAAGCTTCACGGTATATAGACTATTTCCTTAACCCTATGGTCAGAACACTTCCCTCGTATTTAAAAGATTCAACGGATTTTTTAAAATGTATTTTCGATATTTGTTGGGATCCAAACACGATGATCCTGTTGACACTAGACATTTCAACTCTTTATACGAGTATAAGACATCATGATGGTCTAAAAGCATGCGCCCACTATTTGAATAGAAGACCAATACGCCTCGCATCCCAGAATAGGATGATCCTTGAGCTCATGGAGTGGTGTTTATCAAAGAACATCTTTTTGTTTGGTAATGATCTTTTCATTCAGGAGAGGGGTACCGCAATGGGCACCTGCTTTGCCCCCAGTTATGCCAACCTACACCTTGGTTACTGGGAAGAGCAGGTGCTAAGAGGGGGCCCATTAGATCATTGGTCGGAGCACATTCTCTTATGGGTGCGTTATATCGATGATGTCTTCGTGCTGTGGCAGGGCACGGAGACATCAATCGGCACCTTTATTGAGGAGATCAACCAAAACTCTTTGAATCTAGAGTTTGTTGGGAACTTTAGCAAGGACTCAATTGATTTCCTAGATATCAGGGTCACCCCACTTAATAACAAACTTGAAACAACTGTGTTCCGCAAGCAGACTGCAGGGAATTCTATACTGCATGCCGAAAGTGCACATCCGACTTCACTAATAAGGAGCATTCCGTTTGGTGAATACTATAGGGCCAGACGCACATGCAGCAGTGATGAGCAGTTTAACACCATAGAAGGAGAAATGACTCAAAGATTCCTCGAGAGGGGCTATAGTAAGAAAATTCTTCAGGGCGCTGCTATGTCAAATGAGATGTCATCAGGGATCTCATCAATGATGTCATTTGAGATGTCATCAGTGATGTCTTCAGTGATGTCACTGACCATGTCATGAATGATGTAATATGTGACATCATCAGCAGTGGATTGCGGGTGCCCGAAATATAGTTAGTACAACTAACTATATAGAAGCAAAATCAATGGTTTTTTAAATGCTAATTCCTAACTATATAAGGCCTGAAACCTATGGTTTTTTAAGTGAATTTGCAAGGTTTTTAAAATGCTAATTCCTAACTATATAAGGCCTGAAACCTATGTTTTTTAAGTGACTTTGCAAGGTTTTTTAAATGCTAATTCCTAACTATATAAGGCCTGAAACCTATGGTATGTTAAGTGAATTTGCAAGGTTTTTTAAATGCTAATTCCTAACTATATCAGGCGTGAAACCTATATTTTTTTTCAATAAATTTCAAAGGTTTTGTAAATGCTAATTCTATTAGCGGATAACGTTTATATATGTTATTATCCTTCTGGGACCACCTGAGCAGCCATCATGTTTCTCAGGAGGAGTGAGGCACAAGAGAGCACAAACCAAGAGTGGAAAACACGAAAAGGGGGCAGGGTTGAGGCCCCCTTATCCCCTAGCCCTTCTCAGGGGGTCCCAGAAGGACCACCAAGTGCAAAATTATAATTTTTTTTAAATCGTGGGGTACGCGCACGGCACGTGTACCGTACGCATACGGTGCGCATACCCCGCGATTTTGTTTGAATTTTTTTGAATTTCTTTTGCCCTTGGGGTCCTGTTGGGACCCCCTAAGAAGGGCTAGAGGGTTGGGGGTCTCTACCCTGCCCCCTTTTCGTGTTCTCCACTCTTGTTTTGGGCTCTCTTCTGCCTCAGTTCTCCTGAAAAACAAGATGGTGGCCAACACTTCCTGGTTTGGACAGTTTGGAATGTTGACAGTCGACTGCCAGCCAATCAGAAACTCGCTCGCGCATGTAAGGGTATGCGCACATACGCGTATGTTACTCGTACGGTGAGCACAAATAGATATATAATTTGCTCAAATTCAATTTTCTGAACAACTACTGGAGGGATTTTGACCAAATATAGAAAAGGCACTACTGCTTACCTGTCCCTACCATTTTGCCAAGTTTGGTGTAATTCCGTTCAGCCGTTCGGGCTGTAGCCGTGTCTAAAGGTCCCATAGAAAATGGCATTTGAAAAATTTTTAAATTCAATTTTCTCAAGAACTACTGGAGGGATTTACACAAAACATAGCAAAGGCACATCTGCATACCAGGCCCTACCATTTTGCCAAGTTTGGTGTAATTCCATTCAGCCGTTCGGGCTGTAACCATGTCTAAAGGTCCCTATGGAAATTAACTTGGGGAAAACACGTTTTGGGACCCCCCTTTCAGCCCCCGCTTTCACGAATCCCCCCGAAACTTTCAGGGAAGGAGCGGAGCGGAGCTGGCCAAAATTCTTGAAAATTACACATAGATTCCTCAATCAGCGCCAAAGTTATTCCCAATAGAATGTTGAGCACATATAGATATATAATTTGCTCAAATCAATTTTCTCAACAACTACTGGAGGGATTTTCACCAAATATAGAAAAGGCACTACTGCACACCTGTCCCTACCATTTTGCCAAGTTTGGTGTAATTCCGTTCAGCCGTTCGGGCTGTAGCCGTGTCTAAAGGTCCCATAGAAAATGCCATTTGAAAAATTTCAAATTCAATTTTTTTAAGGACTACTGGAGGGATTTACACCAAACATACAAAAGGCACTGCTGCATACCAGTCCCTACCATTTTGCCAAATCTGGTGTAATTTCGTTCAGCTGTTCGAGCTGTAGCCTTGTCAGAATGTCCCTATGGAAATTAATATGGGGAAAACACGTTTGGGACCCCCCTTTTTTCTCGCCCCCACTTGATGAATCCCCCTGAAACTTTCAGGGAAAGAGCGCAGCGAGGCAAATTTAAGGATTTAAGGAAAATTACAGGCAGATCCCTCAATCGGCACCAAAGTTATTCCCAATAGAATGTTCGGAATTTTCTATGGTAACTAGGTCCTAACTATATATACCTACTGGCGACTGCCAGTAGGTAATACACTGAAAAAACTCATACAAAACCATTGAAATTCTTCAGTTGAGATGTCATCAGTGATGTCACTGACCATGTCATGAATGACGTAATATTTAACATCATCACCAGTGGATTGCGGGAGTGAGAGTTACAGTTAGTACACCTAAATATAACTGAGAATTTCAATGGGTTTTTTATGAGTGAAATATCCAGCTATTATACCACCTATGGTTTTTTCTGTGAATTTCTAAGGTTTTTCTAAATTATAATTCCTAACTATAACCTGCTTGAAACCTATGGTTTTTTCTGTGAATTTCAAAGGTTTTTTAAATGACAATTCCTGTTTATAATGTTGACCACTTCCCCATATCTTCAACAAGAATCCAAATCTGCAATCCTACCTAAAAGAACAGGCAATAGCTCCACTTACCACTAACAAATTCACATTAACATTTAATTAGTGTAAGGACATTGACTATGTACTGCGTGAAATACATCCAACTCACACCCATATTTAAAGAGCAATATGTGATAGAGGTACTAATTTTACACTTCCGACACCTAATAAAATCACAATACCCAGTGCCACTCCCACTACAACAACCCCTCCTGACCCCTCCCCCTCTACTACCTCAGAGGCAGCGCAAAACAGGACAACGGACTTTCCCAAAATAATATATCCCCTCAACAGCACACTAGCTAAATGTTCAGGGATGTGGCAACCAACTATGTATAAGGGAAGGAACTCGCACATCAACAATAATTTACACATTGCCAAGACTACCTGGTGAAATGCTATACCCATCTCACTATAGAAACTTGGGGGCAGATTTACAATAACTGGCGCATCCCCAGGAATGCGCCAGTTATTGTGCGCCGCAGCTCCACCACCCATGGTGCGCCGCATTTACAATGCGGCGCACATTGGGGCAAAAACGGCACAGATGCGCGACACATCTGTGCAGTAAAAGTGGCACATTGCTGGAGTTGCGTCGCAAGTGCGACACAGCTCAAGCAATGCTCTGGGGGGCCCTATCTGTCCAATGCTGCGTCAAGCCTTACGCCTGCTTCAAGCAGAGCAGGGTTTTGACGCAGCATTGGCCAAAAAGTGACGAAGTGAAATCTTCTATATTTCACTCAACCACTTTTAGGAGGTGTTCCTACACAGAAACACCCCCCGCCCCGGAACGCCTCCTTATGGCGCAGGGCTTTACAACGTGATGCATCTGCCAGATACGTCACGTTGTAAATACCCCGTACCATGGCACATCTTTTGCACCGCCTCTGCGTCACAAAAGTGACGCAACAGCAGCCTAAAAGAGGCGCAAGAGGCTTGTTAATCTGCCCCAAATCTTTTCAATGTATAGATATACCATTGATACGTGTGTACTGCACAGTAGACGCAACCATATTACCTCAGACTCTGGGGAATATCTCGGTCATGTTGCTGTGTTGTCTTCCCCCCCTTGAAGCAGAACTGAAGTGGGCTGATCCAACGTACGCAACGTCAGCGTAAGAGTATATATAATTAGCCTAAACCTTGGGTGTAGTTCACTTCTGCAAAGAGAAAAGACTCTGTCACAGTGAAGGTCCTAACCCTGCCACGTGGATGCCACCATGACCACGTGCCTCCACAATACAGGCCGATTGCAAACTCAGCGCCACAGCACCGCAGACTTTTGTCTGTATCGACTACTGCCTTCGATCTACACTGCGGACAGCAGGGTTCACAACTTGAGTTCAGCTTTGGATCTACACTACGCACAGCATTGAAGTTATCCTTCATTTATGTAAGGTAGAGACAATTTTCTTAAAGTATGTAGGTAACAGTAGGAAATTCAGCCTTAATGTATTTAATGCGGAGACAATTCTACTATATGTCTTCAGATTTTGTTTAAATAAGTGACAAAAAGCATTCCTCCATGTCTGTGTCAACTACTGCCTTCGATCTACATGGCGGACAGCAGGGTTCACAATTTGAACTCAGCTTTGGATCTACAGTACGCACTGCATTGAAGTTATCCTTCATTTATGTAAGGCAGAGACAATTCTACTCTATGTCCTCAGACTATGTTAAAATAAGTGATAACAATTCTTCGTCAGTATCTGTGCTGACTACTGCCTTCGATCTACAGTGCGGTCAGTAGAGTTTACAACTTGATACCAGTGGCTCATCAACACCACAGAGAACAATTTCTTTAAAGCAGAGAAAATTGTACTATGTCCTCTGATTTTGTTAAAGTATGAACAGTAGGAATTTCAGCCTTCATTTATTTAATGCAGACAATTCTACTATATGTCTTCAGATTTTGCTTAAATAAGTGACAAAAAGCAATTCTCCATGTCTGTGTAAACTACTGCCTTTGATCTACACTGCGGTCAGCAGGGTTCACAACTTCAATTCACCTTTCCATCTACACTACGGACAGCATTCGAATTAGCCTTCATTTATGTAAGGTAGAGACTCTTTTTTTAAATGATGCTACAAAAATGTGTAAACTGAGTACTTCCTTCAAATGTACACTGTGATCAACAGAGTTCACCACTTGATACCAGAAGCGCATCAGCACTACAGACAACATTTAATTCAGTCTCGATTTACTTAAGGCAGAGACAATTGTTCTGCGTCCTCAGATTTAGTTAACTGACAAAAAAGCATTCTTTGATGTTAGTGTTGACTAGTGCCTTTGATTCACACTGCGGACAGCAGGGTTCACAACTTGAATTCAACTTTGCATCTACACTACGGACATTAGGGAATTCAACCTTCATTTATTTAATGCAGAGACAATTGTACTGTATGTGTTCTGATTTTGTTAAAATAAGTGACAAAAATAATTTGTTGATATCTCTGCTGACTACTGCCTTCACTCTGCAGTGCGGACAGCAGGGTTCACATCTTGAATTCAGGTTTGAATCTATACCACAAACAGCATGAAATTTAACATTGTTTTTTTTGAAGGTACAGTTAATTGTACTGTATGTCCTCAGATTTTGTTAAAAGATACGACAAAAAGAATTTCATGATGTCAGTGATGACTACTGCCTTCGATCTACGTAATGAGGGCTCACCATTCAGGTAGAATGACGATTGTACATGACGCATTCCAGTAGCCAAGAGATATTATACCACTGCGACCCCCCCCCCCCCAAACCACAAATCGTCGCAGGGTACGCACACGCTGAGTTCTTTCAGTACCACTAAGTAACTGCACCACAAGTCATCTCCCCATAGCCTTATTAAAGCAGAATTCACTAGGCAAAAAACATTGCTCCCAGTGCGGCCCCCTCTGCACTAAGCATTATCGCAGGATACGTACAAGCTCAGCGCCAAAGATTCTGCTAACTCAGTGCACCATAAATCATTACAAAGAAGAGTGAAAAGTTTTATGTCACAGTAAGACATACTGTCCCGTTTAAAGGGAATTCATGCAAAGTTCAATCGACAAAACACATTAGTCCAATTACTGTACCCCCTCCCCCCGAAAACGCATCATCGCAGGGTACACACACTCTAAGTGCCAATGGTACTAGTAACTCAATTCACCAAAAATCATTATCACGTGGCCTTACTAAGGCAGAATTCACAAGACAAAAACATTACTATCAGTACGGCCTGCCCGGACTGCGCATCATCTCAGGCTCCACAGAACCTTGTTGTTACAGATAGCACTAACTCAGTGCAAACCAAACTAAGTATAACACCTATCAAACCCTACACAATATCCCTTTGGTATGCTTCCTTCAAAAACTTCTTTTATATCACTTATAGATTTAGTTGAATAATAAAATTTGCGCTGCATACATGTTCTATCTTTCACTTCAATCATGATTACTGATGATGAAGTACACCCTACGATCGACACTGCGGACTGCAGGGTTTACAACTTCAATTCAGCTTTGTATCTACACTATAGACAGTAGGGAATTCAGCCTTAATTTACTTAATGAAGAGACAATTATACTGTATGTATTCAGATTTTGTTACAATAAGTGAAAAAAAATCATTCTTCTGTAACTGTGCTGAATAGTGGCTTCAATGTACACTGCGGACAGTAGGATGCACAACTTGAACTCAGCTTTGTATCTACACTACAGACAGTAGGGAATTTAGCCTTGATTTATTTAAGTCACAGACAAAAAATACTCCTGTGGCACTGCTAGTATGTGCAAGCACCTATAATCCCCACATCCTGTGAACTATGTTTACAAAGAAAGTAGTACACAGCGCCAAAATGTACCTCCACCACCGGCAATACCAAGTACCTCTGGGGTATCACCTTCAACATCGCCACCAGACATATGTCCCCATTTTGGGAAAGTAGAATACACTGCGTGAAATGCAATCGGTTTAATTTGTTATGGAGAGCAATCAGTAGACCTAGTTTGCAGAGCAATTGATAACCATTGATGGTAGTTTTTTTTTTACCTCAAAATTCATGCAGAGCAGTATGCAACACTCAATATTTTGAGTACAGACAGTTTGAATCACACATCATTACAGGGTGAGCACACACTGAGCACCACACGTACCAGTGCACCATAAATAATCGCCCACGTGGCCTTATTAAGGCAAAATTCAGTTGCCAAAAGACATTCTTACCAGTGCGGCCTGACTGGACCACGCATCATCGCAGGCTCCACACAAACCGCCCCAACCTCAGTGCACCTCAACTCATGAAACCTTTACAATAGAATATTCTGTGTATTATTTCACATATATTGCTCCAACCTTTTTTACAGCAGAAGTCATAAACCGTTTATGATTAAATATCTGTGTATGATATCATGATTACTATTCTACTTGTTACCAACAGCAATGTAATAAAATGGAGTCGAGCACACGTGCCGGTACCCTCTTGTAATGACCGGATTTTCCGCTTAGATGGAATCCGCCCCTAGGGGCCCCTCCAACCCAGTCAGAACGTAATCACCTCCCTCCTTAGAACGTATTTACAATGGGTATGGATACATATATGTACATTTCGTACCTAAGGATAGGGAAATAGCAATAAACATGCATAGGTTTTCTATCATATCCTATTCACATCAGCTAGTCTCGCGGCCACTCAGACCCAGACTAATCTACCCTAGGGCAGATATGACACACAATCTGGCGTGTCTACACATGGGCCTGCAGTCCCAATGCTCTCACTTACACTCGGTCCACAATCCGGCGAACCTCCACGTTGGTCTCCCCCCCAACGCTCTCACTTACACTCGGTCCACAATCCAGCGAACCTCCACGCTGGTCTCCTCCCCAGCGCTCTCATTAACGCCGCATATCAACGACGACCACTTTCCTATAGACACCTATGGGAGCAACTTCTCATTTATCTACTTGGGATAAAACTAGGACAATGGAAATTTAGTACGTTTCTTCTAATTGAAATATGTACCTTCTGCTCCTGACATCAAAGGTCCCCTCGCTTCCTATTGGCTTGATCACTCCTTACCTGATCGGGATTTCAAATCCGTTCATGCAAACAATGCTCAACTCTAAAGGTCAGCTACCACGATTGAACAAGAATACAAGGCACATGTCGGTTCACAATAAACCAGGGTATTTATTAATAATAATCATAAACACAATACTATGCAATATATTTTCTGCAAAGGAAAGGTAAAGGTTAGAGTGATTTAAAGAAAGGGCGGAGATCACCTGGTTAATATGAAGTCGGGGCTCGGGAGTCATCTAGGTTCCCTTCTCGTCTCTGTGTCTTGGCTCGTCTCAAAGTCACACCCCAGCCGTCACAAGTACACGTCTGCACCGCTAGGCTCAATCTCTTCTGCTTCCCTCCAAGTCACTGGAACCTTGCTGGTTATTGGCTACCGTATCTCTCTCTCTCTCTGTCTCTGTGCGCTCCGCGCTATTTCTCCTTCAGTCTTTCTCAGAGAGTCTCGGTCTTAAATCTTTCTCGGACTTCAAAGATGGCGGCTGTCCGCCGAAGAAATAATTAATAGCAGAGATGCTAACGGCTAGCTGCCGCCTATGAACTAACTCTCTAACTGTCTAACACCTTCGCTAATATCAAAGCCTGTTCCTTCATGGAAAGTTACGGCCAGTAACCTGCCGCCCACCAAATTCCCAGCCGGCCGGCCTGAAGTTGTGTCTTCGGAGTGGAGAAAAATACATTCCTTCGATAAGGGCCAGCCTGAGCCGGTTCTCTCCAAGCGAACAACAGCTTGAAACTAAAACATTACACTTGACCTAGAAGGCCTCTCAAGCTACCAGGCAGAGGGCAAGATGGAGTCTGTCCCGTTTAAGGCCTACAGGGCCCAGAATACGCATAACTCCATGGAAAATATCCTAACACGCTAGCAAAAGGGTGGATCATGACTAATACTTATATATCTACTCCCTAGCTTAAATTCGTAAGCCCTACTCTAAGGAAAGGGGTACGAAAATACCCTAGAGTGTCTCCCAGAGAGGTCCTACTTATAGTCCTAATCCCTACACTATAAGACTGATAGACTGGAGTCATTCTCCATCATTCTCCCTCCAAAAAGGGCCGGAAAAAGTCCGCCATTACATTACACCCCTTGACTCCAGTCTATTAGTTGTATTCTAAATAGAGCTAACATCAGTGGAGGAATAATAAGAAACAAAATTAACTGATCTATATCTCTTGCCAATTCTACAAAACTGTAGTAGGGAAGGAATGCACTGAATAAAGCAGCAAAGAGCTATTAAAATACAAATGGTAACAATAATCCCCCCTAAAATCTGTCGTAAAGAATGCAAGTCAGGTAACAAATTAAAGAGCCAGTCGAACCAGCCCTGATCAATATGCTGTCTAATTTCTGCAGTCAAGTCGTGGAGTTTGTCAATATGGGCTTGGATTGATTTAGAGTGATCGGACAAATGAAAACAGCATAATCCTTCAAAATCAGAACACTCATGTCCATGTTTTAACAAAAGGTAATCGATCGCTGCACGGTTCTGCAAAATAGCTCGATGTTCACCCTGGGCATCTAATAATAAGTCAGATAATACAGTAGAAGTTTGGTTAATGGATTTAACCATCCAGCAGGCCATTTTGCCAATCGTTTTTGCATTATAAACGGCCAATGCTGGAACACCAATAATAGAAAAAGCTGAACCAAGGTACATAGAGTCTCGCACCATACGGGAATGGGAACTAGGATGTGAGGAAAACATCAGCAAACTTAATCTAGTAATAGCACAGGGACCTCCAGAAATATTTGCAGGAATATAGGGCCAGGAGGAGTTCCCACAAGAGAACAGCCACCCAGATGGCAGTAACATTGAACGGTAATAACTAGGGGCAACTAGTAAACGTTTGCATGTCATATTATTTTTGACGGAAACACATGAATTCGGAAGTCTCTTTAAACACAGCAATCGTTGATGAGCTGAAAAAGAAGTGGCAGCCTGAAGTTTTAATTTAAGACATTCGGTAATGGCCTTAGGATCACATGTTAAAATAAAACAGAGGTCACCTTGCGTGATATTATAGGTTGTGATCTGGGAATGCATAGGGAGGTCAGAATCTGAAATAGTAGTACATAAGGGACAAAATTCATGGGCTGCGAAATCGCCCAGAATAATATTGGGTCGAGCACTTGAAATATTAAAAATATGTCGCAAAGTTTCAGTAGATGCTGGGACAGCAACCAAACAGGTCGCTAAAATGTCAGTCACAGACCTCATGGGGGTGAGGCAGAAATGTGGAGAGTTAGTCACTCTTTTTGCGAGTGTTATCCAGAAGTTGGCCGATGAATCCCACGCAGCAAAGGAACGCGGAACTCGGGTTCTCCAATCAACCGAAGTCGGCGGATTCTCTCCTCTCCCGGCGTAGCAGACCAAAAGGAGTCCAACGCCGGCACATCCTGCAGCAGCAGTCCAGAGAATGATCTGAAAGAATACAAACACAGGCCTTAATCATTCTCGTAAATAACATTTGTCAGCTGGGACAGCTTCCCAGCTATCTTTCCCTGGCTTCATCACCAAAATGGTGTTGTCATGACCGGTCGCAATAACCTCAGCCTGTTCAGGGGGACGTTTAGGCGATTGCACCCATATCTTAGCTCCGGGGTTATCAGAGGAGCCGAAGCCCTTTTGGCCACGTGTCGTTAGCAAAGTCGGGGCAGTGCCTTTCTTAATCTCACCACTGAAGACAGGCATAATCAACAATTGAGCAACGCGGTCAGACTTTTTGAATGATAAATCAACCTCACTGCTATTAAGCAGAAGGACCTTAATCTCTCCCTGGTAATCGCTGTCAATCACTCCTCCAAGAACTTGAACACCTTTTAAGGCAAGGCCCGATCTAGGGGCAATCAGTCCAAAGCTACCGGCAGGTATATAGACACCAATGCCAGTTTCAACAATGATTCGGTCTCTGCCTTTTAGGACAATGTCATCCATAGCATGCAGGTCCAAGCCTGTAGAACCTGGGGTTGCTCTGCATGGAGCCAAAGCTCTGGGGGTAATTTCCCAATACGTAACAGTTTGGACAAGGGTATTCGGTTTTGCATCAACAGCTGGAGGAAACAAACGCATTAAAGGAGATTCAGCATGCAACAAAGGACGATTATTCAAAATCAATAATGCCTGGAGTAAAACGTCCCTCCAGTGTTTGTAATGTTCGTCCGTTAATTTTCGCAACTGATCTTTTAGCAAACCATTCATTCTCTCAATCAATCCCGCAGCCTGTGGATAATATGGAATGTGAAACACCCATTCAATGTTATTTTCCACACAGAATTCCTGCACCAATCTTCCACGAAAATGGGATGCATTATCAGATTGAATTTGAAATGGAACACCATAATATAAAATGAGTAGTTCCAATGTTTTAATAGTATTGATTTGGGTAGCATTTTTACAAGGGAAAGCGACCAAAAGGCCACTATAGGTATCAACAGCGGTACAGATGTATTGACAATTTCTGCTCATAGGGAGTGGGCCAATATAATCAATTTGCCAAATTTGAGCGGGCAACTTTCCTCGATGTAAATGGCCTTGAACAATGTGAGGCACTTCTCTCTTTCTAGAATGCTGGCAAATGGGACAATGCAGAATGACATCTTTAATCAAATGTAAAGGAATGTGAATTCCTCGATCAATAGCCTACCTGCTAGTGGCTTTCTCTCCAAAATGTCCCGCTTTCTGGTGGGCCCATTTCGCAAATCCCGCCAAATCAGAATCTTGCATGTCCACCACTGCCTCAGAAATTTTAGACTTTTCATCTGCAATATTATGAAAGAATTTGTCAAGGGAATCTATCGGGGTATGAGCATCTACGTGAAAGATTGTCACAGTACTCTGTGGGAGCAATTCCCAAATTTCTTGCCATAATTATTTACCCCACAGTTCTTTTGAATGTAATTCCCAATTATGAGAATGCCATGTTGGTAACCATACCGCCAGTCCATTAGCAGTGGACCAGGAATCAGTGAAAATATGACATGTGCCAGGTAACTCCTGTTTCAAAACTTGGTAAACTGCATACAATTCAGCATATTGACTACTCTTTCCATCACCAGTGGTACTCAATCATTTCTGCGTAATCGGGTTGTACGATACTGCTTTCCAATGTCGTTTCTGACCAATGAACCTCGCTGAACCATCCGTAAACCACACGTGTTTTCTATCCTCCGCGGACAGATCATCAAATGATTTACCCCACTTGACAGGAGATTCCTGTACTACAGGTACAGAACAATCACTTTCAGTCTCGTTCGATGGCGCCTGCGCCACTCGCTCATGCAACACTGCCACACCTTTCGGACCCACATGTGCTCTGTCCTGAATGTACCATTTCCATTTAATCACACTCGCCTCTTGAGCATGTCCAATCCGATGGGATTTTGGCGAACTCAAAACCCACTGCATGATAGGAATTTCAGGTCTCAAAATCACAGCATGACCTAAAGTCAATTGCTCGGTATCCACCAGAGCCCAGTAACATGCAAGCAACTGTTTTTCAAAGGGTGTATAACGCTCACCAGCTTCAGGTAACTTTTTGGTCCAAAAACCTAATGGTACTTTTTGTCTGCTCTGCTTTTGCCATAAACTCCAATTGGCATACGGACCTTCCACAGACACATTCAAATCTACATCACCGTCGCCCACCGGCCACAAATCCAAGGCGTACTGAATCGCTTCTTTCGCCAAATTAAATGCATTCTGTTGTGATTCACCCCATTCAAACGCATTCTTTTTCCGAGTGACTCGATATAATGGAGCCAAAATCTGACTCAAATGAGGAATATGTTGACGCCAAAAGCCAAACAAGCCAATGAAACTCTGAGCCTCTTTTCTATTCCTTGGAACTGCAAAATCTAAAAATGTTCGCTTCACTTGTGGGATCACCTCTCTGTGACCTTCATGCCAATTAATACCTAAAAATTTGACATTTTGGGATGGGCCTTGTAATTTATCAGGATTGATTTCCCAACCTTTTGCTCGTAAACAATCAAGGATCTGGTCTAAATGAGACTGTACCTGATCTTGCGTCTCACCTTGAATCAAAATGTCATCAATATAATGACACACCTGTATTTGTGGGTTCGCGGGCACCTCAGACAAATGCTCAGCCACCAGCCGGTGACAGATCGTGGGACTATGTACATAACCTTGAGGAAGACTCCGGAACGTCATTTGACATCCATTCCAGGTAAAACTGAATTGTTCCTGACACTCGGGGGCAATTGGAATTGAAAAGAAAGCATTAGCAATATCAATGGACGCATACCATGTACCTGGATGCTTCTGAATTCTCTGAATCAAAGTGACAATGTTTGGTACTGCAACAGCTAAACGAGGTGTATGTTTGTTCAACTCTCGGTAATCAACAGTCATGCGCCAAGAATTATCACTCTTGCGCACAGGCCAAACGGGATTATTCCAAGCAGAAGTAACCGGAGTTATAACTCCTGCATCAACCAAATCCTGAATTGTGGCACTGATCTCTTCATGACCACCTGGGATACGATATTGTTTTTGAGAAACTACTTTCGTGGCTTGAGGAATTTTAATGGGGGGCATCCGTAAACGACCAACCCGTACGGGTCTGGACGAAATGTAATGCTTGGTTCCAAATTGGTAACAACCATCATCCAAATGCAAAGTCATTCCTTTCAAAATGTCAATTCCAATTATATACTCCAAAAGTGGTACGACTAACACAGAATATTCTCTACGGGGAATCCTACCAATTTTCATCTCAAGTGTAGTTTGCACTGCGGGGGTCTCTTTCCCACCTAAACCAGTAATTGTGAAGAATTGTCCTTTAAATTTCTTTGCTTTACCATGAATGAAAGTGGCCTCCGCTCCTGTATCCACTAATGCTCGGGCCCTTTGGATATTACGATGTTTCCAAAAAATCTCAATATCTACATAGGGTCTATTGTCTTTGTGAGCCAACCTTCGTACTGGAGCTTGACCTATTTCCTAGTCATTTTTACTGCGTTCCGCTAGCCAGGACAAATCAGGATAAATACTCTCATGTTTCTTGGGTATCAGGATTTCCTGTTCATATCCATCTCCATTATGAAATGGATTTTTGTCATTTACATCGTACTGTGAATTACGATCAGCAAGCCTGTGACGATCCTCCCTTCTCCTCAGCTCAGGGGAATAGTCTCTCTCCTCTCTATATCGGTTGGAAACACGATCATCTCTCCCCCTTTCTTTTTCCCCCCCTCTCTCTCTGTCTCTGTCACGATGAGGGGACACATCACGATCAAAACGCCGGTCACCACGGCGATCAGAATCCACACGACGCCTCTCATCACCACTATCCTCAGAACCACGACCACAATCATTCTTTCGAACACGACGGGCACCCTCCTTCCGATCCAAACCATGCTTACGGAATATGTCCCACAAGCGATTATTAGGCTCACCGTCAATGTCTTCCCTCTTCACACCATCAGCCAAAAGAGCAAGAAACATATCACGTCTAGAGAACTTATAATCCCCAGCAGTACGACCCTTAGGTCGAGATTGTCTCTCAGGTTTAAACCATTCACCCAACTCACCAAGCTGACGAACAGATTCAAGCACCGCAGACAAAGGATTGCCAGTCTGATTAATCAACAAAGTCATCATAACCTGCTTATAAGCAACAGGGGAAGAACGGATAATGCGATTGCGTACAGAAGATGTTAAAAGACCATCCAACAGTCTGTCAGAAGTACTGAGAAAAATTGCAGTTTTCATCACTTCCTCTTTCAAACGTTGCGACGCATCACGCAAAGTGTACCACGGCTTGTCATTGACAGGCCAATGAGATTCAGTAGGATATTTATGGTTACAGCCATCAGACGCAAGCTGGAGCAAAGTAATCTGACCAGCACCATTATAGTTTCGAAAATGATCTTGAATGGTAGAGTCGGAACTCAAAGAGCAAAACCGTAAACAATCAACAGCATCAAGCATAATACCGGCAGCGCCCAGTTCTTAAAGGCGCACCATCCACGTAAGCAAAGCCTCACCGGGCCGTTGACGAAATCGTTGTAAAATGTCACTCACCTCCTGTTGAGTAAAATCTTCAATACTATCCAGGGCAACACCACCCGGATTTCCAGGAGCTTGTTGTAACTTGCGACGAAACACAGGATGAGCAGAAACCTCCGGCAGAGCTCCCGAAGGAGCCCCGTCCTTAGATTTAGAAGAACAATCAGGGTAAGACACGTCATCGGAACGGGAAGAACGACCACGGTCGCTAGACATGACATCTTTGTCACAAGAAGTAGATTTACAGTCACGTCCGGAGCGAGAAGGCTCGCGCTTGTCACCCTCCTCAGCCGAGGAGTCAGAAGCATTAGAATCCCAGATATTACCATCCCACTCGTCAGGGTTCCAATCCAGTCCGGCTTTCGCCACGACCATACGCACTTTCCGTGTAGACACACGACCACGACGGTGTTTGTATTTATATCTCGCAATGCGAACTGCAGCCCGTTCGGCTATAGTTTGATAAGTCTCAAGTTTATCGGCAAGCAATTTATTTTGACACCGCAACAAAGTATGCGCATTCTGCAATTCAACAACCTGTCCTTCCATATCCTTGCATTGCTTCCGCAACTGAACAAACCTCTCATGAAGGATCCGGTATGCATGTAGCACAATCCAACCTCTGCGTCCCAAAATAGGAAGCTCATCACCCTTCACTACTGGAGTTTCTGCAAGCAAGAAACCACATCAGCAGGCTCCGCCTGCTCCAAACAAGAAATCCAATTCTCACTCAAACCAGTAGAATCGGCCCACTCACTGGCCAAAGCCTCGTAAGGCGTAGACTCCCAGCCGGGAATCTGAATAGGCAGTTTGAAAACAGAGCCTGATTTTTTCGAAAACATGTTGACACACAAAAAATATATACACAATTATAAACAAAAAATGTATACGTACGAGCCGAGCGCAAACCAACAAGATTAAAACAATACAGCGCACACAGGCTTCGTAAACAGTTCGTGATGCCAGATGTAATGACCGGATTTTCCGCTTAGATGGAATCCGCCCCTAGGGGCCCCTCCAACCCAGTCAGAACGTAATCACCTCCCTCCTTAGAACGTATTTACAATGGGTACGGATACATATATGTACATTTCGTACCTAAGGATAGGGAAATAGCAATAAACATGCATAGGTTTTCTATCATATCCTATTCACATCAGCTAGTCTCGCGGCCACTCAGACCCAGACTAATCTACCCTAGGGCAGATATGACACACAATCTGGCGTGTCTACACATGGGCCTGCAGTCCCAATGCTCTCACTTACACTCGGTCCACAATCCGGCGAACCTCCACGTTGGTCTCCCCCCCAACGCTCTCACTTACACTCGGTCCACAATCCAGCGAACCTCCACGCTGGTCTCCTCCCCAGCGCTCTCATTAACGCCGCATATCAACGACGACCACTTTCCTATAGACACCTATGGGAGCAACTTCTCATTTATCTACTTGGGATAAAACTAGGACAATGGAAATTTAGTAAGTTTCTTCTAATTGAAATATGTACCTTCTGCTCCTGACATCAAAGGTCCCCTCGCTTCCTATTGGCTTGATCACTCCTTACCTGATCGGGATTTCCCATCCGTTCATGCAAACAATGCTCAACTCTAAAGGTCAGCTACCACGATTGAACAAGAATACAAGGCACATGTCGGTTCACAATAAACCAGGGTATTTATTAATAATAATCATAAACACAATACTATGCAATATATTTTCTGCAAAGGAAAGGTAAAGGTTAGAGTGATTTAAAGAAAGGGCGGAGATCACCTGGTTAATATGAAGTCGGGGCTCGGCAGTCATCTAGATTCCCTTCTCGTCTCTGTGTCTTGGCTCTTCTCAAAGTCACACCCCAGCCATCACAAGTACACGTCTGCACCGCTAGGCTCAATCTCTTCTGCTTCCCTCCAAGTCACTGGAACCTTGCTGGTTATTGGCTACCGTATCTCTCTCTCTCTGTCTCTGTGCGCTCCGCGCTATTTCTCCTTCAGCCTTTCTCAGAGAGTCTCGGTCTTAAATCTTTCTCGGACTTCAAATATGGCGGCTGTCCGCCGAAGAAATAATTAATAGCAGAGATGCTAACGGCTAGCTGCCGCCTATGAACTAACTCTCTAACTGTCTAACACCTTCGCTAATATCAAAGCCTGTTCCTTCATGGAAAGTTACGGCCAGTAACCTGCCGCCCACCAAATTCTGTACCTCCCCGTACCAAGGACACGTTCCCAGCCGGCCGGCCTGAAGTTGTGTCTTCGGAGTGGAGAAAAATACATTCCTTCGATAAGGGCCAGCCTGAGCCGGTTCTCTCCAAGCGAACAACAGCTTGAAACTAAAACATTACACTTGACCTAGAAGGCCTCTCAAGCTACCAGGCAGAGGGCAAGATGGAGTCTGTCCCGTTTAAGGCCTACAGGGCCCAGAATACGCATAACTCCATGGAAAATATCCTAACACGCTAGCAAAAGGGTGGATCATGACTAATACTTATATATCTACTCCCTAGCTTAAATTTGTAAGCCCTACTCTAAGGAAAGGGGTACGAAAATACCCTACCGTGTCTCCCAGAGAGGTCCTACTTATAGTCCTAATCCCTACACTATAAGACTGATAGACTGGAGTCATTCTCCATCATTCTCCCTCCAAAAAGGGCCGGAAAAAGTCCGCCATTACACCTCTTCAACTATCTATCTGTGTCTGTGTATTTATTATGTTTGTAAAATACTGCTCCTGCGCCCTACCATATTATATTGTGCTATAAATAGCGTATGCAACCATCTTACCTCTGACAGTAAGTGTGGGCAATTCCTCCTTTTTCTTTTTTTTAGCTTATTTATATAGCACAAAATCAACCCAAAACTATATGAGCAATTTACATGCCCACTGTATTTACAGTACATTTTCAGGCACGCGTAGATTGCGTGATTACTCGACAATAACAGGATGTGGACGCGACTCCGAGCCTCGAACAATGATTTCCAGCATCAAGTTCGACAGTATACCTGAATGACCACATATGTATATATATTATCTGTCCTTCATGTGCCAAAAACTGCAACCTAAACCTTTCACAGCCCTGTATTACTACAGCTACAACACTCCACTGAGTGTACAACAAACATTCATAATTGCAGAAATGCGTCATGTCCACCATCTTTTATGTATGCAACTATGAATGAATATAGAGTCAGTGATACCCCGCACCTTCCATATTGGCCATAATGTGGAACTTTACAGATATAATGACACATTTGCGTTTAAGACCCGGGTGATGTCAGCACTACAAGACGGACACCCCTATCACTTGATTTCTCCTATAGCTCATGACGGAACCACGCCCATAGCTCCGGAATCATGGTTCAGAGCCTCGCACAGCACTGGCATATGTCAGGCCAGCTCACTCCGCTTACGCTTCTAGGAAAAAACAAAAACGCAACATTGCCCAGATTTCCATTGTACTGATTTCTTAGTTCCAGGTCTAGTTGTCAGAACAGCACCACACACTCCCTCATGGCTGGTATACACCCACACCACACCCATCTAGCACATGAGTCACTACACACGTGACCCTACCATTAAAAAAGACGAGGCGCACGTGCTCTACGCCATTTTAGAGTTGCTCCCATCGCAAGCGCTGTGATGGCCCATCCTAGTGGATTGGATGCCTCATGTAGACCCGAACCACCGAGTACAACGGTCCACCACTACGTGCGTGGCCTCTTAGGTCACTGAGTTAGTGTTACCGCAAAGACTGAACGGATGAGGAACCTGTGATGAAGATAGGTGCACGAGTATGTCCTTTCCCATAACAATATCAAGACTCAGCACCATATGTCAGACTTCTTGGTGTCAGAGTGGGACTGCATGATGTAAAAGGTGTACTGTCCATGAAAAAGTGAGCAATGAGGCCTGGGTGCGCATCGGAGGGAATCAATGGGGTGCAGCAGACTGGATACAGAAAGGAGACGCAGCGATTTAGGCGTACGCAATCCTATATACTGTATCTTATTGCATTTATTTATTTTTTCCAATAGCAGGAACGTTTTTATAATTGGTCAAATCTCCGACGCTCTGGATGATTGAAACCACGTGTATCACTTTGCACCACTTTCTTTCACAACCGAATAAAAAGATTACTACTATAGACATTTTTCAAAAATCAAAGCCTATTTAACAAGTTGGAACTGTACAAATAGTTGTTTTTAAATGCGGGAGGGAAGGTGTATGAAAAGGTGATGTAATTCTACTCCACATTAAGATAGTAACAATTACCAATCATAACATCTTTCTTTTACTATCTTTTAGATGTAGAACTTTTGGGTGCATTATGTCCCACCACGTGGTGAAAGACACACCGGTGACAGAAAGGTGAGCTGCAAATATTCTTTTTAGCCATTTTCTCACTTCCTCTCTCCTTTGATAAAGAAACAACACACAATGTTAACTTCCTTTTTATCTTACAGGTTGTGTTTCACAAATTGGCGTCCCCACCCAAACACCTCCAAAGCTCAACGTTCGTGCATTCTGCGATGATGCGTGGCCATTGTAACAATATCTGAGAAGGCTGCTTCGACACGTAGTGCACCCTCTTTGAATCATGCAATGGCACAAGGTGAGCAAAGAAGCTTGTTTCCGAAACAACGACAAGTCATCTGTGGACGGAGAAAGTGGGTAGTGTGCAACAGCTTGACTGCTTAGGAATGTACAATTACCTCCAAGCAGTGAGAATAGATAGGTTACAACAGTCTGAGGGGCAGATTTACAAGCCACTTGCGCCACTTTTGTGTCACTTTTAACATGGGAAAAGTGGCACAATGTGCTTGTAAATTTGCCCCTGAGTGCGCAACAAAAGCACTCACCTCCGGACTCTGGGAGTCAACGGGGTGCAACAGTCTGGGTACGCAGTATTGAAAACTCACCACTGTTCAGTGGGAGTGCCTGGGATTTAGAACTTTGGAAGAAAAACAGTGCACAGACACCTCCTTACAGTGGAAGTTGATGAAATACAGTATCCTGAGCGTACAAAGAAATAAAGCAAAAATATACTTGTGTAGTTGTATGTACTATGCTATTACTAACTCTATATACTATTTTTCAGATCACTAAACTCGAGGGTGCACTATGAACCGGCACGTGCTTGGACACAAAAAGGAGGCACAAAGGTGAGCTACGAAGATTTTCTCCAGTATTAACTGCTTCAACTATAAATGTCTCTCTCTCACAGTTTTAATGTTGTTTTTTCTCTCTTTCTCTCTCTGTCACTCTCTCTCACATCGTTTCTCTTTCTCTTTTAAAGTTATGGACACTGCTGTCCACTCTGCCGAGGCTGAATGTAAGACAGTCTGCAGTGTACAACCAAAGCTGAGTTCAAGTTGTGAAGTCTGTTCGCCAGTGTTTACAGAAGGTAAGCAGAGCTGCCTAGATACACAATGCCTTTGATTAAATGCCTTAGAATTAAAGAGGCTTATTTACAAGCCCCTGGCGCCACTTTTACGTCACTTTTTAAAAGGGAAAAGTAACGCAAAAGTGGCGCAAGGGGCTTGTAAATAAGCCCCAAAGAATATTGTCCTGCATATTGACTTGATCTCTCACCTAATTCTATCTCATCTCAGAATCGTTTTAAAGACCTGCTCGTCCATACTGTAAATCTGACGCAGTAGGGACTTCTGTACAGACACCTCTTGAACGCGGGTCTGTAAGAGAGGTGGAATGTATCAGGCACACTGCAGACCTGCAAATTAAAAAGATGTTGCCAAGTACTACCTTAGCTTGTAATCTTTGATCTCCTTCAGTCACATCGATCCAATTTCAAATATTTATTTTCATTTTTGTTTTGCAGATTACCTAACCCACTTCTATTGGAGTCCATATCACATTTTGTTTATTATATTGGTATGTTAAAGTTATGTTTCTAGTTATTTATTATATTGTTATCTTAAAGTTACGTTTCTAGTTATTGTTGTTTTAATAAATGAAATTTTTTTTAAGTATAGACGGCTTCATTTTCTGACAACATTTCACTATTATTTAGTGTGATAATCATATAGTTAGAAAACATTTATAAATAGAAATTATATTTATAACTAGAAGTATAATACTGAGGCTAACTCTTTACCAGCTCTTTACCAGAGTCTATAGCTACGACTAACGGTTCCTATGGAAAACTTTTACAACTCCAGCACAGTAACTGTTTCAATTAGGAGTATTCTGTGGTGAATTTCTAACCTCTGTGCTCACGTAAATGTTCCATGAACTGTTACTATGATAACAGGCAGTAAGCAGTTTGGGGGTAGGGTTGAAAGGTACTGGCTGTACAAAAACCGTTATATTTACCCAGGATCCTCTACATGACAGAAAGGAAATCAAAGTAAGACAGAACACTGTGTAGCGGTTTTACAAGCCCCTTGCGCCACTTTCACGTCACTTTTCCCATCTTAAAAGTGATGCAATAGTAACGCAATGAACTTGTAAATCTGACCCTATGCACATTACGAGCAAAAGAAGTACACAACTCTTTCAATTCTTTATCGATCACAATTAGACAGTGTTGCTTCACGATTCACAATGCACTTCAATAAATATTTTGTGCCTATTTAAATGGGAGACGGGATTGGCGACATTACTATACTTAGGGGCATATTTACAAAGACGGCGTTAAAATTGTCGCTGCTTTAACGGCAGCGAACTACAACAAAAACGGCGAAAATGGACTTCAGAATCCTTTGTTATTTTACCAGAAGATTTTTTCAACATTGCTGTTTGCTATGCAAGAGTGAGAGCTACCCTCCGGGGCTGTAAAATAAATGGTTGGGGTGGGGCTCCAAGCCCCCCTGCAAAAATAGAGGTGGGGGGCCTATATGATTTGGATTTTGAAAGAGAGAGCAGGGGGGTGGCAGTCCCCGGGGCTAGGGGGCCCCTCTGGGCCCCCCATACATTTTTAAAATTTGCCCCCAGGATTTGGCCCCCGGGGTCTAAATATAAAAGAAGCCCCGTTGGGAAACACCTGCCGGGTTTAAAAAAAAATATTAATAATAAATGTTGAGCCCTGGGGTTCCACTAAACAGGTCTAGAGGATCAGGATATTCCTACACTGCCCCCTTTCTACGTTTTGCACAGTTGTTCCACTAACTTCTTCAGCTTCGGTTCTACCGAGGCACAAAATGCTGTCAACAGTTCCTGGTTTTGAATGTTGACAACCACTTGACAACCAATTAGCATTCAGAGTGTGATCGGAAGGGTGCGCTTATGGTGCACACAGGGTGTGCTCAAATCCGCGGATCCACTGCACCCATAGATATAGAGATATATATATATATATATATATATATATATATATATATATATATGCTTTTACCTGTAATGTTCTCAGGAACTACTGAACAGATTGACACCATTTAAGAAAAAGGCATAAGTCTGAACTGAGGACTACATCTCTGCCAAATTTGGCGTAATTCCTTTCAGCAGTTCGGGCTGTAGCTGTGGCTAAAGGTCCTATGGGAAATTGCATGGGGAAAACACATTTTGGGACCCCCTTTTTTCTCAGCCCCCGCTTTATGAATCACCCCCAATCCTTCAGGAAAGGAGCGGAACAGAGCTGGCCATTAGTTTTGAAAATTTCGCAAAGATTCATCAACCAGCGCCAAAGTTATTCCAAATAGAATGTTGCGGATTACCTATGGAAAATAGGTCCTAACTATAACTACCTACTGGCGACTGCCAGTAGTGTATATATATATATATATATATATATATATATATATATATATATATATATATATATATATATATATATATATATATATATATATATATATATATACACACACATATATATATATATATATATATATATATATATATATATATATATATATATATATATATATATATATATATATATATATATATATATATATATACATATATGTGAATGCTCCACGAACCACCAGCCTGCTGCACACTCGAGCGGGTGCTCTTCCAAGCGGGGGTGTACCCGCTGAACAAATGACTGCTCCCAAACTTCCTCCACGTTCAGTACGAACAAGGAAACAGCACTCACGGGGGGGGGGGTTATCGGTGCCAACGTTTTTTTATTAGCAACCCAGCGCAGACAAGACGCGTTTCGGCGCTTAGCCTTTGTCAATTGCAACACAGAAAGCGCTGCCATTCTTTTTAAAGAGCATTGCTTCAATTACAGTGTGGTAAAACATTAACATAGAAAGAAGACTATACAATTGCAATTTTAGTCGCCATATTGGAAAGTGAAATTCAAACGTGAAGAAAGAAAGTATATACAATCGAAAGTCACGGTCTTCAATTCTAAGATTGTAGAGGTAAAATGCAGCCCTACTATTGCCTATTACAGCAATCTTTAAATATAGCCCTGGATGGGCTTACTTCAAAGCGTTGTTAATCTCGCCCACCGATGGGCATATCATTGTAATAACACACCTAATTATATGCAATGCAGTATATTGTATCTCAGTTCAACAAGCAAAAATGCATTATAAAATACACAAAAACCAAATCATTCTAACATTTGTATAATAAATTGACATTCAGTTAATCAATAAATCGTGAATCTATAAAAGATCCTGCATAGCTATTTAATACCCCAGATGTACTGCTAATTCCTCATGTGTGTTGAGGCCAAAAGGACTTTTACTCTGTAAATCTATAATATAGCGTGACTCTAACCGTCGTAATTTCTGCAGACGGTCCCCTCCTCTAGGGAGGGGTGGTACGCAGTCCAGACAAAAGTAGGCCAATAGGTCCCTATTGTGCCCATGCAGTTTCTTAAAATGTCTGGCAACTGGGTAGGATTCGTCGGTGTTATTAATTGCACGCATGTGTTCCAATATACGCAATTTCACAGGATTAATCGTGCTACCGACGTATCTCAATCCACAGGGACATACCAAGCAATAAATTGCATATGGAGTCACGGTATATTATAGATTTACAGAGTAAAAGTCCTTTCGGCCTCAACACACATGAGGAATTAGCAGTACATCTGAGGTATTAAATAGCTATGCAGGATCTTTTATAGATTCACGCTTTATTGATTAACTGAATGTCAATTTATTGTTCAAATGTTAGAATGATTTGGTTTTTGTGTATTTTATAACTACTTTTTGCTTGTTAAACTGAGATACAATATACTGCATTGCATATAATTAGGTATGTTATTACAATGATATGCCCATCGGAGGGCAAGATTAACAACGCTTTGAAGTAAGCCCATCCAGGGCTATTTTTTTATAGATTGCTGTACTAGGCAATAGTAGGGCTGTATTTTACCTCTGCAATCTTAGAATTGAAGACCGTGACTTTCGATTGTATATACTTTCTTTCTTCACCTTTGAATTGCACTTTCCAATATGGCGACTAAAATTGCAATTGTATAGTCTTCTTTCTATGTTAATGTTTTACCACACTGTAATTGAAGCGATGCTCTTTAAAAAGAATGGCGGCGCTTTCTGTGTTGCAATTGACAAAGGCAAAGCACTGAAACGCGTCTTGTCCGCGCTGGGTTGCTAATAAAAAAACGTTGGCACCGATAACCCCCCTCCCCTGTGAGTGCTGTTTCCTTGTTCGTACTGAACGTGGAGGGCGCTTTCTGTGTTGCAATTGACAAAGGCCAAGCGCCGAAACGCGTCTTGTCTGCGCTGGGTTGCTAATAAAAAAACGTTGGCACCAATAACCCCCCCTGTGAGTGCTGTTTCCTTGTTTGTACTGAACGTGGAGGATGTTTGGGAGCAGTTATATATATATATATATATATATATATATATATATATATATATATATATATATATATATATATATATATATATATATATATATATATATATATATATATATATATATATATATATATATATATATATATATATATATATATATTCACTGAATAAACCATAGCTTTCACACCAGTTATAGTTAGGAATTAGCATTTTAAAAAACCTATTACATTCAGTAAAAAAAACATAGGTTTCACACCAGTTATAGTTAGCTGGAAATTTTACTCGCATAAAACCATTGAAATTCCCACGTTATAGTTAGTTGGACTCACTGTAACTTGCGCGTGCAATGCACTGCTGATGACGTCACATATTACATCACTCATGACATGGTCAGTGACATCACTCATGACATCACTGATGACACCATCCAGGGAATGTGTGTCTTTTAAAAAATAAATATGTGTTATATATTTATATGTAAAAGTTGATGGAAGAATAAATGTTTAAATAAGTTTTTACATGGATTCTTTTTTAAAAAAAAGTGATTGGTTAACTGGTTTTTGAGTGTTTGTTAGTCAATACATATATTAGAGAGTAATGTTTAAATATTTCAACATATGTGTTAGTGTTTCACTTTGTGTATAGGTGGCTGCATGGGTTGGTGAGTAGCTACATGTGTAGGTATATGGATAATTAGATGTTTTTCTTAGTATCAGTATGAGTGTTTATATGGTTTGGTGGGGGTATTACTTAGCACATAGATGCATGAATGACTGACTCTCTCTTTGTATGTGTTTTGTAGACAGCATATGTGCAGGACTGTATGGGTGGATGAGTGTGTATTTGTGTATGTTAGTGAGTGAATGACTGTCTCACTAGTGTCTTTAATAGTAACTACATATGTTTTAATGTAGTATATGTGAATATTGATGTATATAAGTGAGTATATGTGAGACTAAGGGATTGTAAGAGTTCCTGTTTAAATAAGTATGTGTTTCTATAAGTGATTGTTTAAGAGAGTAAGTATGTGTAAGGTTCCTTAGAAGTAAGGTGGTAGTGTGTGTATAGTTGTATATGCCAATAAATCGATGTTCAATAGTTTATTTGCATGTGTGAGTATGTGTGAGAATATCTTTTGGATGACTGTCGGTGTGTAACAGGATATATATGTGTATCATTATATTTGATGAGTGAGTATACGTATGAGTGATTATATAGAACTGTTGGTGAATGAGTGGATGTGTATATAGATGGTGGAATTATTGAGTTGGTTGTTGTAACTGGTATGGGTATCTCCATTTTTTTGAAAATGTTAGTTTCTATTTATGAATATGTGTTTTAAGGGTTACATTACAGTGAAAAGAGGTCTGTCACTGTATCACAAGGATGGTGTCATCAGTAATGTCATGAGTGATGTCACTGACCATGCCATGAGTGATGTAATATGTGACGTCATCAGCAGTGCATTGCACGCGCAAGTTATAGTGAGTCCAACTAACTATAACGTGGGAATTTCAATGGTTTTATGTGAGTAAAATTTCCAGCTAACTATAACTTGTGTGAAACCTACGTTTTTTTTTCTGAATTTAATAGGTTTTTTAAATGCTAATTCCTAACTATAACTGGTGTGAAACCTATGTTTTTTTCAGTGAATTTCATAGCTTTTTTAATAGCAAATCTCTATAGGTATGAAATGTAATATTTTTTATTACGAATTTTATATTGTATAATTATGTAATTTTTTCTTTTTTTCTTTATTTTATTTTTTTTGCCCCGGTGCGCTCCCGGGGCGCGTACCGATGCGCTCACCGGTAAGCGCAGTGCTATGGCGCGCCCCAGGGCGCGTACCGGTGAGCTTCCCGTTAGCGCTATTGCCGCGACCGAAAACAACATCGTGACGTATCGCGTAGCCGCGTGATGCGTCATATGACGCACAGCTTAAGCGCACCCGGAAGCACGCGAGCGCATACGACCGCGAAACGTTCTGACAGCTAACATGGCGCGCCCCGGGGCGCGTAGCGTAAGCGCGTCGGGTCATGTGACCTGAAAATAACACTTTTCATTGGTTCACAACACTTTTGGTTTCCAAATGATGAAAGCCCTGCTCATGTGACTTGAAAATAACACTTTTCATTGGTCCAGAACAGTTTTGTTTTCAAAATGATGAAAGCCCCCACCTTTTTTCCTTATTCTGACTTTGTCCTTTGACTGAGGAAGACCTGTTTAAAGATCTGTCTCCAATCTTTAAAACTTTAAAATGGCTACAGTAGCAGCAGCAGCAGCTGGAGCATCTGCCCCACCACCACCACCACCACCATCAAAAAGACCACCAGAAGATCGCATTGGTGGTCAAGAAGAAGAGAAGGAGGATGATGAAGAGGAGGGACAGACAAGGCATTTCCTGCCTGAAGTTAATCAGCCCTACAAACCAAAAGAGCACTTCGTATGGCAGTTCTACAAAATCCCAAGGGGTTTCAAAAAAGTCAACGGTGCGAAGGTAACTTGTCTGATTTGTGATGCAGAGTTGTCCAGGGGGAGCCCTAACAAAAAATATTCCTTCGGGAATCATACCATGATTCGGCACATGATCGGTTGGCACCCAATCAACTATTCTGCTGCAGAGGTAAGGGACCTCTGCAGTAAGATACCCCAATCAACATCTAGACCCTCAACATCGAAAGAACCAACTCCATCGGGTTCAGAGGCAACAGAGACAATGCCTATCATACAACCAAAATTTAACGATTTTAAAATCATGTGCAAATATTGTGGAAAGTTAATTTGCTATGGTGAGCAAAGTATAAAACTTATCATCTGTGCTGGGGATAACCATAAGTGCCAGAAAAAAACCCAATTTTTTTTTTTTTTTTGCTCCAGTTGAGCCATTTCCAATTCCCTGTTTTTTGTTTCTCCCCATAAAAAATACAAAAAAAATATAAAACTGTTCAGATAACCCAAAAAAGTAAAAAATGTTCAAAAAAACAATTAAAAAATATAAAACAACAAAAAGAAAAAAAACAGTTCCTTTTAGAACTACCTCCAATTTATAAAAAAAGGCTACATTTTTTTAAAACTCTGTCATTCTTTTTTCACAATGGCACGCTCCCCGGTCCGCTCACCGGTGCGTGTACCGGGCGCTCCCCCGCGCAAATAAAAAAAAAAGTAATTTTGCCCCGCGGTGCCCTTTTATGGCCCCCACATCAAACCTAGGGGTTCAGGGGGGGTCTACTCTGCCCCCTTATGGTCAATTCCCCCTTTGTTTTTGCCACCTCTTGTGTC
Source organism: Lissotriton vulgaris (assembly GCF_964263255.1). NCBI lineage: Eukaryota > Metazoa > Chordata > Amphibia > Caudata > Salamandridae > Lissotriton > Lissotriton vulgaris. The sequence goes on along the minus strand of NC_141687.1, from coordinate 1,540,503,412 downwards.
TCGATCCTACCGAGACACAAGATGGCGGCCGCTCCGGACTGTTTGGAATGTTTACAGACACCCGAGAGCCAATCAGCTTTCCGCACGCAAGTCGCGTAGCGCGCCCGGTGCGCTCTCCGGTGCGCGTACCGGGACGCGGCCATAGATATATATATATTTTTTTAACCTAAATTACTCAAAAACCACTGGACCACATATCTTGAGACATAGCAAAAGCACATCGGGCTACCAGTCCCTACAATTTTGCCAAGTTTGGTGGAAATCCATTCAGCCGTTCGGGCTAAAAGTGAGTTTGACCGCCCTATGGAAATGAACATGGGGAAAACACGTTTTGGGACCCCCTTTTATCTCGGCCCCCCTTCAATAATCCCCCCCAAACTTTCAAGGAAGGACCGAAGCTCCGCGAGGCAAGTTTGAGGAAATTTTCAGGCACATTCGTCAACCGGTGCCAAAGTTATTCACAATAGAATTTTAAGATTTTGCATTGAAAAAAATCCTAACTACCTACTGGCGACCGTATATATACAGTGCTGTTATTAATCAGAATGAACAATATCCCAGCCAAGTATTTGGAGGACCTTCTCAATCCATGAGGCTACTATTCTATTTCATCATTAAATTTTATATTCACTCTGGGTTAATACTCTGGACTCAAGCAAAATTGTGATTATCTCCTCATGAGTTTTTCGTACTTTCTGATGGAAGGAGAATGCTTATTTACAATAGCTGTACATTGATTCTCAGCACAAGTGATTAATGATCTTTATATTACAGGATTTTATGATTGTCTGCAAATATTGGATTTATTATGAATTTATTATTGAGTAACGGTAATCCATCTTATTTTACTGACTGGGCTCAGTCAGTAGTTTTTGATAAGGGTTTTAGATAGTTATGTGGAGTCAGCAAATGAATAGTATGCACATTGCACTTTTCACGAATCAAATAGCACTTTTTTCACTAAGAATCAGATGTAGTAGGCTCTAGAACACAGTATCTATATGATACAAACATTTAAACACACGGAAGCTTAAATACAGACATTGTTATTTTTGGATGCTATGCATAAGCATTTCGAACCATGATGGTCGTATATGTGGTGAATAATGTATTTAAAAAATATTATGAAACCATGTTAAATAACGTTTGTTGATTTTTATAATATCAACAAATTAAATGTGCAATATTCCTTTAATGTATTTATATTGTATTTTTCAATGTATTATCAAGTATTTTACTAAGGATGTCACACGGAGTGTATTTGACCAGCATTTGAATTGAAGTCTGTTTTCTGGCTCTATATGTTGGAGCCCAATGACGACCCAGCACTTGCACTTTAAATTGATTACTTTCACCTTAGTTCGCTGTCATGTGAGCAAGGCACTTGTAGTGCCGAAACGTTATGAGGAAGCCGGCAAGCGAATAAACATTTTTTGAGCACCGCAGAAACTGGTCCGTGCATTGTGTTCCTGGTGCAAGCAGAGGTGAGCCGCTATCGCACAGGGAGACTTTGGTTTGTCTATATATATATATATATATATATCAAAACAAAACCCTTTCAGGCATAGAGTGATGCATAAATTATGCAAAAAAGAACGAGCGAACTCTGGGTAGTTCTCAAGTTTAGGTGGAAAGCAGCCCCTGTTAGAGCACTCTCAACACCAGCGACACTCTAGATCTGCTCACCTCAAATGTCAGTTTTTCTATCAAAGTTTTTAAGCATAGGATTCGCACAGTGCTATCCACGCCGAGATAGAAAATGACAAAGTCTTTTGCAATTTATACAGCAAAGTCTTTAAGCATAGGACTAGTACAGTGCTGTCCTTGCCGAGCTGTAAAATTACAAAAGGCATTTATCACTCCAGGCACAATATTACAGCTTTGAATTAGTGAAATACAATCTCAAGCCAACCTGAAATGAGTAAAAGCAACCCCTGACACAGTGTTTCGCTCTAATTAGAGCTCTTCAGAGAGGTATAGCTTTGTCCAGACACAAGGGAGGACCCAGTATTAAGTCAAAACAAAACCCTTTCAGGCATAGAGTGACACATAAATTATGCAAAAAAGAAGGAGAGAACTCTGGGTAGTTCTCAAGTTTAGGTGGAAAGCAGCCCCTGTTAGAGCACTCTCAACACCAGCGACACTCTAGATCTGCTCACCTCAAATGTCTGTTTTTCTATCAAAGTTTTTAAGCTTAGGATTAGCACAGTGCTATACACGCCGAGATAGAAAATGACAAAGTCTTTTGCAATTTATACAGCAAAGTCTTTAAGCATTGGACTAGTACAGTGCTGTCCTTGCTGAGCTGTAAAATTACAAAAGCCATTTATCACTCCAGGCACAATATTACAGCTTTGAATTAGTGAATTACCAACTCAAGCCAACCTGAAATGAGTAAAAGGAACCCCTGACACAGTGTTTCGCTCTAATTAGAGCTCTTCAGAGAGGTATAGCTTTGTCCAGACACAAGGGAGCACCCAGTATTAAGTCAAAACGAAACCATTTCAGGCATAGAGTGACGCATAAATTATGCAAAAAATTCCTCCCATCATCAGGGGCTGCCTTCAAGAAACACTCGTATCGGCATCAATGAATTGCGGCTCTTTATTTATACAAACCACCTGGTAGGCATCTGCTGAAAAGCTACGTCATACCATAGTTTCTGGGATTTGTAGTCCGCTTTGCTGGAAATATGACTCTTCACAGGGGATTGAGGCGGACGCTTCCAAACTGTTTGGAGGCCGAGCACAGAACTCCATGCAAACAACACAGTGCATGGAACCACGATAGCAGCCTACTATAGGCGAATAAATGTGCCTGATCATCAACAAACACTCGACTTTACTTAAAAGTGACAATTTTACAAAGGCACTCAAAGCGGACTACAAATCCCAGAAACGATGGTATGACGTAGCTTTTCAGCAGATGCCCACCAGGTGGTTTCTATAAATAAAGAGCCGCAAATCATTGATGCCGATATGAGTGTTTCTTGAAGGCAGCCCCTGATGATGGGAGGAATTCCCTGAAACGCGTCGGGCAAGACGGAATAAAGCAAAGTGGAGAAAGGTGCTGACTGATCAACCCGGAGGACGGAGAACTGTTGTGTGCCTCCTAGAAGCTTCAGGCATTTGAGGATTAATATATATACATATATAGGTAGTAGTTATAGTTAGGAACTAGTTTCCATTGGAAAAACATTTTTTGATTTGCCAATGTCTTTGTTGCCATTTGACGATTCTTTGCAAAATTTTCTAAACTAATGGCCCTCTCCGGTCAGCTCCTATCTTGAAAGTTTCAGTTTCCTCGATGTTAATTTCCATGGGAACTTTTGTCTTGGCTACAGCCCTAACTGCTGAACAGAATTACACAAAATTTGGCAGAGAGGTAGCTCTTGGCCCAGAGTGCACTCTTTGCATTAAATGGTGTAAATCCATTCAGTAGTTTCGGAGAAATTTAAAAATACACCCGGGACCTTGCAGTTTGCAATGACAGGGCAGGAGCACAGCTCCCGCCCTGTCACCGCCCTGACATTTGAATCACTGTTTTGCTTCATGGAAGCGAGAGCAGGTTCCCTACTCTCGCTTCCAAAAAGAAAGCAGATTGCTTTTGCACAAGGGGAGCTGCATGTCAGCAGTCCCCATTGTCCAAAAGCAATGCTGGCTCCCGCAGGAGGTGGGGAGCCAGCATGGAATGCGGGGGCATTGGGGCTGCCCCGTGGTTGCCAATATTGGGGCCAGGCCCTGGGAGATGGGGTCCCTGGGGTCCCTGGGGCCAGAAGTGGCCCGGGAAGGGGCCACTTGGCCACCTCCCTTTTTATTTTTTTAAATATGTTTATTTTACGGAAGGCCAGCCCCAGGGGAGGGGATCCCTGGGGCCATAATTGGCCTGAAGAGGGGGCCACACAGCCCCCCTCCCGCATTAATAATAAAAAAATTTAGAAAATAAACAAGACCATGCGCCGGGCCGAAATTGGCCTTGGGAAGGGGGTTGAGAGGCCCCCTTCCCATTCTTTTTTCCAAATGGGTCAGGCCCTGGGGCATTTCACCGGAGGCACCACCCCCTCCCTGCACCCCTCTGCATATGCACCTCCTGACATGTTCTAAGTTGGGGGATTAAGTCCCCTTGAAGCCTGAGAGTCTCTAGGGGCCATCTAGACCACCAAGTACCTCCAGTAAGTACCACACAGTGGGATTGCTGAGAGGTGGTCCGAGGCCAGGCCTCTTTTTACACCACTCTGAAAATGAGCCGAAAATGACATCACTGATGACATCACTGATGACAACATCCACTTAATATCTGATGCACCTCATCATACCCTAATATAACCTTCCACACACCTATTCTAAAATACAGACTACCATTCTCAAAACCATAGACACAACAATACCAGTTAGTACATACCCACTGACTGATACATAGGTCCACACACACATCCACTCACCCATACAGTCACTCATACATGCAGTCACTCATCAATACAGTCACTGATATATGCACTTATACACCTATACAAATACTCACACACTGCCACTCACCCATAGTTACTCACACACCTAGTCAGTCACCCAAAGAATCAATCACACTGCGATTTACTCATTATACAGTTATACACACACCACCGCACTTATTCATACAGATACTAACACATACTTACTCTCTTTTACAATGACAGCCACTATCATAATCACTCACTCTAGCATACAGTCACTAATATACTCCAACACTCACATACACTGCCTTTTACATGTGTAGTCACTCACACATGTACCACTAAGACATCCATTCACTCACCAACACAGCCATACACACACTCACCCACCCATACAATCCCTCGCAGATGTACTCATGAACCCATACACCCAGTGAATCACCTATTTACACAACCATGTAGGAAGTCACACACCCCACAACCACTGACACAGAGACTAAGGCACCCATACAGGTACTCAGACAATCAATCATTAATCCATATAGAGAGTCATGTAGGTACTCACAACCCATGCAGCCACTTCCACACCAACTGAAAGACTGATACAGACATTCACACACATTAGTCACTAACCCATGCCTTCACTGACACGCTTAATCACTCACTTATACAGTCAGTTACACACCTATTAAATCATCCATTCAGACACTCACACCCACATATTATTCAGTACACCTTGGCATATATATATATATACATATAAAACATACTTTTCAGAAACACAGAGTGACTGGATGATGTCGTCAATGCTGTCATTAGTGGTATCATCATTGATTTCATTTCAGATGTCATGAGTGATGTAACATGTGACATCATCAGCAGTGCATTGAGGGGTTGCAAGTTATAGTTAGCTCAACTAACTATAACGGCCAAATTTCTCTAGTTTTGTATGAGTGAAATGTCCAACTAACTATAACGTCCCTGAAACCTGTGGTTTTTCAGTGAATATATATATCCATATTTATATCATATATTTATGTAGGTAGTTATAGTCAGGACCTATTATCCATAGGAAATCCGCAACATTCTATTGCCAATAACTTTAGCGCCGATTGTCGAATCTTCTCGAAATTTTCCAAACTTTTGTCCAGCTCAGTTCCGCTCCTTCCCTGAAAGTTTGGGGGTGATTGGTAAAGCAGGGGATGAGAAAAAAGGGGGTCTCAAAACGTGTTTCCCCATGCAATTTCCCCTAGGACATTTAGCCACGGCTACAGACCGAACGGCTGAACGGAATTACACCAAACTTGTCAGAAAGGTAGTCCTCAGTTCTGACTTGTGGCTTTTGCTTATATGGTATCAATCTGTTCAGTAGTTTCTGAGAAAATTACAGTTAAAATCATTTATTTATCTATGGGCACGGTGGATCCACGGATTTTGTGAGGATTGGCATCGTACCATAACCGCACCATCCCGATCACTGCTCAATGCTAATTGGCTGTTGAGCGGTTGTAAACATTCGAAACCAGGAACTGTTGGCAGCCATGTTGTGCCTCGTAGAAGCGAGGCTGTGTAAGTCAGTGGAATATGTGTTCAAAACAGAGAAAGGGGGCAGGGTAGAAATAATTGTATCCTCTAGACCTGCTTAGGGGGTCCCAGAAGGACTCCCGGGGCACATCTTTTAAAAAAAAAATTAAAACAACGGTAGGTGAGTGTAGGGTGCATGGACTGTGCTGTAAAATAAATAAAATAAAAGTTTTTTTAAAATAATTTGTCTCCGGGGGGGTAAATTATTGGGGGCAACATTATTACATTTTATGTGACCCCCGGGGCTAAAAAGAAAAAAATGGTAGCGGAGGGGTCAAAGGTCCTCAAAGCTGCGGGGATCATCACTCCTTGTGGGTTTATGTATTGTGGGAGGGGTTCTACATGGCTCCCATCCTGTAGCACTAGAGGGCCCCGTTACCCCCCTGGGCTCCAAAGAAATCATTGCTGGGGAGGGGGACTGTAAGGTCTCTAAAGCCCCTGGGACCACCACTCCCCGGGGCTTTATGTATTGTGGGACGGCCTGCTTTTGCAGTGTCCTGGGGTGCCCACCCCGCCCACTCATAGCAAGAAAATGTGTCTTCTCTTTCAAAATCTAAATCAGATTGCTTTTCCACATAGGGAGCTGCATGCTAGTAGCTCCTGTTGTGGAAAAGTAATGCCGGCTCCCAAACGCGTAGAGGTTGTGCACCAAAGGTGCTGGAGTCGCGCAGCCTACAGATTATGAGTCGTGCATCCAGCGCATGCACACCAGGGGGCCACACTGAGCGCTGCAGCAAGTGCACAACTTTTACTTTTTCCGTAAAAAAATAGCCACTGCAAGTACTTTCTAATATTCCCGGGGATCGTATCCTCCGAGTCTTATAAAAAATGTTGGGGACCGTGAAGGGAGCCACAATGCGCCCATGGTTCCGCCGGCTTCCCGCGTTCTTCGGGAGCCGGCATTGCTTTTCCGCAAGGGGAGATGCTAACTTGCACGTGGAAAAGCATTCTGCTTTCGATTTTGAAAGTGAGAACAGATTTCTCTGCTCTGTCTTTCAAAATGCAAACTAAGTTTGCTATGGGAGGGCGGGATCCGTGAGAGTCCCGCCCTGTCAAAGCAAACAGCAGTGTCCCGGGGGTAGGCAACCCGTGACACTGCAGGACCCGGCCCTCTGGCATGGCGGTCCCCATGGCCCTCGAGGGCACCAGGGGAGGGCCACGCAGCCTGCCTCCCACATTATACAAATTCCCGGAGGGTGGTGGTTCCCCGGGCTTGAGGGGCGTTGTTGAGGCCCACACACTTCTAATTTTGTAGGGGGGCCTTGGACGCGAAAGTGGTTCAAGGGGGTTGTAAATCTGGTACACAGTGTTTTGTTTTACTTTGCTTTCCTTTTTGTCTTGTAGAGGATCCAGGGTTCGTATAACGTTTTTTGTGCAGTCAGTACCTTTCAACCCTACCCCCAAACTGCTTTCTGCCTGTTACCATAGTAACAGTTCATGGAATACTTACGTGAGCACATAGGTTAGAAGTACACCACACTATGTTGCTAATGGAAAAAGTTACTGTGCTGGAGTTTTAAAAGTTTTCCATAGGAACCGTTAGTCATAGCTATAGACTCTGGTAAAGATCTGGTAAAGAGTTAGCCTCAGAGTTATACATCAAATTATAAATATTATTTCTATTTTTAAATGTTTTCTAAGTATATTATTATCCCACTAAATAATAGTGAAATGTTGTCAGAAAAAGAAGACGTATATATATTCTTTTATTAACTTTTATTAAAAGAACAATAAATAACTAGAAATGTAACTTAAAGATAACAATGTAATAAATAACTAGAAACATAACTTTAACAAAACAATATAATAAACAAAATGTGATATGGACTCCAATAGAAGTACGGTAGGTAATCTGCAAAACCAAAATTTTAATTAGTGTTTAAAATTAGATCAATGTGACTAAGGGCCATATGCAGATGGGGTAATACCGGTCGGTAATGGTGAAATTTGGTAAATTTCACCGTTACTGACCGGTATTTAGGGATTTGAGATGTGGGAGGCAGGTTTCAAGGATTCGGTAATTTACCGAATCGGTTATTTAAGGAATCAGTAAATTACCGAATTCTTAAAATACCGAATCGGTAAATTACCGAATCCTAAAATCCTATGTAGGAGGCACTCAAAAGAGTGCATTTTTGCATTCAGGATTGGTTTTTTACCACCAACTATAAGTTGGTGGTAAATTCTTAATACCCTTGAAAAGGCAATTTTTTGCTTTTTTTTCAGTGCCATGTGGCAGACATACATGCCCTTAGGGCATGTATGTGTGCCATATGTGCACACATGCACGATTCAGGGGTGCAACAGAGTGTCAATGTGACACCCTGCCACCCTTGAATATCTTCCTCCTACTGCCGATTCTCCCCCTATTACCGATTCGGTATTTACCGAATCTGTAATAGGAATGGCTTCCCATTCATTTCTATGGGCCTGGAGGCCCATAGGAATGACTGGGAATTACCGAATCGGTAAATACCGAATAGCTAATGCCGAATATTACTGATTCAGTAAAATTTACAGAATTTATACCTACATACTGTTTACCGATTTTCAAATACCGAATCGGTAAGATTCGTTTTTTAAAAATCGGTAAATAGTGATTACCTACATATGGCCCTAAATGAGGTCAAACATTACAAGTCAAGGTAACACTTGGTGATATTTCCTTATTTTTACGTCTGAAGTGTGCCTGATACATTTCACTTGTCTTATAGGCCTGCATTCAAGAGATGTCTGTATGGAAGTGCCTTCTGCATCAGATTTACACTATGGATCAACAGGTCTTTAAAATGATTCAGGGATGAGACAGAATTAGATGAGAGATCAAGTCATTATGCAGGACAAAATTCTTTATGGCTTATTTACAAGACTCTTGCGCTGCTTTTGTGTTACTTTTCCCGTGTTAAAAGTGACGCAATAGTAGCACAAGGGGCTTGTAAATAAGCTCTTTTATTTCTGATGCATTTATTCTGAGGGATTTTATATCTAGGCCGCTCTGCTTACCTTGTGTAAACACTGTGACCAACAGAGTTCACAAGTTAAACTCAGCTTTGGTTCTACGCGTCAGAGTGGACAGCAGCGTCCATAACTTTAAAAGAAAAAGAGAAACGATGTGAGAGAGAGAAAGAGAGAAAATACAACATTAAAAGATTGAGAGAAAGTTATAGATGGAGCAGTTAATACTGGAGAAAATACTCATAGCTAACATTTTTCCTCTGTTGTGTGTCCAAGCATGTGCTGGTTCATTGTGCACCCTCCAGTTTAGTGATCTGAAAGATAGTATATAGAGTTAGTAATAGCATAGTACATACAACTGCACACATATATATTTTTGGTTTATTTATTTATACACTCAGGATACTGTATAACATCAAGTTCCACTGTAAGGAGGTGTCTGTGCGCAGTTTTTTTTCTAAAGTAGTATATCCCATGCATTCCCATTGCATAGCGCTGAGTTCTCAATATTGCGTATCTAGACTGTTGCACCCCATTGACTCCCAGAGTCCGGAGGAGATTTAGAAGCTCCTTGCACCAGTTTTCCCATGTTAAATGTGACACAAAAGTTGGTAAGGGGCTTGTACATCTGCCCCTCAAACTGTTGTAACCTATCTATTCTCACTGCCCGGAGGTAATTGTGCATTCCTATGCTGTGAAGCTGCTGCATGCTGCCCACTCTCTCCTTTCAAAGATGACTTGTTGTTGTTTCGGAAATAAGCTTCTTTGCTCATCTTGTGCCATTGGCCTGATTCAAAGAGGTTGCACTACGTGCCGAAGCAGCCTTCTCAGAAGTTGTTACGATGGCCACGCATCATCGCAGAACCTCGAACATTGAGATTTAGAGGTGTTGGGGGCCACGCCAATTTGTGAAACACAACCTGTAAGATAAAAAGGAAGTTAACATTGTGTGCCATTTTATTATAAAAGGAGAGAGAAAGTAAGAGAGTGACTGCAAAGAATATTCGCAGCTCACCTTTCTGTCACCGGTGTGTTTTTCACCACGTGCCGGAACATAATGCACCCTGAAGCTCTAGATATAAAAGATAGTAAAAGAAAGATGTCATGATTAGTGTTTGTTACTATTTTAATTTGAAGTTGAATAACATCGCACTTTTTTCACATTTTCCCTCTCGCATTTAAAAACAACTATTTGTATAGTTTATATTCCGGACGTTTGACCGATTATAAAAACATTCCTGCTATAGGAAAAAAAATATATGAATGCAATAACATTTGGTATATAGGACATTCCTCTAAATCGCTGCATCGATTTTTGCATCCAGTCTGCTGCAGCCCATCGACTTCCTCCGATGCGCACCCAGGCCTCACTGCTCACCTTTTGGTGGACAGGACACCTTCTACATCATGCAGTCCCAAATAGCATTATAGAACAATGCTTTTTTCTCACTTTTTTTTAACAAAATCTGAATACATACAGTCTAATTGTCTCTGCATTAAATAAATCAAGATTGAATTTCCTACTGTCTATAGTGTAGATGCAAAGGTGAACTCAAGTTGTAAACCCCGCTGTCCGCAGTGTACTTCTTAGGGTGGAGTGCATCATCTGCAATTATAGTGGAAGTGAAAGATCGAACATGTATGCAGCATGCATTTTATTATTCAACTAAATGTATACGTGATATAAAAAAATTGGAAGGAAACATAATAAAGGCATATTGTGTAGGGTGTGATCGGTGTTATACTTAGTTTGGTTTCCACTGAGTTAGTGGTACCTGAAACAGCAGGGTTCTGTGGAGCCTGTGATGATGTGTGGACTGGGCAGGATGTACTGATAGTAATGTATTTTGTCATGTGAATTCTGGCTTAGTACGGCCAAGTAGCAATTTTGTGTAGGTTTGAGGGACTTTACTTTATTTGGTACTTTATACACAATGAATCAAGAATAAGTTAAATTCTGCCTGAATATGGCCATGCGGTGATGGATTATGGTGCACTGAGTTAGTAGTACCTTTGGGAAGGAGCGTGTACGTAACTTGCGATGATGCGTGGTCCGGTTAGGCCGCACTGGGGATAATGTTTTTTGACTACAGAATTTTGCCTTAATAAAGCCTTGTGGTGATTATTTATTTTGATTTAGTGGTACGTCTAATGTTTAGCGTCCACAGGGTAGACTATCATTAAGTGTACCTTTGCACTTTCAGTGTGAGATTTATTATTCAAGTAAATCTATAAGTGATATAAAAAAGTTGTTAAAAGAAGCATAATAAAGGGATATTGTATAGGATTTGATAAATGTTATACTTAGTTTGGTATTGTAGTCTGCAAATAATAAATCAACAGTGTAACTAATTGTGAGCTCTGATGACCGCAGTGTAGGCAGGAGGCAGCGGTTAGCAAGAGCCCACGACCACGTGGCATTGATTAGAGCTACACAGTATTGGTAATTTAGTGTGTGTGCAGGCAGCGATGATAAGTGGTGCAAATAGTTAGTGGCACCTGAAGCAACAAAGTTCTGTGGAGCCTGCAATGATGCGTGCTCCGAGCAGGACACTCTGGTAGCAAAGTCTTTGAAATCAAGTTCTCTAATAAATATTGGTTACCCTTTCACGGGAGTAAGTTGCAGTAGATCTCCAAAAACAATGATATATTTTCTTCCAAATAAGACATCTGACTCAATGCGGTCACGTGGCGATGGTTTTTGGTGCACTGAGTTAGTAGTACCTTTGGCGCTGAGCTTGTACGTACCCTGCGATAATGAGTGGTAAAGGGGGGCCGCATTCTGACCAATGTCTTTTCTCTATTGAATTCTGCTTGAATACGGCCAGGTGACGATGAATTAGGGTGCAGTGAGTTACTGGTACCTTTGGCACTGAGCTTGTACTTAACCTGCGATGATGCATAGTCCGGGCAGGCCGCAGTGGGAGCAATGTTTTTTGCCTAGTGAATTCTGTCTTAATGAGGCCAAGGGGAGATGACTTGTGGTGCAGTGAGTAGTGGTACCTGAAGAACTCAGCGTGTGCGCACCCTGCGATGATTCATCGTTTGGGTGGGTCGCACTGGTACAATGTCTCTTGGCTTTTAGAATGCGTCATGTGCAATCGCCATTCCACCTGAATCGTGAGCCCTCACAATGTAGATCTAAGGCAGTTGTCAGCACAGATATCGACAAATGATTTGTGTGACTTATGTAAAAAAATCTAAACACATACAGTAGAATTGCCTCTGCATTACATAAATCAAGGCTGAATTCCCTACTGTCCGTAGTGAAGATGGGAAGCTGAATTAAAGTTGTGAACCCTGCTGTCTGCAGAGTACATTTATGGCAGAAGTCCACAGAAACATCAACGAATGCTTTTTTGTCACATACGTTAACAAAATCTGACAATACAGTAGAATTGTCTCTGCCTTAAATAAATCGAGAATGAATTTAATGTTGTCTGTAGTGCTGGTGCGCTTATAGTATCAAGTGGTAAACTCTGTTGATCGTAGTGTACATTTGAAGGCAGTACTTAGTACAGACATTGAGGAATGTTTATTGTGGCATCCATTAACAAAATTGTCTCTGCCTTACATAAATCAAGACTAACTTGAATGCTGTCCGTAATTGTCTCTGTATTAAATAAATGAAGGCTGAATTTCCTACTGTTCAAACTTTAACAAAATCTGAGGCAATAGTAAAATTGTCTCTGGTTTAAATAAATCGAGACTGAATTCAATGTTTTCTGTAGTGCTGATGCGCAACGGGTATCAAGTTGTCAATTCTACTGACCGCAGAGTAGATTGAAGGCAGTACTCAGCACAGATACCGTCGACAAATTTAGATCCAAAGTTGAATTCAAGTTGTAAACCCTGCTGTCCGCAGTGTAGTTCAAAGACAGTATTCAATAGAGACATAAGACTGTGGTGGTGTTGTTGCGCTGAGTTTGCAATAAGCCTGTATCAAAGAGACACGCTGTCATGGCGTCAGCCACATGGCAGGGTGTGGTCCTTCGCTGCGGTGCAGTCTGTTCTCTTTGCAGAAATGAACCACGCCCAAGGCATAGCCTAATTATTTATAGTCTTATGTTGATGTTGTTTACATTGGACTAGCCCACTCCGCTTTTGTTTCAAAGGGGGGTGTGAACACAGCTACATGACCGAAGTATTCCCCAGTGTCTGAGATAATATGGTTGCGTCCACTGTGCAATACACTACACGTATCAATGGTATATCTACTGACTGACAGTTTTGGATTTCCATAGTGAATTGCGTATACCATTTCACCTGTAGTCTTAGCGTTGTTTACATTATTGTTGATGTTCGAGTTCTTTCCTTTATACATACTTGTTGCCACATCTCCGTACATTGAGCTAGTGTACTGTTGAGGGGATATATTATTTTGGAAAGGTCAGTTGTCCTGTTTTGCGCTGAGGTAGTAGGGGGGAAGGGTCCGTGGGGGTGGTTGTGGTGGTCGTGGCGCTGGATATTGCGATTTTGTTGGGTGTCCTCTATCACATATTGCTCTTTAAATATGGGTGCGAGTTGGATGTAACTCACGCAGTCCATATTTGACATTCTTACAGTAGTTAAATGTTGATGTTAATTTGTTAGTGGTAAGTGGAACTATTGCCTGAGTTTTTTAGGTAGCATTGCAGATTTGGTTTCTTGTTGAAAATAAGGGGAAGTGGTCAACATTATAAGTAGGAATTGTCATTTGAAAAACCTTTGAAATTCACTGAAAAAAACATAGGTTTCAGGCAGGTGATAGTTAGTAATTATCATTTAAAAAAACCTTTGAAATTCACTGAAAACAACATAGGTTTCAAGTAGCTTATAGTTAGGAATTAGCATTTAAAAAACCTTAGAAATTCACTGAAAAAACCATAGGTTTTAGAGGTGTAATAGTTAGCTGGGCATTTCACTCATACAAAACCATTGAAATTCCTCCGTTATAGTTAGTTGTACTAACTGTAACTCTCAAGCCCGCAATCCACTGGTGATGATGTCACATATTACAGCATTTATGACATGGTCAGTGACATCACTGATGACATCACTGATGACATCTCAAATGACATCACTGATGACATCTTCCACAAGACAATCAGATACACCTCATCATACACTACTATAATCTTTCATCACTCATTGTAAAATACAGAGTACCATATTTGAATCCATTGACACACCAATACAAGTATCTAAAAACCCACTCAGCGATTCCTACATCTACTTACACATCTAAACACTTACCTATAGATTCACTCATACATGCTAACAAAGATCAGTAGAACACTATTAAATATACTTATACACCTACATCGACATTACACATGAGCACACATCCTATTCACTTAAGCAGTCATCCTACTCACTTATGAAAACAATTGATCATACTTATATTTAAGCTACACTGTTATACAAACACCACTTCATTTATTCATATAGATAGAAACTCATCCTTAGTGTGCTATAAAATCACTATTCCAAGTATACAGTTATCCATACAGACACACCAATATAAGTTTCTAAAAACCCACTCAGTGATTCCTACATCTACACACACATCTAAACACTTAAGATTTACTCATGCTTGCTAACAAAGATCAATAGAACATTATTAAATATACCTATACACCTACATCAACATTACACACCAGCACACATCCTATTCACTTTAGGCATTCATCCTACTCATGTAAACAATTGATCATACTTACATTTACTAAGCTACACACTTATACAAACACTACTTCATTTATTCATATAGATAGTAACTCATACTTAGTGTGTTATAAAATCACGCAATCACTGAGTCTTATGTATACTTATTTATATACAACAAATGTCACATACACTGCCTTTTATTATTCTAGTTTGTTGGGCATGTACCATTGAGAGATATATTTGCTCATCAGCACATCCATATACATATCCTTCACCCAAACAACTATTATAACATGTAGTCTTAACGTCATATACCTACTGAATCAACTATTGACACATCTTTGGACAGTCACACACCCCCCACCGAACCACACACAAATTCACTCTTCCATACGAATAAGTAGTTAACTAATCAATAACTAATATAGACTTTCACGTAGCTAGTAACCAAATGGGGCAGCGGTTTACACAACAACTGAGAAAGTAATTCAGATATTCCCACAGTTTATTCACTGTCCAATATATTTAGTGAGACACTATAAATTAGTCAAGTAAACAGTCAATCACACTGCTACTAAATCCTCCATCCAGACACTTATACATCCGCTCATTCTTCAACGCAGATTGCTATATATATAATACAAATTTAAATATGGAACCAAGCCACATTCACTGGATGATGTCATCAGTGATGTCATCAGTGAGGTCATTTGAGATGTCATCAGTGATGTCATCAGTGATGTCACTGACCATGTCATGAATGGTGTAATATGTGACATCATCACCAGTGGATTGCGGGCGCGAGAGTTACAGTTAGTACAACTAACTATAACAGAGGAATTTCAATGCTTTTGTAAGAGTGAAATGTCCAGCTAACTATAACACCCCTAAAACCTATGTTGTTCTTCCGTGAATATATATATATTTATATACATTGCACATAAATTAAGGAACATGTTGTCATAATGCTGTTCAATTCGTAGACTCGAATGTTTTGCACAAATTTGCCTATTTTGCACAAAGTTATATAGCACTATGTCACTTTTTCAACAAATAGAAATTTGCACTATACATTCGAATTATTTGCACAGTTCAGACGAATTGCAAGTAACTTTTTGATGTGCACGAAAAGTCATATCTGATATATTTTCCTGTAAAAATGCACTTTAAATCCCTCCCCCTGCTATGTCAACACGTCATGTGATCAAGACCCAACTGAGGGTCGAAACGTGTCATGGCAGACTGGCTGGTCGATAAATTAAGAATTCACGATTGGCACAAGAAATTGGGTCTACTTTTCATCCTTGCTTACCAGAGGCGGTTGCAGCATTTTTGGATCCATATATGTATATATATATATATATTCCACAAAAAAGTTGTCCCTTCCTTGTAGAGCCCACAAGCAGGTAGGTTTCATTTTCCGTTTAATGGGCAGAATATCATTACAGTGAAAGGGTGACAAAGTCCTGCAAATAGTGGAGCCTGATGCATTTTTCAGACCACTCTCACCTGCTCCGGTGGGCGTTGCCTCCCCCAGAGCCTGCTGGTGCTTGGAGTCTTTTAATAAAGCGAGTGCGCTGCTCTCCATGTTTGTAAATGTAATTTTGTCTTTAAAACCCCCAGTGGGTCCGGAGATTGCATCCTGTCAATCTGCAATGTCTTAGTATTTCTGCACAACGACCCTTTCTGCCACACACTGCACGCTGAAATAAACACAGGTTAAACCTCTCAATCTGTGGCAGGACTTCTCTCCCCCAACCAGGACTGGCCGGGAAATATTCCACAAAAAAGTTGTCCCTTCCTTGGAGAGCCCACAAGCAGGTAGGTTTCATTTTCCGTTTAACCCCTTCGCTGCGGGACTAATTTCCCCACAGCGCGGGGGGAGGGGGGCCGCGCACGGCGCCGCTGTGCTCATGACGAGCCCAGGCTCGTCATGCAGCAAGGTGCTCGTGTGCTGGTGACGAGCCTGGGCTCGTCATGCCCAGACCCGCGCAATGGAACGCTCAGCACAGCGGGGAAATTAGCCCCACGTGTGAGCGTTCCACGGCTCATGACGAGCCTAGGCTCGTCACCAGCACACGAGCACCGTGCTGCATGACGAGCCTAGGCTCGTCATCAGCACAGAAGGGGCTAATGGGCAGAATATCATTACAGTGAAAGGGTGATAAAGTCCTGCAAATAGTGGAGCCTGACGCGTTTCATGCTCAACGGAGCACTTCCTCAGAGGCTATCTTCAACACAGAATGGAGCGAACATTTTTCAGACCACTCTCACCTGCTCCGGTGGGCGTTGCCTCCCCCAGAGCCTGCTGGTGCTTGGAGTCTTTTAATAACGCGAGTGCGCTGCTCTCCGTGTTTGTAAATGTAATTTTGTCTTTAAAACCCCCAGTGGGTCCGGAGATTGCATCCTGTCAATCTGCAATGTCTTAGTATTTCTGCACAACGACCCCTTCTGCCACACACTGCACGCTGAAATAGCCACAGGTTAAATGACTCAATCTGTGGCAGGGCTTCTCCCCCGACCAGGACTGGCCGGGAAATATTCCACAAAAAAGTTGTCCCTTCCTTGGTGAGCCCACAAGCAGGTAGGTTTCAATTTCCGTTTAATGGGCAGAATATCATTACAGTGAAAGGGTGACAAAGTCCTGCAAATAGTGGAGCCTGACGCGTTTCATGCTCAACGGAGCACTTCCTCAGAGGCTATCTTCAACACAGAATGGAGCGAACATTTTTCAGACCACTCTCACCTGCTCCGGTGGGCGTTGCCTCCCCCAGAGCCTGCTGGTGCTTGGAGTCTTTTAATAACGCGAGTGCGCTGCTCTCCATGTTTGTAAATGTAATTTTGTCTTTAAAACCCCCAGTGGGTCCGGAGATTGCATCCTGTCAATCTGCAATGTCTTAGTATTTCTGCACAACGACCCCTTCTGCCACACACTGCACGCTGAAATAGCCACAGGTTAAACCTCTCAATCTGTGGCAGGGCTTCTCTCCCCCAACCGGGACTGGCCGGGAAATATTCCACAAAAAAGTTGTCCCTTCCTTGGAGAGCCCACAAGCAGGTAGGTTTCATTTTCCGTTTAATGGGCAGAATATCATTACAGTGAAAGGGTGACAAAGTCCTGCAAATAGTGGAGCCTGACGCGTTTCATGCTCAACGGAGCACTTCCTCAGAGGCTATATTCAACACAGAATGGAGCGAACATTTTTCAGACCACTCTCACCTGCTCCGGTGGGCGTTGCCTCCCCCAGAGCCTGCTGGTGCTTGGAGTCTTTTAATAACGCGAGTGCGCTGCTCTCCATGTTTGTAAATGTAATTTTGTCTTTAAAACCCCCAGTGGGTCCGGAGATTGCATCCTGTCAATCTGCAATGTCTTTGTATTTCTGCACAACGACCCCTTCTGCCACACACTGCACGCTGAAATAGCCACAGGTTAAACCACTCAATCTGTGGCAGGGCTTCTCCCCCGACCGGGACTGGCCGGGAAATATTCCACAAAAAAGTTGTCCCTTCCTTGGAGAGCCCACAAGCAGGTAGGTTTCATTTTCCGTTTAATGGGCAGAATATCATTACAGTGAAAGGGTGACAAAGTCCTGCAAATAGTGGAGCCTGATGCGTTTCATGCTCAACGGAGCACTTCCTCAGAGGCTATCTTCAACACAGAATGGAGCGAACATTTTTCAGACCACTCTCACCTGCTCCGGTGGGCGTTGCCTCCCCCAGAGCCTGCTGGTGCTTGGAGTCTTTTAATAACGCGAGTGCGCTGCTCTCCGTGTTTGTAAATGTAATTTTGTCTTTAAAACCCCCAGTGGGTCCGGAGATTGCATCCTGTCAATCTGCAATGTCTTAGTATTTCTGCACAACGACCCCTTCTGCCACACACTGCACGCTGAAATAGCCACAGGTTAAACCACTCAATCTGTGGCAGGGCTTCTCCCCCGACCGGGACTGGCCGGGAAATATTCCACAAAAAAGTTGTCCCTTCCTTGGAGAGCCCACAAGCAGGTAGGTTTCATTTTCCGTTTAATGGGCAGAATATCATTACAGTGAAAGGGTGACAAAGTCTTGCAAATAGTGGAGCCTGACACGTTTCATGCTCAACAGAGCACTTCCTCAGAGGCTATCTTCAACACAGAATGGAGCGAACATTTTTCAGACCACTCTCACCTGCTCCGGTGGGCGTTGCCTCCCCCAGAGCCTGCTGGTGCTTGGAGTCTTTTAATAACACGAGTGCGCTGCTCTCCGTGTTTGTAAATGTAATTTTGTCTTTAAAACCCCCAGAGGGTCCGGAGATTGCATCCTGTCAATCTGCAATGTCTTAGTATGGCTCTCCAAGGAAGGGACAATTTTTTGAGGAATATATATATATATATTCACTGAAAAAACCATAGGTTATAGACCATATATAGTTAGGAATTAGCATTTACAAAACCTTGAAAATTCACTGAAAAAACCATTGGTTATAGACCATATATAGTTAGGGATTAGCATTTACAAAACCTTAATTTACTCGCACAAAACCATTGAAATTCGCATATATAGTTAGTTGCACTAACTATATATCGCGCACCCGCAATCCACTGCTGATGATGTCACATATTACATCATTCATGACATGGTCAGTGACATCACTGATGACATCACTGATGATATCACTGACGACATCTCAAATGACATCACTGATGACATCACTGATGACATCACTGATGACATCTCATTTGACATTACTGATCACATCACTGATAATATCATTCATGTGATAATACGATGAACCTCTTCAGACTCTAATATAACCTTAGATACAATCAGTGTAAACAGACACTCACAGATTGTCACTCATCCATGGAGTTACTCATACATCTAGTCAGTCATGAAAAGAATCAATCATTCCTCCATTTCCTCAACTATACAGTTATACACACCTTACTAATTCAAACATATTCTAACACATATTTACTCTCTTATACAATCCCTGATACAAGTTCACAGTGATCCATACAGCCACTCACACATTCACTGGCTCTTATGCACAGTTATTTATATATTCAACTCTCATATGTACTGTGTTTTACATATGTACTTACTTTGACTTGTAGCACTGAGATATACATTCACTCACCAATACACTCATGCACACAGTCAACTGCCCATGCAGCTGTTTCCACATGCACTTTTGAACCCATACATCTAGTGAATCAACTGCTCACACATCTATGCACAGAGTCATACACCTCCCAGCCACCCACACACATACTCAGTCTCCCATACAAATACTTGGGCAACCAATCAATAACCCATATAGTTACTCATATAGCTACTGATTAACACATGCAGCAGTTTACAGAACAACAGACATAATAATGCACAAATTAAGACAGTTTAGTCACTAACCCATGCACTCAGTGAGACACATTTAATCACTCACTCATACAGTCAGTCATGCACCTACTAAATCCTTCATCCAGACACTTATACATCCATTCATTCTTCAATATGTAAGACATATTTTAACTTTACAGAAACATACAGTCACTGGGTGTTGTCATCAGTGATGTCATCAGTGATGTCATCAGTGATGTCACTGACCATGTCATGAATGATGTAATATGTGACATCATCAGCAGTGGATTGCTGGTGCGCGATATATAGTTAGTGCAACTAACTATATATGCGAATTTCAATGGTTTTGTGCGAGTAAATTAAGGTTTTGTAAATGCTAATCCCTAACTATATATGGTCTATAACCAATGGTTTTTCCAGTGAATTTTCAAGGTTTTGTAAATGCTAATTCCTAACTATATATGGTCTATAACCTATGTTTTTTTCAGTGAATTTCAATGGTTTTTTAATAGCAAATATGAAAAGCTTTAAAATGTCAAGTACGTGATAGATAAAAACATTTTTGTGTTTATGCACGCTGATGTGCTTTGAACGCTGCCCCCCCCTCCTCTTTTCTTTAAGGAGTATTCTCTCTCTTCGCAGATAGTGAAGGGTAGGTAACGCAGGCCTTTGCCCCCGTTGTAATCCGTCGTGCCTGCTTCTCTCTCCATTTCATTGATTATTATCCAAGCATTTACTGTTTTAGAATTGGTTCTCTTTGTTCATTCTCTATTTACAAACAAGCACAGAGTCGCAATACTCTGTTTTGTCTTTGCAGATAGTGAAAAATCGTTAAAAAAAACAAAAGGAATCAAGCAAAATCAGTAGGCGACTAATGGGAGCTCTTTTTGACCTCGCTAAAATAGAAACATTAGGAACAACCCCTCATGAGAAATACGAAACTAGTGACATGAACTGAGCTCGACAACATGATGGCTGCAAGACAGCTCGGCTCCGCAACCCACCCCGCCCAAAATAACGACAAACCCTATGTAAATATTATAAATATATACAACACACCAGCAAAGTAACAGGGTAAAACGTTTTATTAAATAACTATTTACATGGCAGCCTGCTGCAACATCCATCACTATTCCTGTCGAGGTAGCATAGCTGGCGGCCTAGGGGTGGAGAACCGTTGTGCAAATTGCCCGGGGACGACACCATGCGCCAAGACTCGTCCCCAGTACATCCAGAGCTGATGTCCGACAAGTTGTGTGTGAGGATGCCTTGCTGATGCCGCCACCCCCACCACCTCCTTTTTGTTGCCTGATCCGGCTAGCTCAATCGATCGAGCATGAGACTCATGCACTCTGATCTCCTTGGCCTCAGATAAGCATCAATAGTAACATTTTCAAACGTGAGAGTCGGTTCATGGTTTTCCATCCACAGACTAAAAGCCTGGAGTGGGAGGGAAAGAACCATAACTAGGTAACAAGGAAGGCAGACGCTGTGGGAAGGACTCTGGATATGGTATGTTCCTTGGTCCCTGAGTTACTTCGATGTCACTGCCTTGCACAAATGGCATAAGTCCTGGATGTTGGGTGCCATAGTTGAGGGTTCCGAGCAGCGCTTGTTACACTGTCTGAAGTTTATTTGCACCTGCTGCAGCTTCACTATTCTCAAAGTAAGTGGGGGCTGTTTGTGGACCTGACTGCATTGGAAATCAATGTGATGCGGTGCCTCCCTGAACCGCTTGACGGAGGCCCCCGAGGGGCGGTGTGATGGCGCCGACCCACTCCCCAAGTCTTGTTGCCCTGGTGTGGCCTGAGATCGCCCCCGACATAGGCGGCCGGCTCCCGGGGTCAAGCGGAACTTTTTGCCTTTTGGTGACTCTTCCATTCTGAACTTTGTCCCACAATCCGTTTGACCTGAAGACACGTCCTACGGTGCCCTAGTCCGACCATCACATATTCCTGGGCCAGGAGACGGCGTGGGATGCACTAGAAGGGAGAGGTGGCGCGAACGAGCCTCCCCCACCTCCCCAGGTGGAGGTTTCTCAGGTACACCCCAGCGCTTCACGCAACCAGCTGAGTTGCGCCCGCTCTTGCGGCTACAGCGTCTCGCCCACCATCCACTTGAATTGCGCCCACTCTTGCGGTGCAGCGATAGGCGGCTGCAACAGGACTCTCAAAATGGCGGCCGGCTCTTCGGATTTAGGTCTAGTCCACTAAAATGGCCCTGGGACACCTTGGAACTCGGACGCTTGACTGCTAGGGCATGGACCCCATTCCCAAAAGCGTCCCCTCAGCCTTGAAGATTTTACAAAAGTCACAGGGGCCCCCGACTCCCGCAGACTTCCGGTGGCGAGCGACTGCCATGATTGCTCGCGGAATGGCCACGACGTAGCCACGGGGTGCTCTCATGCTGACGCCAGCTTCAATCTGAAACATCCAGAAACACTGTAGACTTCCAATTCGATCAGTTCCGGTGGAGCCCCAACGTGACCCGGTAGAGAAGAACTTGCCCTCCCCTCTTTGACTGATTGTTCTTGTTGCCTGTCCCTTCTCTTGTCATTTAATAGAACTTTTTGGACTGCTGAAAGGGGTTGTATTCCGACCGCTGGTTGGTGGAGACATTTTGACTATATTCTGGACCTGCGTTGTCGCGTAATGCGTCATATGACGCGCCGCGTTAGCGCAACCGGAAGTGCTCCGGTGCGCAAGGCGCAGCTTCCCGGAAACGATCCAGAGCGCGGCACGCAGCGCGTAACGTAAGCATAACAGGTCATGTGACTTGTTAATAAAACTTTTCATTGGTTCATTTTACTTTTGTTATTCTAATGATGAAAGGCTTGGTCATATGACCTAAAAATAAGGCTTTTCATTGCTTTCGAAAAAAAAAAATTCCCAAATGATGAAAGCCCCACCTTTTTTTTTCTCGCTCTGACTTGTAAAGCAAAGGACCCAGATGCATTTACAGTTTATCACTAACAATGTTCCAGGCTAATGTATTTTCCCGGGAAATTTACAACTGTCCTGCAAGTAAAATATTCCTATTTCGAGAAAAAGGGCGTTTCTTCGTCCCATGAGGGAGCTGTTGAGCAAAAGAGGCTCGGCCTGCTGTCTTAGTCGCTGATAGGCATGAATATCGGATTCTTATTGATCACTTTATGTTGCAGGAGTGGAAAACACAACAGCCCTTGGCCATTTATCTTTACTGCGTTCCTGCGTATTATACCTTTTAACCGTCATGTAATCGGGCTGCTTTATTTCACTTGCCTTTTACTGATTCGAAAACAGTGGCTATTATTCAAAACTTTACCAAAAAAGGTACTATTACCATGTTTTGTTTTAAAAACCTTTATTGTGAAAATGTCAGTATACAAATACGGGCCTATAACCACGTGGGCCGGCCACGGAGCAAACTGGAATCAAGCCTGAGCCCGGTGTTGTTCAATCTCTATATGACCCCCCTGATAGAACTCATCACATCCTTTAACATCAGCACGATATCTTACGCTGACGACACCCAGCTTATCCTAGTACTGGATAACAACTCCTCCAAAGCAGAGGAAAACTTACGAAACTGTCTGACTGCAACCTTTGATTGGATGCGAACGAACCACCTCAAATGTAATTCAGGTAAAACTGAAATCCTCCCTTTCGGCCAAAACAACCTCTTTTCCCCCTCAAACTGGTGGCCTCAAGACGCCGAAGTTCCCCCCAATACCATCACGTCGGCTCGTAACCTAGGGATAAGGTTTGATGAAGCACTATCCTTTAAGCAACAAGCAGGTACTGTGGCAGGGTCCTGTTTCAATATCATTAAAAGTCTTAGAAGATTCTTTGATTTCCTTCCCCTAACAGCTAGAAAGACTGTGGCAGTAGCCCTCATCACATCCCGCTTAGACTACTGCAACAGCATCTATGCAGGCTCAAACAGAGCTGTTCTGCACAAATTGCAGATGGTTCAAAACGCCGCCGCTCGCCTGGTGCTACGACTACCCAGGAAATCATCTGCCTCAAAAGCACTCAAAACCCTGCACTGGTTGCCCATCCACAAAAGAGTGCTATTTAAAATCCTGCTCATCACGTTCAGAGCCTACCACCAGTCAGGACCGACATACCTGTCCCAAAGGTTTGGAAGATACACTCCCCCACGATCACTCAGATCATCCAACCTCAACCTACTCGCAGTCCCCAAATTCAGACTAACCACAAAAGGTGGAAAATCCATCGGAGTACTGGGAGCCAAAGCTTGGAACAAGCTCCCACCACAAATGCGCCTGACCCAGTCCGAAAAATTGTTTCGTAAAATGCTCAAAACCTGGATCTTCAATACCGAAGACTCAATCTGCTTAGCGTTAATCTAAACTACATTTTACTCATAGACCAGGATCTATAATTAGGATCTACCCAAGCAGCTGCCCTATTTTCCTTCTCTGTCGAGACAGTGATGTCTAGCGCCAAGATGCTCCCTGGAGTGTAAGCGCGCTCTATAAAAGCCTATTCACATTCACATTCACATATGATGAGGGGACATTTACACTGTAGAAGAACGTAACGGGCGGGCCATTAGGTTGCAAGAAGTAAGGTGTCTAACAGTTGCGGAATCGATGGACGTACATTTTATAATTAAAGTACGACAGGGCCAGTTACAATAAAATTATCTAGATATACATTTGCGGGCAAGTACCATGGGTGACGTTAATTCGAACTTTCAATAGTACAGTAATCAATAACACATCAGAACTTAATATCAATAGGGATGTCCAAATGTTCAATCAGTACTCGTCCCCGCCCGCCATATGCTTCAAAACTGCATATGTATCTCGTGATATCAAGGTTGGGCAACCAGTACACAACAAGGAGTTACGAGTCCCATTTATACCGGCGCCATTTTGGGCGAGGCCGGGCAGGTCCAGGATATAGTCAAAATGTCTCCACCAACCAGCGGTCGGACCAGAACCCCTTTCGGCAGTCCAAAAAGGTTCTGTTAAATGACAACAGAAGAGATAGGCAACAAGAACAATCAGTCAAAAGAGGGGACGCTTTCGTGAATGGGGCCCATGCCCTAGCAGGCAAGCGTCCGAGTTCCAAGGTGTCCCAGGGCCATTTTAGTGGACCAGGCCCAAATCCAAAGAGCCGGCCGCCATTTTGAAAGTCTTGTTGCAGCCGCCTTTCGCGTGGGGCTTTCAAACGATGAAAGCCCCACCTTTTTTTTTCTCACTCGGCAATCCAAAAAGGTTCCGTTAGGGGGAGGGCAATATATTCCCTACCGGGTCACGTTGAGGCTCCACCGGAAGTCATCGAATTGATAGTCTACAGTGTTTCTGGATGTTTCAGATTGAAGCTGGCGTCATCATGAGAGCACCACCATCTCGTAGCTCCGTCGTGGCCATTCCGCAAGCAATCATGGCAGCCGCTCCCCACCGGAAGCCTGCGGGAGTCGGGGGCCCCCAAAACTTTTGTAGAATCTTCAAGGCTGAGGGGACGCTTTCGAGAATGGGGCCCAAGCCCTAGCAGACAAGCGTCCGAGTTCTAAGGTGTCCCAGGGCCATTTTAGTGGACCAGGCCCAAATCCGAAGAGCCGGCCGCCAATTTAAGAGTCCTGTGGCAGCCGCCTATCGCTGCACCGCAAGAGTGGGCGCAATTCAACTACATGGTGAGCGAGACGCCGTAGCCGCAAGAGCGGGCGGTAAACAGCCAAATGGCGGATGAGGCACAGTGCAGCAAAAGCGGGCGGAAAACTGCTGATTGGTGACTGAAACGGTAAAAGGGCGCCCCACTACAGCAGACGAGCCTCCACCTGGGGAGGCCCGTTCACGCCGCCCCCCCCCCACCCCACGGGGCGCCCCACGCCGTTTTTCGGTGCAGCATTGTAGGATGCCAAAGCCAGTGCGGCAAGTAAAGGACATCACCTGGGTGCCGTCCAGATCTTGGCGCGTTGTGCTGCCTTCGGACTATTCGCACAACAGACCGCTACTGACCATTGTTGCTGTGTTTAAAAACATTTTTTTAACGTGTTTACTGTTTTTGGTGCTTTGTATATATTTATAAGTTATTAAAGTGTTATAATCCTACTACTTTGTTGGAGTGCTATATATTTTTAATGTGACACATAATTGTGAAGACTTTGATGTACAAAAAGGCATCCCTGGAATCTTTCTTTTCAGGCTCGGTCCCACACACCCTCACAGTGAGAATCCCCTCCCCAATCACAATACAGGATCGTTATCAGATAGTAGGAACGTGTGTGGTGTGACGGATCTCATGGGGTGGGGGGCCTTGATCTACTGTAACTCCTTTGAAGAGGGGTGATTCTTTACAGTTGAGGCCATAAACTACATCCGCAGGGCTAGGTGATAGCCTGAGATCGGCCTGGACAATCAGACACAAAGGAAGAGGAGTCTCAGAGGGTGCGGTAGTGAATAGGGTGAAATGGAGGTGTCGGGCGGGCACAGGGTGTGATTCTCAGGGAAGAGCAGCGCAGATGGAGAGAGGTTTATGGCCCATGCATAAGAGAGAGAGCGGGGTGACCAATGCGTGGGGGAGATGCTTGCGAGGGTGGGGAGCCATGCTGAGGATCGGCGGCATGCAGAGAGAGGGTCTGGTCAAGGCATCTAAAATGGCTGCCGTGCACGACAAAAGTGCGGCATTGGAAAAAAGCAAGATGGAGCAGACAATGTTTATCAATACGGATTAATTTATAACAATTATTTTTAACAATATATTTACTCGCAGTGTCAAAATGGCGGTCAACACTTCCTGATTTCCTTCGAATCGAACGTTAACAGACGTCACGATCGGCGTCGTGCAGACAGTGGGTCTGGTCAAGGCATCTAAAATGGCTGCCGTGCACGACAAAAGTGTGGCATTGGAAAAAAAGCAAGATGGCGCAGACAATGTTTATCAATACGGATTAATTTATAACAATTATTTTTAACAATATATTTACTCACAGTGTCAAAATGGCGGTCAACACTTCCTGATTTCCTTCGAATCGAACGTTAACAGACGTCAAGCAGCAAAAAAAAAAAAAACGCTCACGCGCAGCCGCTGGAAGACAAGTATCAACATATATGAGCATCCTCAGCCACCCTCAGAAAACATAGGGGGTCAGGATACGTCTCCCGTACCCCCTTATACCCATTTCTCACATTGTTTTTCCTCCATCTTGTAATTTAATTAAAAAGAAACACAAAATGGCGAATTCCCGTTTCGCGTCCCGATTCGCTACCCGGTTCGCGAACCGGAAAGCGCTTCTACCGCAAAAAATAAATTTTTTTTTATTTGCCCCACGGGACCCTTTAATAACCCCAACATCATTCCTAGGGGGTCAAGAAGGGTCTACCTTGCCCCCTTTCATTAAATTCCCCCTTCGTTTTTCTCCTCTTCTTGTCTCTCGATCCTACCGAGAGACAAGATGGCGGCCGCACCGGACTGTTTAGAATGTTGACAGACACCGGAGAGCCAATCAGCTTCGCTTCGCAAAGCTCCGTTACGTGAAAAGTTCGCGAACCGGAGCGCTACCCGGGACGCTGTCACAGATATATCTGTTTTTAAAACGTTAATATCTCAAAATCCACTGGAGCACATATATAGAGACCCAGCAAAGGCACATCGGGCTAATAGTCCCTACAATTTTGCCAAGTTTCGTGCAAATCCATTCAGCCGTTCGAGCTAAAAGTGAGGCCAAACGCCCTATGGAAAACTCAATGTTAAAAACGCGTTTTGGGACCCCCTTTTTTTTCAGCCCCCCTTTGACGAAACCCCCCCCCAAATTTTCAGGGGCTGCTCAGAAACAAAATGTGCCATTTTCCTGAAAATTTCAGCCGATTCCGTCCACAAACGCCAAAGTTATTAGACATAGAATTTAAAAAGTCCCATAGAGAAAAAATCCTAACTATATATACCTACTGGCGACCGAGAGTAGGTAATATATATATATATTGCAGATACAAGAAATCACGCGGCACACTTCTTGGCAGCAGATATTTCATTTATTTTCACAGGTCTAGCGCAAAACTCCTACGCATTTCGAACAAACGTTCTTGATCATGGCAGTGTTCTACATTAGTCCTTTTTTAATTTCCACATTTTATACTCTCACCCTTTAGCTTTTAGGGTGATGCATTATGGGCTATTAAGTTTTATCAACATAACTTTATTTGTTATTATTCATTTTCAGTATATTTCAGCTGGGAATTATTGTGGGGATGCTATTGTTAAGCAAAATGGTTTTGTGACAAACCTGTGGACTGACTCCAAAAGAGGAGCAATGGATTTACAAAATGTATAACATGCAAGGTTGCCAGTAGGTAGTTATAGTTAGAACCTAGTTTCCATAGGAAAAGCATTTTTTGAATTGCTAATAACTTTAGCGTCGTTTGATGAATCTTCGTGAAATTCTCCAAAAAAAGTCTATCCAGGCCAGCTGCTATCCTGAAAGTTTGGGGGTGATCTGTCAAGTGGGGGCTGAGAAAAAAAGGGGGTCCCAAAACCCGTTTCCCCATGTTCATTTCCATAGGAAATTTTGAGACGGGCTTCAGCCCGAACTGCTGAACAGAATTACCCCAAATTTGGCAAAAAGGTAGAGCTTGGTTCAAAAAGCGACCTTTTTTTAAATGGTGTGAATCCGTTCAGTAGTTTTTGAGAAATTCAAAAAATAAGAGTTAAAAAATCAATTCACCTAGGAAACTTTGGACAAGGCTACAGCTGAAACTACTGAACGGAATTACCCCAAATTTGGCAAAAAGGTAGTACTTGGATCAGAAAGAGACCTTTGTTTTAAATAGTGTAAATGTATTCAGTAGTTGCTGAGAAATTCAAAAAATAAAAGTTTCAATATCTTGGCAGAGCCTAACCCCTGAGCATGAGCTTCACTGTGATTGGCTGACAACACTCCAAACCAGGAAGTGTTAGCATCCATATTGTGACTCAGTAGACTCACCAGAAAACAGAGAAACAAAGATATAAAACAAGAGAAGGGGGCAGGGTAAAAACACACTGACCCCCTAGGCCTGCTCCGGGATCCCAGAAGGACACTGAGGGCCAAAAAAAGATTAATATTTTTTAAATTTCAGCACAATACGCGCTGGGGTCGCTAATTCTGCCAAAAAAGTTTAAAAACGATGAAGTCCAGGTGCCTGCGTTTTATTTTAATAAGGCCCCCGGGTGGGCTAGGTCCCAAGGGCATTTCTTAAAAAATAATAGCGGGCCTGCTGGGGCCCCTGCAGCTCCGGGGACTACCACTTCACAGGGCTTCACTCATGTTGGGAGGAGGCCACGTGGCCCTCCTCCTGGAGCCAGTAATGGCCCTGGGGACCACCACCCCCCAGGGCCGGCTCCTGCAGTGTCCCGGGGTGCCCACCCCAGGGACACTGCTGTTTGCTATGACAGGGCAGGAGCTGCATGGCTCCGACCCTGTCATAGCAAACTTGCTTTGGATTTTGGAAACCATAGCTGGGAAACCTGCTCTCGCTTCCTAAATCCAAAGCTGATTGCTTTTCCACATGTGGAGGTGCATGTCAGCATCTCCCCGTATGAAAAGCAATGCCGGCTCCCACAGAACGCAGGGAGCCGATCGGACCGTGGGGGCATTGGGGCCCCCCCACAGTCCCCAACGGTGAGGCCAGGTCCCAAGGGATGGGGTCCTCGGGCTGGAATTGGCCACGGGAGGGGGGCCGATGCGGCCCTCCCCTCACTTATATTTTTTAAATAATGAACATGTTGTCATGCTTCGGGGGATTGGGCCCCCGAGGCGAATGTAAATTAGTGAAAGTGGACTTTTTTTTTTCTTAAATGGAGTTGCGGTTCTCAGCGCTGCCCCTCGTGTGAAAGCGATGAGTGCGCAGCTCTCAGTGCGGCACTCGAGTACTTCTTAAGTCTTTCAAACACTGAGGGGTATATTCTCAAGGACACATCGCCGAGTTAACAGCACTTTATTGTAACCAAAATGGTGATACATTTAATGCACCATTCACAAGCTGGAGTAAACAGCGCATATCACCAGTTTACAAGCGATAGCAGCCTCAAAAAGCATTGTCACAGATGACCCCGGCAAATATTGCTAATGAGATGTGGAGTAGGCGTTCCTGTGCAAAAAGAAGCGTACACATCACTTCGCAAGTTTGTCAACCACCAGCAAGATTGTCGAAGAGAGTACAAAACAGGTGATAAGGTGCGTTAATAGCAGGAAGTTGACACGTGCTCTGAGCTGGTGTAAAGTCAGACTACAACCTGCAACATGAAAGGGAGCCCAGCCCAGAGCCAGCCACACCTGAATGACAAAAGATGCAATGGAGCCAATAATCGTGCAGCTCAGACACCCAACACTGCTCTGACACCCCCTGCCACCAGCCCCTTGTCCGCCATCCCCACTCACCTCCCCCACAAACAAATGTGACAGCAACTTTAGGAAATCTGGAACATAACAAATTGGCTGATGTCGCACAATTATAATTAAGAAGATGCATGTGAGGTTGGACAAATATTAATCACAGTCATGTACGGATTTACAAATAAAACATTTTATTTCAACTAAACAACAAAATATCAAACTATCTAAAGGCATGGCAAGTCATCAGTGGACCATTTGTGAATCACAGCCTGCAAGACATCAAGCAAAATAGGATTGTGTCTCATGCGTCCATCAAAGGAGAGAGAGAGAGAGAAAGAGAAAGAGAGAAAGAGTGAGCGAGAGGAAGAGAGAGAGGGAAAGAAAGAAAGAGTGAGAGAGAGGAAGACAGAGAAAGAGAGAAAGAGTGAGAGAGAAGAAGAGAGAAAGAGAGAAAGAGAGAAAGAGTGAGATACAAGGAAGAGAGAGATAGAGAAAGAGTGAGAGAGAGAGGAAGAGTATGAGAGAGAGAAAGGAAGGAAGAGATAGAGAGTGAGAGAGAGGGAAAGAGTGTGACTGACAGTAAGGAAGAGATGGAGAGGGAGGGAGAATGAGTGTTGACACTGTGGAGAAAATCCTTACAGCTCACCTTTCTGCTACCCGTGTGTCTCCAACCACGTGCCGGAACATAGTGCAGGCCGCAAGTTTAGTCCTCTGAAACATAGTATAGAATCAGTAATGGCAGAGTACAAACAACTGCACACGCCTAATTCTCTGTTTCGCCCCATGCGCACCCAGCCTGCTGCAGCACCCCATCGACTCCTTCTGCCCACAGGTGTCTGCCCACCTCTGCACACCCAGGTTCCTGTACCCCATCCACTCCCACTGCCCAGAGGTGTCTGTCCGCTGCTGTGCACCTAGGCTGCTGCACCCCATCCACTCCCACTGCCCAGAGGTGACTGCCCATTCCTGCGCACCCAGACTGCTGCACCACATCCGCTCCCGCTGCCTAGAGGGGTCTGCCCGCTCCTGTGCACCTAGGCTGGGAGGAAGAGAGAGAGAGAGAAAGAAAGAGTGAGAGTGAGAGGAAGATAGAGAAAGAGTGAGAGAGGAAAAAAGAGAGAGAGAGACAGAGTGAGATACAAGGAAGAGAGAGGGAAAGAGAGTAACAATGTAAGAGAGAGAAAGAGTGAGACAGAGAGGAAGAGAGAGAGAAAATGAAAGAATAAGAGAGAGAGGAGGAGACAGAGAAAGAGTGTGAGAGAGAGAAAGGAAGAGATAGAGAATGAGAGAGAGAAAGAATGTAAGTGACAGAAAGGAAGAGATGGAGAGGGAGAGTGAGATTTGACACTGTGGATACAATTCTCACTGCTCACCTTTCTGCCACCGGTGTGTCTCCAACCACGTGCCGGGATATAGTGCAGCCCTCAAGCTTAGTCATCTGAAACATAGTATGGAATCAGTAATGGTAGAGTACATACAACTGTGCACGCCTAAATCACTGTCCTGCCTTTGTGCATCCAGGCAGCTGCACCCCATCCACTTCCTCTGCCCAGAGGTGTCTGCCTGCCGCTGCGCACCCAGTCTGCTGCATCCCATCCACTTCCACTGCCCAGAGGTGTCTGCCTGCTGCTGTGCACACAGGCTGCTGCACCCCATCCATTCCCACTGCCAAGCGGTGTCTGCCCGCCGCTGCGCAGCCAGGCTGCTGCACCCCATCCACCTCCACTGCCCGGAGGTGACTGCCCGCCACTGCGCAAACAAGCCTCTCTGCTCACCTTCTGCCACCGGCGTGTGTCGAAGAGGGTTCACCACGTGCTGAAGCAACCTTCTCAGCCATTGTGTACAAGCGGTCAAGCCGAGGTCACAATTCAAAGTCGGTGTTGCGTGCAAGGATGGCCATGCATCATCGAAGGCTGCAGACGTGCTCAGGTCTGTTGGCATTAACTCAGTGGAACTGAAGTCATCACCTCGTGGCAGATGGTCCGTGTGGGGGGGTCGTCAATCTGCCTGCTAGACAAAAAGCAAGATAAGATTGAGTAATAAGGGGCTCCATCAGAGGAGAGAGAGAGAGAGGGAGAGAGAGAAGAGAGAGAGAGAGAGAGAGAGAGAGAAAGAAAGAGAGAGAGAGAGAGAGAGAGAGAGAGAGAGAGAGAGAGAGAGAGAGAGAGAGAGAGAGAGAGAGAGAGAAACAGTGAGAGAGAGGACGACAGAGAAAGTGAGAAACAGTATGAAAACGAGGAAGAGAGAAACAGAGGAAGAGTGAGAGAGAGAGAAAGAGTGAGAGAGAGAGGAAGAGGGGTGGAAAGAGATAAACAGTATGATAGAAAGAGCGTGAGGGAGTGAACGAAAGAGATGGAGAGGGACAGTGAGTGCTCACACTGTGGACAAAACCCAAACAGCTCACCTTTCCACCACCATTGTGTCTCCAACCACGTGCCGGGACATAGTAGAGGCCTCAAGCTTAATTAGTGCATCCGGTGCCACAAAGTCTGAAATGGAAATGGCGTGGAGCATGTGTGCCCGGTCCTTTTTATTGACAGGGTCTCTTGTGACGTCTGTGCTTGATGGGTGTGGTGTGGGTGTAAACCAGACATAAGGGACTGGCTGTGGCTTACGGACAACTAGACTTGAAAATGAAAATCTGGGTTATGTAGCGTTGTATAGTCCAATAGTATCACTGTGGAACACACCATGTATGTCCATAAAGTGAAACTATACCCAAAGACCCCTGGTAGGGGTGAACACCCCTGCAATGGCAGAAACATGTTGACCGCAATACCATCTTGTCCTGGCAGTCATTATTTCAGACTGTCATACACTCTTTTTTAACGTTGACACCATGATTTATCCCCAATGAAGTTCCCCTATATCATGGTAGCCAATTTTAGGTTGCACATTTGATTTTTGTTCACACACATGTTTTCACTGCAATCATCTTCCCACACCATTAAACCCACGTGACAACATCTTTGGGTCGGATCCATCACTGGAGGTCTTGGAGAATTGGAGAATTACACACAATACCAACAGGTGTGTCTCCTTATCTAGACCATTACCTAAAGCAATCCCAGATGACAATGCTCCGCCATATGGGTGGGCTGATGGGATTCATTTCCAGTCTCTACACACGTATTGCACCTGACACATAGTTTCTTGCTTCTGTCTTTCTGCTCAGTCTTTTTCCTAATATAGACCACTACTAGTCTTTTGTTTTGTTTCTATCATAAAGGGTCCATGAGTTGTGGTGCACTGAGATATGGGCATCAGAAGTATTCCGCGTTTGCACAGCTAGTGATGATGCATGGTCCGGGAGGGCCGCACTGGTAGCAATGTCTGTTGCCTACTGGACTATGTCATCTGCAATCGCAACTCGATCTGAATTGTGAGCCCTGCAGTCTGCAATGTAGATGGAAGGCAGTAGTCAGCACAGACATTGAAGAATGCTTTTTGCCACTTCATCTTGAGAAAATCCGAGGACATAGAATGCAATTCTGTCTGCAAGTAATAAATCAAGACTGAATTCAAATTGTGAGCTCTGATGACCGTACTGTAGGTAACAAAAGATGAAATAGGTATGGAATACAATGTCGGAATGTGTAGGTTTTGAGGACGTTATAGTTGGATGCCTACTGGACTCTGAAATTAATGCATCAAGACTGAATTTGAATTGTGAGCCCTGCTGACCACATTTTGGCCGGAGGCAGCGGCCAGTAAAGGCCCACCGCCATGAGGCGTTCAGTTGAGCTTTGCTTCATTTTTAACATGGGAAAAGTGACGACCGGGTGGCACAAGGAGCTTGTAAATATGCCCCTACATTTTCAAATACTTTGAGGCAGATTTCCAAGGAACTGATGCATCTGCAGAGAAGCGTCAGGTTCCTGGCGCCAGTGCCAAATGTCCTTGCGCCACATCGATGCTCTGAATTTGCAATACAGTGCTCCATGGTGCAAAGATTAACAGATGCGTCAGAAATACTCATGGACATGTTGGAACAAAATTGACACATTGGTGGAGTTCTTCATGAAAGTAACGCAATTCCAGCAATCTACCACAACAGATAGGTGAGTCCCATAACAAAAGCCATGCATCATTCCTTACTCCTGATCTGAACAGGTGTAGGGATTTTGACACAGTGAAGGGGTAGAGTGACGCAGTGAAATGTAAATGTCACTGCATCAGTTCTACATGGCATTTTGCATGGGAATGCCTAGCCTGCATACATTATACCTGACGCAGGTATAATGTGACGCAGGGTTTTACAACGTGACGCATCTCCCATTGTTGGCGCCGCCGTTGCATTAAAAAAAATTAGGCAATGGCGGTCCAAGGGGCTTGTAAGTCTGCCCTGCAGTTTTCTGTCAGGGAAAAACACATTCTTTTTTTTTTGTTTTTAAATATTTTTTTATTGGTATTTTCACAATAACAAACATATTACATTACAGTATAGACATTAATGCGTATGTTATCGCAAGGAGCCCAGTTTCTGAGGTTAGTCTGTTTATGGTACAAATGACTGAGTTTCCCTGCCCCTCTGCCTTGCAACATTTAACATATAACATGTAAGTATTGGCGGTTGTTTTTGCGTTCATCGGTGCCACATATAACACAAAACATTTAGGCCCTGCCGCTTGTTCTTGGGTTGGCCGGCTTGTGTGCGCGGTTAAGAATGCTGTTTGTCTAGTCTCACTGTCATTTCACATAACTCGACTTGCCCTCGTCGGCCTATTGGTGGGTACCATCCGTTATTCGGGGATCATGGGGGTTTGTATGGATCTAGGAAGTTGACCAAGGTTGCCAACATCTCGGTAGACAAAACTGACTACGAAGTGTTTGTCCATTACAGTGATCGGTTTGTTGTTTTATAAACAAATATTTAGCAAATGCTTATGTAGTGTGGTCTCAGTTGTCTTGAAATCTGGTTTAGGATTAGGGATAGGCAATATAAAAAATCTGCCTGCGAAGTTGTGTGAAGTTCACACCATTTGCACATTGTGAAGCTCCGAGCTTCCCAGTACTTCACCCACAGCAATTAGCTCACAAAAAATGTTTTCGGGAGAAGGGATCTCCAGTGGAATGTAGTTTTTTGTGTGTGCCTGTTTTAGTCCCGCAATACTTTTTCCGAGGTTCCCTCCAGTTTTTGTAACTTTATCAAATTTGTGAAAGAATAATGAGCACGAAAAAAGGGTCACCACTGAGCTGGTTATTCCCGACAGCATTTATCACTGCACTAGGTACACTTGGCGAGAATTGTGCTATTTGTGAGTACCCTTTAATATTAATTACAAAAGCCATCGCAGACATACAGCAAGAGTTTCCAAACCAACACAAAATAGTAGCACAATATGAAAAAGAACACTGAGGATGACATTCTTCCTGAAACAATAGTATACCTGTGCAGAGAAACTAACGGTGTGAGAACACAGGACACATTCTTCCCACTAAGCCGTCACGACGTCCCACTCCTCCGCCACCTCCCCCCTCCCCCGACACCTGCCTTTGTTTATCCTTTCATTTTGTGCCTACGTGCATCTGACCTGGGCACCGAACCCAATGGACCCCTTGTCTCTCCTCTTTGTCTCCGAGCCATCCATCAGCTTCTTTCTGCAGCAGAAGCCGCGCTGACAGTTCTTGTCATAGGACAGGCCTCCAGCGGGCCTTATTAGCCCCCTCTGTGCTGAAAGCTGAAGACAGGTTAATTCAGTCCTGGGGACTGGTGGCTGAGGGAGCCATCTTGAGAGGAGGCAGAGCTCTGAAAGCAAATATGATAGAGATGGCAGTGTGTACTCCTACTTCAAACTTTCCAGTGCACAACAGTGCCAAACAGAAAAAAATAAATTGAACTCGCCTTTGGGGAGCCAATTTTCAGAGCCATTCCCACTGTCACAGCAAAGCCCATCAAGTTATAAGCCTATCAATGTGTGGAAAAAATGAGAACATATTTCTTCCGTTTATTTTTATTTTAGGTCTTTGGTAAGTGCAAGGCTCTAGCTGTAGGTAGCAGCAACTACGAAGAAAAATAAGAGTTCTCTGGGGGGGGGAGAGGGTGGGGGGGGGGGGGGGGTCACAGGCCTGAGCCTCCTAGGCTAAAGACTTTTTTTTAAAAAAACGTAAACAATCTGCAAGAATAAAACAGATGATGTAGTTCTATATATCAAATTGTATTCCAATGTAGGTACTCCAAATCCGACTAAATGAAAGTGTAAAGTGACATCAGTAAAGGGAAGGTGCATAGGTGCTGTATAAAGAATATTAAATATATACAGATATTGTACATTGGAAAACAATGCATGATAAAGCAGATTAATCTTTGAGAGACTCTAAATCAGAGTACATTATAAGTTTTGTAGTCAATCATATCAGTACAATGGTATGGTTGTTGACGTTTTCGACCGCAATAACAACAATTTGTTAGGGTCATCATTGGGACAACAAGATATTGGTAGAAACCATGTTTTGGAATGGACCCGCAATTAAGCGACTTAATTAAAAGAGTAGAAGCGTAAATGTGAGGCAGCGCCAAAATTACGACCAGGGAAAAGCTGGTCTTACTTGCAAACAAGGAGAAATATTTAATTTCTCCTCTTTTTTGCTGTTTCCGTGTGTGCTTTGTTGTGCAGCACACATGGAAACAAAAAACGCCTTTGGTTGTTTATGTGCAGGAAGGTGTCCCTTCCTGCACATAAATAATCATAAAAAGCAATGACGTTTTGCAACTTCAATGTGTGCTGCATTAAGCATCACATTCAGAAGTTTAAAAATCGCCATTTCAGATTGTATATGTGCAGGAAGGGACACCTTCCTGCACATAAACAGTCACCCTACTCAACGCAGGTACCCTTGAACTATGATGCAAGGGTGCCTGTGTTGGTGTCAGATAGCTACATTTAGCACCAGTGCTGGGGGGAATGCAGGGCTGCACCATATTCTTGTAAATATTGTTCAGCCCTGTGTTTCTAAAGTGATGAAGCATGTCGTTAGCCTTCTTGGCTTAACGACACGCTTCGCCATTTTCCTTGTGAATATGCCCTATTGTGTCTTATTGTGTTGCATTGTAGAATTTGAATAGCTCCTCATACTCCGGCGAGCCTCTGAACCGCCTACTGAGTGGTCAGGTGTGCAGCTACCCTCAAGTACATAGTTGGGAAGAGTGCGTGTTTTCTGTATGGGAATAATTAGGTGTTGTATGTGTGGCTTGGCGAGGGTACTACTGATAAGTCCCAGTGAACATTTCACTGTGCATGAAGTGATGCAAACATATGCAAGACTTAGAAACATGCTGGCAGACAGGTATCATGTCCTTCCTGTATGACCTAAGTCAGTTCTTTGCTGCTTTCTGGAATTCAGGTTGGTTTTGGATTATTATTATTCTCACCAGGAGTAAGTCCCAGAGCTTAGCCATCTGCACAAGAAGGAAATATGACTGTTTCTAATTTTTGAACGACTATCAGACATTAACATTTGTAGAAGTTATATGATAACTGCATTCTTGATTTACTGGAGTCTGCACAGTAGGTAGACAGTTTCTCCAAAGTACATTCCATATTCTTAGGCTAAGCAAGACAGGGGCTGGATGATTGATGGTGGCCCGCAGATTTGGGGAAATCTCAAATGTGTAAAGATGCAGTATCCAGTTGTCCCCTTTGAAGGTTTTGGTCTACAGCAGAGGTGGCCAAGAAGGAATGTATAAGTTCTAGGAGAGGACTGAGGTCTGCATTGAGGAGGAGAGGAAAGATGGTGAAACCTTGTGGAATGATGGCAAAGGAGTAGAAAGAAGGCAAAGAAAAAGGACGGATCTTTTGGCGAGGTAGTAGGGAATCTAATACAGGGTGATACATTGAATTCAGATGTGCCTCTCTGCAGTAGGGCGAGTTGGTGTAACTTATCTTCAGTGAGATGCCCAGCAGCAGTAAGGCAGTGACTCTGTGTCCACAGTGGTTTTGAGACCATAATATGATAAATATTGAGGTTATTTATGTACCCCTCCCAGGGAGAAATCCTTTCTATTGGTCAGAGAGAAAGCTTTTTTCTCTCAGGAAGGCTGATATCTAGGTGAAGACTAATCTTTCGATCAGTCTACCTGTGACTAGTTCATTGGAGATTAGTGAGAAACTTGTGGGGTCTGCTCACATGCGGAATTGTTTCTTCAAGATGTGTTTTATATATGAGGTTTACAGATCACTGAGAATCTTTTCAGACAGCAGAGAATGGTTGCTGATGGACTGAGTCGGTAAGAGCAGCTAATGTGGAGGGGAGGATGTTCTTGAATAATTGCTGGAGATGTGGGTCTCCCATTGAGCCGCCAATGCCCCTGTCCCAAATTGGCTCAAAAACATCACTAATGGAGAGCTTCTTGAAGGGAAGCGGCCTGTGCTACTGGCTGGAGAGTGGATACTTGTAAATGTTGAGCACCAAGTACCTCATGGACTTTATTGAGGAGGTTCTTGGCTTGAGATGTTGTGGCCTGCTAGCAGGTTTCAGATTTCTTTAGAATAGGTGAT
The DNA here is from genome assembly GCF_964263255.1 of Lissotriton vulgaris. NCBI lineage: Eukaryota > Metazoa > Chordata > Amphibia > Caudata > Salamandridae > Lissotriton > Lissotriton vulgaris. Next base: position 1,540,464,637 of record NC_141687.1, on the reverse strand, counting down.
GTCGGAGAAGATGCTTGAAGGATTCCTGTATTCTGCAATGATTTAGTTTTGTTCTTTTGATGGGCATGTTGCTTCTGAGATGTAACAGGTGTAATAAAGTCTCTTGGCCTTTCCGAATGGGATTTTGTGTACTCTGCGTGCCATTCGAGATGGAGGCTGCTGTTTTTCTAATGTTTTTTCAGAATTATTTTTTCTGCTTTCAAATTCTTTAGAGCTGAGTAGAACTAATTGATCTTTATACCTTGTGGTTATCATACATGTTACATGTCTTAAAGGGCGAGGAGATAAATTGCTGAACAGTCATCATGGATTCAGTTGGCATGTATAGAGTAACCTGCAATTTAAAGGGTTGGAATCAAACTTCTTCCTTGGGCTGATGATGATCCCGATGATTATGGAGTGAAAGAAGAGAAGAAGAGAGTTTGGTGCCAAAGTGTATGGTATTGTGGTTTCTTCAGTTGACTAGTTAATTTTTTGTCAAGGTGGGAACAAAGACACTTGAAATGAGTAAAAAGAGTGAAATGAGAGATGATGTGAAGCTGCTCCCGTTAGTCAAACGATAGTGTACAAAAGCTCCCATGACCATTGGCAATATTAGCAATGGAGTTGAGGAAGAGATATGAGAATGCTGTGGTGGTCTGTAGATGGGAAGGAATGAGTAAACCAATGAAAGATATGTCGAGTTCCAGGCCAGTAATGAGTCATATTCTGCTTATGAAAATCCTTGTAAGTTGCTGATGGATAAGATGTTACCACTATTCCTCCGATCAGCTTGGGACAACTTTTTATGATCAGGATTTCTTAGGTGTGTGTGGGGTGGGCTCCTATATTTTAGGGGCTGTATCATTGCATAGAAAAGTTTCATTTATGAAGAAGGGGTCTGTGCAAGGATCTTAAATCAGGTTGAGAAACTTCTGATAGTATTTTTTCAATGATAGGGCAAGACATAGACGCGGATCAAGTAGGGGGATGAGATAAAGAGGGAGGAGTTGGGAGGAGATAGAAAGTATTAAGTGAGATGGGTTAAGTGAGATGGGTAAAGGGAGAAGCCAAAGTATAGAAGAGGTGGGAAAAGGAAGAAGAGGATCTCAGTGTTTTGTGTATTGTTTAATGTGATGCGTATTGCTGCGGCAAGACAGAGGGGGACAGATAAGATAGATAGGAAAGATTTAAAGGCAGAGAGGGGAGAGATGTGTATGGGTGTGAGGAAGTTATGAACAGGGTAGAGGGAGGAGAGCATAGCAAAAACTGATTGGCACTTCCAAGGGGATAGGAGACAAAAATTGTGGTAGGGAACGGAAGAAGATGGCACAGTAGGAGGGAGTAGTTTTGAAAGTTTCAGGGCTGATAGTAGAGCATGAGAGAGGGTAAATAAAATGAATAGTGAAAGGGGAAAATTTGAAGGAGCAAGACCAGGGGCCCGATTCACAGAATAAACTTAAGACTCAATCCTAAACTTACTACTGTTTTGGTATTCACAGATTGCACTTACTACTTTTGGTATTCACAGAATGAACTTACTACTTTTGGCATTCACAGAATACACTTACTACTTTTGGTATTCACAGAATGAATTTACTCATTTCGGTATTCATAGAAGTTAGGACTCCTAACTTTAGGACTCCTAAATGCCTTCTGTGAATACCGAAAGTCTTAAAATTAGGATGTTTCTCAATTTAGTAGTAGTAAAGTTAGGACTCCTAACTTTAGGACTCCTAAATGCCTTCTGTGAATACCGAAAGTCCTAAAATTACGATTTTTCTCAATTTAGTAGTAGTAAAGTTAAGACTACTAACTTTAGGACGCCTAAATGCCTTCTGTGAATACCGAAAGTCTTAAAATTAAGATTTTTCTCAATTTAGTAGTAGTAAAGTAAAGTAAAGTAAGGATGGGGGTTACAGATGTGAAGGAAGGAAGATGATGGGAGAGAAATGTTGCTAAGGTCTCCAGGTAATATTAGCCTTAAGGCCCCTCAGTCATGGGGTGACTATATGGGGAACACATCTCCTAGCTGTATAATTAAAAGTGCTGTGGGAGTACAATGGGTATGTGCATCCGTTTTGGCACATCAAGGCACTTTAGTATGACATAGGAGGCCACAGAGGTTTGTGCAACCCCCTCTTTAAAACAGATTTCACCAGTGCACAGGTAGCATTGGCATAATCTCAGGAGAGTTTTCCCTCATTTCCATGGGGATTTCTGTCCCCACTTTAAAAGAATGGCCAGGTTGCCTCCTGCGCAGTGAAAGTCAGACCAGCTGCTTGAATTAGATGGTTCACCTTTTACTGATGCGCTGCATCCAGGACATGCACAAGTTTGTTGCAACGCTGAGGACAGAATATTGCAATCTACTGATGACACAGTTTCCAAGCCCAATGTGTTAGACAACACCAGAGAATACTGGTAGATGGCTCTGCCTATAGGGATGGGGTGGGCAGCAGGGGAAGGCAACAGCCTTTACAACACAAGCATTACCACACAATGCCTTTACCACTCATCATTTACCACACATTGTGCTTACAATGCAATGCTTTTGCCACGCATGCCTTTACCACGGAAGGTAAGTGTATCAGCAGCAGCAGTTATTTACCTGAGCTAACTATAACTTACGTCCCTGCAATACACTGCTTATTACCTCATATATTATACCACTCATGGCATGGTCAGTGACATTACTGATGACATCATGGATTATATCTGAAATGACTTCACTGATGACATCATCTAGAGATTGTGAGTGTTTTCGAAAAGTTTTTATGTGTTAAACATATTTACTAAGCTACCACAAAAGTAAAATTAGTATACTTAGTGTACTACTAATGAGGGATTCCTTTTTTTAACATAGCTTATGCGAGTTGCTGTGTGACTGTGTCTATCCATGTGTGCGTGAGTGTCTGAGTAACCGTACAGGTGAGTGAGTGGTTGTATGGGTGTATAAGTGGGCATGTGAGTAGCTCTCTGGGTGACTTAGTGGCTGTGTGAGTGGGTATCTTGGTGAATGAGTGGGTGTGTCACTGGCTGGATGGGTGGGTGTGAGTGGCAGTATGAGTGGGGGAGTGAGTCCATCAGCGTGACTGTATCGGTGAGTGAATGGACATCTGAGTGGCTGTGTGAGTGAGTGACTGGGCATATAAGTGGCTGCATAGATGAGAGAGTGGCTGTTTGAAGGAGCGGTTGGTTAAGTGAGTTGTTTTGAGTGGCTGTATGGAAGACTGAGTGTCTGTGGAATTGGCTGGATGGTTGAGTGAGTGCTATGTGAGTGGTTGTATGGATGTGTTAATGGGTATGAAAGTGGCTGTGTGGGTATGTGAGTGAGTGTGTGAGTGGTTGTATGGGTTAGAGAGTGCCTCTGTTGAGAAGCTGTATGGGTGAGTGAGTGGGTGTGTGAGTGACTGTATAGGTAAATAACTGGGTGTGTCAGTAGCTGTATGAGTGAGTGTGTGTGTCTGAGTTACTGGTTGTATTTGCTGGTTGTGGTTGCTCTATGAGTAAGTGGATGTGTGAGTGGCTCAATGGTTAAGTGAGTGGTTGTGTAAGTATTTTTATGGGTCTGTGAGTTGTTGCATGAGTGGGTATATTAGGGGTTGTATGGGGTATGAGTGGTTCTGTGGTTGATGTAATCAGTGATGTCACTAGCCATGTCATGAACAGTTGCAGCTGGAATTTATCGGGGAGTGGTGAGGCGGGCAAATGAGTGGTGGGTAAAAAATAAAATAAAATCCACCTACCTGAGACATGTCCTCCTCCTCACTGCATGTCTTCCTCCTGTAGTCCAGTGTTCAGCGCAACGCCCAGTGAAGTGCCTTAACTAATCCTGGTGCTGCTCTTATGCTGAATGAGAGCAACAACAGCTCTCAGCGCTACTGAGGGCACTGGAGACCTGCACTTGCTTTAACACAGCTGCCTTAAGACATCTGTGTTAGGGGTTTCATAGTGCGCATGTAGCCATAGGCACATGCCCACTTTGAAATGAATTGCTGGGCAGCCCACCCTGCTCCCTGCTGTTTCTCTCAGTAAGCCCCGTCCCGTCCTGATTTTCGGTTCACAAAGGGAAGATGACAAATAAAATGGTAATAAAATAACTTTTTTTGCATTTTATTTTTCATTTCTGGGGCTTGGGAGCATTTTGGTTAAAAAGGCAATACTCCTCCGCTCTCACGGAGGAGCCGCCCCTGGTCATGAGTGATGCAAAATGTGAGCTCATAAGCAGTGCATTGCGGGGGCATAAGTTATAGTTAGCGCAGGTAACTATAACTGCAGGCTTTCCCTGTTTCTTTTTTTGTTTTTTTATTTAAAAAAAATGTTTGTCCTCATTTACCGCCCATCTCACTTTGAGTGTGTTTTCAGACTGTCCGTACCCACACTCAGTGAACTGAGAGGCATAGGCGGATAGGAATTTATCCTCGTCCACCTACCGGCACTAAGACTTGCTGATATAAGCACCCAAAAATCCCTAGATATCTCTATTTTGCAAGCTTCCAGAGCTAGATAACCTTGTCTTGGAAGCTCCCCCTACTACTGGGAGTAGTTCCAACCTGGCCATGGAGTTTTCAGGCAGCATAGTCATCGGACCCAAGAGGGAAGAAAAAAAAACCCAAAAAAATAAAACCTCAGAGTCTCATAGTAATTTCAGAATATTCCAGAAGCTTCTCTTCTTTTGGCTGGCCTGTTCTTAGTAAGTCCAACTTGGAGGTCGCCAGGAGCGAAGATTGCCATTCTAAAAAGGAAGGAGGAATAGGATCTGTCCATTTTATGCAAATTTGCCTCCTGGCCAAGAGCACAGCATAAATGAGTAAAGATCTTGCTTGTCCTTTGACATTCTCCTGAAGGCCAAAGAAAACTAGGGAAAAATCCATAATAACGGGGGTTCTAATTAAGTCCGACATAAATTTGCCAAAACTGTCCCAAAAAGAGAGCAGAGCTGGGCATTCTTTAAACATAAGAATGTCAGAGGTCAGGGCCAAACCGTACTTCTTGCAACATACGGGCAGCTCTTTGTTAATTTTTGATAGCTTCAGCTGGGTGAAATAAGCCCTGTGGACAGTATATAAATGATTTCTTTTTAGCCATGCAGGCTTTACTATATCGTAGAACAGATTACACGAAGCTTGCCACAGGGTATCGCACTCTTGGTCTGGCAAGACACTCCCCCATAAATCTTGTGCATGTTTAAACTCTCCGTCCACTGCCTCCAACACTGCCTGGTACCAAAAGGAGGCTTCTTTCTTCCCTCGTGATCTGGACAGGATATTGAACTCTAGGTCAGGTGCCTACCCCTAATAAACCGCCTTTAGTAGTTTGTTGCTGAGCATGAACCCCGCTAGCCAGTTGGAGGTATTTAAACCTAGATAGATGTGTTCCAACCCTCTCACTAAGTTGTTCCCACGTTAGCAGGGTACCTTCTAAGAACAAGTCACCCCAGACTGCCAGGTGCGATTCCCTTAACGAGGCTGCCAAACTATCTCTCAAACATTCTGGACCCCCTGGTGAATCCCACAGTGGGCCTTGCTCGAGAAATAACCCAAAGAGACCGCCCTCCTTAAGTCTGCCCAAGATTTTGCGAAGCCCTGTAGCACCTTGAGCCTGACTTTCTTGAAAAATGTAACGTCCCCAAACTTAAACAGAAAGCCCTCCAACAATAAGTGTGCACCCTGAAGCATTGCTAAAAACATCCCTCCTATCCCAGTATTAACCAGCATTTTTAAAAGCATCAGGGCGTGAGAGAGTTGGAAGGCCCAAATATAACATTGGATGTCAGGCAAAGCCAGACCCCCCTTCTCTCTGTGACGCCTCAGCTTTTTCCAGGCTAATCTCGCATATTTGTACCCCCACACAAAAGAATTCACCTCCCTCTGAATTTTATCACTTTGTATTTTGTCGAAGTACAGAGGGATACTGTTAAAAAGAAAATACATTTTAGGGAGTATCGTCATTTTAGCCAAATTGGCCCTGCCGATGATTGAGAGAGGTAGCGAAGTCCAGGTCTACATCAACTTTACACACTCTCTCGCACTGCCATCAAATTTGTGTCCGCAATCTTGGCTATATCTTGAACAATTTTAACTCCCAGATACCTCATAGTAAAACTTATTTGATACTGATGCTGACTTGCCACGTGGTTCCAGGCCATTACCTCTGTTTTAGCTGCATTGACTTCGTACCCCGAAACCAAACCAAAGTCTTTGGCTTGACTGATAATGGCTCTGAAGGCCCTGTCAAGGTCAGCCGTAAGAATGAAGATATTGTCGGCATACAGGGCTACCTTCCTCTCCCACCATAACTAAAAGATTGAATGTTAATATCCTCCCTTAGCTGTTGAGCAAATGGCTCAATGTACTGATCGAAAAAGGAGAGGGGAGAGAGGGCAGTACTGTCTAGTGCCCCTAGATATATTAAAGGGTGCCGTGAGACCCCCGTTTACCAACAGCCTAGCTGAAGGGCTCCTGTAGATAGATTGTACGGTGCGACAGAACTTCTCGTCCAGATTAAATTATTTCAAGGCCTCCAAGAGGTACAGCCAATTTACCCTGTTGAAGGCCTTGGTGGCGTCTAGGGTCATTGCTGCCAGAGGTAGAGCATGAGCGGACGTTAGGTCTATTGCCCCTATAAGATCGCAAGTTAAATGTGATAACTGACGATCCTTTACAAAGCCCTTCTGATCTAGGTGCAGGGCATCCCCCACCAATGTACCCAGTCGAGCTGCCATTATAGATGTAATGATTTTATAGTCAGCATTCAATAAAGATATGGGTCTGTAAGACCCACGATTAGATGGCGCTTTCCCAGGTTTCAATATCAATACTATAATAGCCTCGTTCCATGAGTGTGGCGGGATCAGGCCTTCTTGCAGAAACTGATTAAAGAGTTTGGTCATAAAAGGAATAACCTGTTCCCCTATAGCCCTGTAGGTTTCTAAGGGTAAGCCATCTGCGGCCTCGCCCTTTTTAGTATTAAAAATTGCTTCCCTTACTTCAGGACTGGAAAAAATCCCTGTCAAAATATCTTTGTTGTTCCGAGGTAAGAGTGGAAAGCTTCATATCCTCAAGCCACCTTTGGGCACGCTGGTTATCTGCATTGCCATCCTTCAGATAAATGTTCTGGAAGAAGCACTGAAAAGCATCTTGAATTTCTTCATCCGTTGCAGAAATACCTCTTTCATCACTAATCTCCTTAATGTAGCTCCTAGCTCAGTCTGATCTACTCTTCCAAGCAAGAAGCTTGCCCGCACCTTCCCCATATTCGAAGTGTGAGATTTTGCTGGCTTCCCTCCTTCGAATCAGCCTAGTGTTCAAAATACTATCAAGCTAGGATTTCAAATCCTTGATCCTATCTTGCTTCTCCTGTAGGATTTCGGGGGACATTGGAACAGAAAGATCTACCTCTGCGTCCTTTAGCCTATTCTCAATATCTGAGATCTCCTCCTTATATATTTTATTCCTATAACAGAACCTGTTAGTAAGTTGTCCCCATAGGAAGGACTTCAAAGAATCCCAAACTGAGGTGAATAAGGCTGTATCCACATTCACCTCTAAGAACCAAGATACTTCTTGTGAAAGATAGAGTTCCTCTTCCTTCTCCCTGAGAATAGGACGATTGAAGGACCAAGTCCTAATTGGGCTAGATGCTTGGTATTTGAGAGTCAGGAAAACACCAGAATGGTCTGAGAGGTGAGGTGCCAAATATACTACGCTATTAACCAAACTCCCTAATGAGTAGCTGATCAACACAAAATCAATACGTGACTGATGCCTATATTTATAATTCCGATACGACACCCCCTGCTCCTGCTCCGATCTATCTCTCGAAATGTCAGATAGAGTATACTGTTTCATGGCCCCCAACAAATACTCTCGAGATTTAGACAGGGCTGCTGCTCTATTAAATGGCGATTTGTCCAGCACCGGGTTTAACACAATATTAAAGTCACCTGCTAGGACCATTAGCCCTGGAAAATACAGTAAGTGTGAAAAGACGGTCTTCAAACTAGAAGGATCATCTTGGTTTGGGCCGTAATATCCAGTTAAAATTAACGGGGTGTCCATAATTAAGGTTTTAACGATCACCCACCTGTCATTTGGATCTTTTATATAAGAGCAAACATGGGCCCTAGCTGACGTCTTAAATATAATAGATACCCCTCTGATGTTTGCTGTTTGGTTGGTGCTGACATGAGAGCTCACCCAAGTGTGGGGTTTTAACAGGGCAGTCATTTCATCTTCCATTAGATGTGTTTCCTGGAGGACAATGACCTGCGCCGTGGAGTTTCGTAGATATTGTTGAATCTTGAATCTACTTGGCCTAGAATGCAGGCCATTGACATTCCAGGAGAGAATCTGCAGATAAGTCATGGTGGCTCCCCCTTCTCTACCCTAGCCAGCTGCAAAATGTTAGTTATTAGCGCCCTTCGCACCTTTCCTACACCCTTTACTTTAATTCTGAAGCTGGACATATCAAAAATAGCGGAAATTAAGTTTTGTTAAAGCTTTTAACCTTCCGTCCCCCCTTCCCTTGCCCCCCCACCTGGAGAAACCAACCCCCAATCATCCGGACAAAAATAGTCCAGGTAGTGCAACCTAAGATTTTCACCCAAGTGCCCCCACCGTAAAGAAAAAGTACACAGAAACCCCGGGCTCCGGGCTGTCTGTATCTACTATAATAATAGGCTTTCCGTGGTTTTGTATGAGTGAAATCTGAGCCCAACGTCTCGGTAACCTTTGTTTCTTTCAGTGAATTTGAAAGTTTTTTAAAATTCTATTTTCTAACTATATTGTCCCTGTAACCGTTGGTGTTTTCAGTGAATTTCTACATTTTTAAAATTTCTATTTCCTAACTATAACGTCCCTGTAACCTTTGATTGTTTAACTGAATTTCTAAGGGTTTATAATTCTATTTCCTAACTGTGAACACTAACCTTTGACACTGAGTGTGTGAGTGAGTGCATGAGTGTTGTGGTGGGTGTAAGAGTGTCTGAGTAGGTTTGTAAGTGGGTGTGAGAGAGTATGAGTGGGGCTATGAGTGGGTATATGAGTGTCTGAGTGGGTCTGTCAGAGGTTGTTTGAATCTCTGAGAGGGTCTGTGAGTCGGGTGTGAGTCTGAGTAAATCTGTGAGTGGGTGAGAGGGAGTATGAGTGGGTGTACGTGTCTGAGTTCATCTATGAGTGGGTGTATGAGTGAATGGGTCTGTGAGTGGCTGTGAGAGTGTCTGTGTGGTTCTGTGAGTGGGTGCCTGAGTGGGTTGTGCTAATTTTCTGCTCATTTTGTGCTTTTCTGTTCACTTCTGACCTTTACGTTGCCTCTTTCTGCTCATTGCTGACTTTTGTTTTTTCTCTTTCTGCTCATTTTTCACCTGTATTTTACCTTTTTCTGACATTCATTTTACCTCTTTCTGCTCATTTCTGACCTTTATTTTGCCTCTCCCTGCTCACTTCTGGCCTCTATTTTGCCCTCTATTTTGCCTCTTACTGCTCATTACTGATCTACATTTTTCCCCTTTCTGCTAATTTCTGAACTTTATTTTGCCTCTTTCTGCTTATTTCTGACCTTAATTCTGCCTCTTGCTGCTCATTTCTGACCTCTTATTCTGCCTCTTTCTGATCGTTTCTGGCCTCTATTCTGCCTCTTTCTACTCTTTTCTCACCTTTATCATGCCTCTTTCTGCTCGTTGCTGACCTGTATTCTGCCTCCTTCTGCTCGTTTTTTACCTTTATTTTGCCTTTCTGCTCGTTTCTCACCTCTCTTTTGCCTCTTTAGTTAGTTTCTCACCTTTGTTCTGCCTCTTCCCCCTCATTTCACACCTTTATTTTCCCTCTTTCTGCTCATTGCTGAGATTTATTCTGCCTCTTTCTGCTAATTTTTTTCCTTTATTTTGCCTCGTTCTGCTCATTTCTCACCTCTCTTTTGCCTTTTTCTGTTAGATTCTCACCTTTGTTCTGACTCTTTCTGCTCATTTCGAACATTTATTTTGCCACTTTCTGCTTTCTTTTCCCCATAACAGCAGGGGAAGCATCAAGGCCCCTGTGGTCCCAGCTAGCTCCTCGTCTCATGCAGGAGCTGACATTGATCTTACAGACAGGAAGCTGCTAAACATGCAGCTCCCTGTCTGCCCTCTTGACAGCTGGCAGGGAAATAGATGAAAAATCCGCTCTCAGCAAGTGGGAGCAGTTTCACAGATCTCTTTTGCTCAGAGCAGAAGCCATGTTTGCTCTGACTTGGCAGGAGCTGTCAAAACTACAGCCAAGTCAAATCAAACAGCTATGTCCCGGGAGTGGGCACCCTGGGACATAGGAGGAGCCAGCGCTGGGGGTGGCGGTCCTCAGACCCATTATTGGCTCCAGGAGGGGGCATGCAGCCACTGTCCTTTTATCTGCATGGGACGCCCCCAGAGTGCTAGTTGTCCCTAAGGTCGTATATGTCCTGGGGGGTGCTCAGCCCCGCCAGTTTTTTAAGTGATTTGGCCCCGGGGACATGATGGGCCCTGGGACCAGGGGCGTTCCGCTAGGCCCCCCTTCCTTTTACATTTAGCCCCGGGAGGTGGTCATCCCCAGGGCTTGTAATAAGTCCAGTGGGGGGTCAGAGCAGCCCCCTCCATAATTAAAATGCTGGGCCCAGGGAGGTGGTGGTCTTGGGTCTCGAGGAAGCCAAGGAAGGGGGGGGGCTCTGCGCGGCCCCCTCCATTATGTAAATAAAGCCCCGGGGAGGTGGTGGTCCCCAGGGCTCTGTTACCTCCTCTTTTAAATGAAATAATGCCCTCAGGACCTGGCCAACCCAGGCTTTATTCCTAAACAAGCGTGGGAGACCATGCTTGTTTTTTTCCATTTTACCTTGAATTCATGGCTCCATCTGCAATTTTGCAGCACATTTAAAAAATAAAATGTTTTTAAACCCTAGCAGGGTCCCGCTGGAACACACACCACATTTCGGAGGTCAGGGTATTCCTACCCAGCCCCCTTTTCTATATTTTTTACGTTTTTTTGTGGGACTCAGCTGTTGACAGCCAATTAGATTACAACACAGGGATTGTCAAATCCATGAAGGATCCAAGCCCCTAGATATACACATTTGGATTTCTGTTAATATCTCTGAAACTAATAAATGGATTTATACCAGAATACCAAAATGCACTACTCTGGACCACAATCTAGCTTTCTGACTGATTTAGTGCAGTGGCGTAGTGTGCAGTGGCATGGAGTGTTGCATTGTAAAGTACAGTGGTATAGAGTGCAGTAGTGCAGAGTAGTTGGCATAGAGTGCAGTGGTGTACATTAGTTTTGAGTAGGGTGGTGATGAGGCCATTATCGTAGAGTGCAGTGCTTTAAAGTACAGTGGCGTAGAGGGAAGCGGCATAGAGTAGATAAGTGCAAAGTAGAGTGCATAGAGTGGCGCTGCATAGAGTGAAGTGGCATAGAGTGCAGTGGCATAGAGTTGCATAGAGTGGCTTTGGGTGCAGTGGCATAGAGTGCAGTGGCATAGGGTAGATTGTTGTAGAATAGATTGAAGTGGCATAGTAACTGTGAGGAGTGGTGCAGGGTAGAGTGCAGTGGTATAGAGTAGTGGCATAAAGCACTGGGGTGTAGAGAAGAGTAGTGCAGAGTAGAGAAGAGTGGCATAGTGTGGAGGGATGTAGAGTGAAGTGGAGTAGATTGCAGTGGCTCAGAGTAGAGTGCAGTGGCACAAAACATAGTGGAGTGGTGGTGTTGAGTGCAGTATCATTGAGTAGATTGTTTCAGAGTAGAGTGGAGTAGTTCATGGTAGAGTACAGTGGCATAAAGTGAAGTGTAGATTAGAGTGGACTAGAGTGGCATAGAGTGCACTGGTGCAGAGTGGAGTGGTAAATAGTAGAGTGCATTGGTGTAGAGTGCAGTGGCATAGAGTGTAGTATTGTGGAGTAGAGTGGCAAAAAGTGCAGTGGTGCATAGTAGAGTAGCTTGGGGTAGAGTACACTGGCATAGAGTTGAGTGCTGTAAAGTAGAGAGACATAAAGTGAAGTGGCATAGAGTGGAGTGGTGCAGAGTAGAGGGAAGTGACGCAGTGGGGAGTGACATGGAGTGGAGTGGCAGAGTGATGCAGAGCAGAATGGACTGGGGTAAAGTGGAGTATACATGGTGTGGTAGTGCACTGCCATCACAGACAACACATCTTCAATTGAAATGCCAATTACATTTGCACAGGCATACAGTTTTACCGATAAAAGTATACAGTGCACAAACAATAATGTGTGGAAATGTAATCACCTAGTGTATTGATTTGTTTTGATATTACATTTTTCGTTTGCATTGCACTTCAGAACTTCCCAAAAATTTGCTTCATTTGTGCTTTTCTATTTCCGATATGTCAAGCAGAGCCACTATACCCTGTATGACAAATAATCTTCTCACTTTGAAGTCAGAGAAAGAAAAGTAAACACCATGCTTCCCGGAAAACAAAACCCTATATGTGACCTTTGTCTTTGAATGCACAGCAAAGGTGACAAGATAAGAACATAATTTAAAGACTGGTTTACAGAAATCTTGTACTGGTGGAATAATACAGTAAACAGGGCTTGGGCAGCGGACAACCTAAAACAAATAGAGCCAGCAAATAGAAAGCAAGCAAATTAGAGTTAAAAAACCACAAAGCCAATGGTAAGCAATGGTTGGAAAGCATCCCCAGGAGGCTTTCCAAATGTCCCCAAGATGTTTTTCGTCTTCAACCGAAAAAGGAAAGTGCACAATTAACGAGGATACTCTGGCCTGACATTACTGGCTGAGGCAATCTGAACATTTATGGAGATCTCTACCTATCTGATAAAAATAACATTACTCATCTATTTGGGTCCGGTTCAAAAATTATTTTTGAAATTGATACCCAGGGTTTTCCCTATACATCTGTATAAATGTACAGTATTTTGGGGGAAAAGATGTTACAGTCGCAGCTTTGCCAAGTGCTCCAGGAATTCTTAAGTAAATTCGATTTTCATGTGAGCAAATATACATGTTGATTTGTTCATGCAAAAATGCCAGACGAAGGGTAATTGAACATGGTAATATTTACCCTAATAGAGTTGCTCCTCTTCTTGCAAACCTATCTTTTTTTTAGGATGGTAAACTGGCACAGAGATCGGGGGTGTGGCGTTTTCAGTGAGAGAGCTTGGGCCCATCTAAACATTTATCATCAACCCAATGACCTTTGTAGCTGCATGACATGTAAGAGGAAGAACTCAATCGCAATTTATATTTTCAATACAGTGTTTCCAATTTAGTCACTCAATAATCCAGTCCACAACTAAATATGAGATTAGTAGGATTTAATTGTAAATTCAAAGATAGATTTTCACATATCAATCTTAACATAATGATATAAAAATACAGAACAAACAAAATGTGTCCAAATCTCCTAAAGAGATATACCCTACGTATCAAAAAGCAGACAACTAGTTCTATAATGACAATGCAAGTAATCAGGAAAACTAATTGCACATTAAATTTTAACAAATGATTCTCAAAGGTAAGCATGAGCATGCTATCTTTCCCTTCACTTCCTTAAAAGGTACAAACCTAAACTACAAGTGTTGCATAAGAATTAGAATTAGACAGATGTCAGCTGTTAGAGTCTGCAGTAGAAGAAACTCCAGCTATGGGTCAAATAGCATGAACCCACTCAAAGCAGGAGCAAAGGTCTGAACTCCATGAATTCCTAAGATATCTGAAGTGATTACACCCGACAGGTAAGAGTAAGAGCACTTACTTTATTGACCTTTAATCTCCACAGCTTTAAGGAACTGACAATGTCCTGGGATTCAAACCATGATGTTCCATCACCATGACAATTACATCATAGGTAGTGCAGGTGAACTGGACACTAAACTAAGGGAGAGACTACTACAACATCTCCCTTCTTTCAATAGACATAAGCAAATTGCCAGGAAAGAAATACACAAAAATACCAAGGAGAGGGAGCAGGAAAAGAAACAATAGGAAATAAAAGTAAGAAGAAAGTAGAACATGGAAGAAAATACAATTGTATAAAACAATACTACAAACTAGAATTTAAGCCAAAAAGGCAAAAATACAGAAGTGTAGACAAATACACAAAACTATAGATTCATACGATTTGGTGGAACACTCACCCTACTGCTCCTCCGTGGAGGGACATATTTCAATTAAGTTTTCAAAACCTTGGAAGATCTCTGCTCACTCTCTCTAACAGAAATTTTTCTTACATCTGATTGAGGTTGAACCATATTTTCAGATTTAAGACCCATGAGCGTCACAACCTCCAAAGGAACTTTATAAACTCTAAACAAATTCCACCAATTTTTTCCATTGACTCTCACAGCAAAACATGATGTAGCATCCACTTTGACAGGGGAACCAAACTTGGACATCCCCTTAGGAATGTTGTGAGGGGACTTAATCATCCCCCAAACTCCCACATTTAACACAGATTTAAAACAATACTCATCAGAAACAGCAGGTTAGAGTGCACCCAACCATTTAGTGATGGAGAAGAAAGTATTCCTTTCTTTACACTTGTTTCTTGGCACCTTAACCACAAACCCCATTTTTTCACCCACGCAGGACACATGTGAAAAGATGCTTGTCTACCTCTGAGAAGAAAGGAAGGACTGAAACCTGTGATAGCACTCAGAGTGGTACGATGTGCCCACAACATACTCCGGACAGCCTCTTTAATATCAACCCTGGCTGAAACAGCCCACTGAACACACTCAACAAGAATGCAGTTGGTGCGCTCAATGAAACCATTTGCCTGTGGGTGATATAAGGCCACACGCCCGTGAGAAATTCCACATTAGTTCAGAAATGCAGTCATTTCCTTGGACGTAAACTGTACGCCATTGTCGGATAAAATTTCCATTGGAAAACCCTCTCTAGCAAAGAGACTTTGTAAGAACTTGATGACCTCAAAAGAGTTAGGATCTCTCATAAAATGAACCTCCACCTCTTGCTGAAGTAATCGGCAACTACTAATGCAAACCTTTGTTTATTGGATAAAACATTGAAAGGTCCCACAAAGTCAATAGCTAACTTCAGCCAAGGACCTTCAGGTGCTTCCACATGCTGAACTGGAGGTGAAACAATCTTGATAACTTTATCACTGGTACAACATGTAACTCAACTTTCGACAACATCATTTATTTGGTGGTAGGCACAATCCGGATCCTCTTTTTAGTGTTCGTCTGACCCAAATGTCCCTCGTGACCAAAATCAACTATGCGACTTCTGAGTGACTCAGGAGGGACTAACCTATCCCCCCTTAATATAATTTCTCCACCTTCCAATGTGAGTTCATCAGCAACCTTGGCAAAAGGATGTAAATCACTATCAAGATGTTTCTCCTTTGGCCAACCTGACACGATAAACTCTTTCACTTTTTTGAGTGTATTATCCGACTCCATTCCAGAAAACCAATCACGCTCAGAGAAACAACCCACACAACAAGCATCCACAGTAGCAATCAAACACTCTTCATCAGTATTGTCATCCCCATCATGTTCACCTAGAGCTAATGGAGACTTTGAAAGATAATCAGCTCTTGTATTTTTTCCACCAGGGATGTGAGCAACCCCAAAAATTGTATTGCAGCGGCTAAGCACTTAGTCTTGCAATTCTGGGAGTATGATCTTTCACAATCCTACCCTCAAGAATGAGAATCAGAGGCTTATGATCAGTTAGAAGGGTGAACATCTTTCCCCACAAAAAACACTTGAACTGCTCTACAGCCCAACAACATGCAAGCAATTCTCTCTCAATGACAGAATAGTTCTTTTCACTCGGACGCAAAGCTCAGGAGGCGAAACCTACAGTATTCTCCTTACCTCACGTGACCTGAGAAATCATACCTCCAAGACCATCCAGACTTGCATAAACAGCCACAGTGCACTGAAAACTGTGGTCATAAGGAGTCAGAGTTTTACAATCAGCTAACTCACTCTTAATCTGCACAAATTCCTGCTGATGGGAATCACTCCACACAAACGCCGTCTTCTTCTTAAGTAGTTCTCTCACGTGGGCCGTCTTGGCTTCAAAATTGGAAATACATTTAGTATAAAATTCACACAGACCTAAAAATGAAGAGACCTGCTCTTTTGAGGTAGAAAATAGCTTCGATGAGACCTTCTCTTGGTACAATACCATCACCAGAAATCCTGTGACCCAGGTACTCAGTGGACTCCACTCCAAAAACACATTTCAGCTTGTTGGCCACAGTTCCCTTACTTTCCATCTTTGGTAAAACTTTAGCAAGATTGCTGTCATGTTCATCCTTACACTTTCCAGACACCAAGATATTGTCTTGAAATACTACTGTATCCGCAAAACCCTTCAAAACTTTTTCCATGATACGCTGGAAAACACGAGCTGCCGATGCTAATCCGCAAAGCATCCTTCAGAACTGTAAAGTCCCAACAGGGCAACACAAAGGCTGTAAGGTGTTTCGAGACCGGATCTAACTCGACTTGCTGATATGCCGAGGCAAGATCTATCAAGTATTTAGCACCAGCAAATTTGGAAAGAATATCATTGATAGGAGGAAGAGGATGCAAGTCTATCCATATCTCTCTAATGAGAATGTGCAAATCAAGGCATACTCTAAGTGTCCTATTCTTTTTTCCTCATGACCACCAAGAGGGAGATAACCAGATCGATGATTCTATAGGTTCAATGACCCCACTCTCGCACATTCTCTTAAGTTCAGAAGACAACTCATCTCTGATGCTGAATGGTACATTACGTAGTTTGTGTTTTATGGGACAAGCACCATCTTCTACTTTGATAAAATGCTTAAAACCTGTAATGCATACAAGTTTGTCTCCAAAAACTTTAGGAAATTTTTTAGACCAATAGACTAAACTCTCACCACAAGGTTGTTCACTTACCACTGAAACTTGTTCTGACGTGCCAGGCCAAGAGTCATCCCAAACAAACCCTGGTGATACCAACCAAGGATATTGAGACCCTTTTTTGCCACAGATACTTTCCCTTGAATGTGTCTGTCTTTAAAAATTAAAGAAGTCTCAAAGAATCTGGTTAAATCTTTTCTCCTTCCTTCATAGGAAACAGGACTTCCATCATGCGGATTGAGAGGCCTACTTCCCCAAGTAGTTTCAAACAATTCCTCAGTAATCATGGTCATCCTCGCCCCTGAATCCACCAAAAGTTTAAGACATCTCCCATCAACCAATATATTAACAATAGGATCAACACAGTCATCAGAATCATCTTTCACAACCACAACAAATTCAGTAAGCCAGCTTACCACTTCACACACAGGTTCATGCTTGCACTCTTTGGAGTACACAACATTAACACTTCCTCGAAACCTACACGTTTTTGCAAAATGTCCTTGTTTACCACACTAACGACATGCAGCATTTTTCGCACAATATCCCCTCGAGTTAGGATACTGTGAAGGAAAACCACACTTATTCCATACATTTTTTGAATAAGACTTTTTTTTCTGATTTGTTAGAGACAAATCTATTCCCTTTTTGGTCGGAACTAGATTTGAATTTGTCACCTTGTATTTTATCATTGGAGTCTTTTTGATCTTTAACAACTTCCACAACATTTTTCTCGGGTTTAAGCTCTTTCTCGGATTTTTTAGATCATTCTATACTCTTAACAATACCAACCGTTTCCTCCAAAGAGGTATTCTTTAGAGTGAGCAGTTCCTCTTGAACTTTCCTGTCTCTACAATGTACAACAATTTGGTCCCTAATGAGCTGAGACGTAAAATTTTCAAACTCTCACTCTGATGCCAAAATAGGTAAAGATGCTACGTAAGAAACTATACTTTCTTCGCTCTCTTGTTCTCTGGTGAAAAACTTGTGTCTAGCAACAACAAGGCTGCTTTCCACGTCAAACTGTTTTTCCAGCATTGCAACAGCTTGATCAAAAACATTTATTTCTTCTTTTCCCACTACCACCTCAAGAGGAGGTAGATGTTCTAACACAGCTTGTCCTTCAAAACCTAGATTATGCTCAAGAATGAAATGTTTCCTCTCAGCACTAAATCTAGAACCTCCTTTAGCACCTAATATTTTACAAATGCTCTATACCACACTTTCCATTTAACTGGAGGATCACCTGGAAGCTGTAAAAAAGGTGGGGGAGCTTGTACATTCTGCATTGTATACACAACTAATTATACTTCTGACTAAAAAAAAAAATTCCAACAATGGACTTCTAGTCATTAGAGCCGTCGACCTGTGAAAAAAAAAATGAAATAAACCCAAATGCCACTGAAAATGAAGCTCACGATGAAGAGTTGTACCCAATTAGTTCACCTCGGATGCAGTACTTTTATTATAAAGGTGGCAGTCAAATCTTAATCTTGGTCAAATACCTTCAGTTAAATCCTCTTCGTGGTCACATACCTCCCAATGAATCTTAAAACTCCCAACTGCACAGAAAACTGCATAGACCCCAAGTCTTTTCCTGAGGAAACTGAGGAAACACAGTAACAATACTTTCGCTGCGGTGCCTTGTTGTGAACGCTTTTGATTCCGGGGAATCGTGTCCGACGAGCTGCTACAAAATGACAATGCTTGAAGAGAAGGCCGTTGCCAAGCAACAAAAGAGAAAACTCTTCTTCCGTGTGACGCGTACCACTCCTCGCAGACACGCTGATAACGCTATGACGTGTACAGCACGGACGACATGGAATAGGAAAGCCTTGCAGAAACACAGCAGCCATAAACAGGCGTGTTCTCTTTCATGTTGTACAATCCATCTACGCCAACTCCAAATGGAGATTCCAATATATCATCACTTGCGAAAAAAAAGAGACAGAGAAAGACCCTCCTCTCCAGCAATTCCAACGGACTAAGAGCCAAACACCACACCGAGATCACAGCGCACAATAGTGCTGGAAGCAAACGGTGAACTGCAACTTTCACCTCTCGGAAAGCAGAGAGTCACAAAAGCACACGAGGAATTGCCATTTTCGCCAAACACAAACTCTCAAGAGTTAATCCACAACCAGAAACGCTAACCACCGGGTGAAGATACAAATAGGGGCTCACCAATCCAGTAGTATCAGCAGTTTCAGTCAAAGATGCGAAATGTGACAAAGAGAAGATTACTCTTCATACGACTCTTTAAAGGAGGACCTCCACAGATGAACTTTAGCGCTGAAAACGTCAACGGTGGCTGAAGGCTCCTAGACCACAGGAAACCTTCACTGCACACGTAGGTGGAGAGAGGAACGGTCAACCTTGTTGCCAAATTTGAAGTGATTGCACCAGACAGGTAAGAGTAAGAGTACTAACTTTATTGACCCTTCATCTCCACAGCTTCCAGGAACTAACAAAGTCCTGGGATTCAAAGCATGATGTTCCATCACCATGACAAGAACATCATAGGTAGTGCAGGTGAACTGGACAGTAAACTAAGGGAGAGACTACTACAATATCTCTCTTGACCCGCACTAAGTTACAACGCAAGATATTAGTTTGCATTCAAGATAGACAATACCACGTGACCTTTTCCAGTACTTTTCCATGATTCTGGCACAAATTGGATACCTGCACCACCTTTCCCACATCAATAAGTTGCAACTTCCTTCGTCCTTGGCTATTCTTCTCCTCTTCCATGAGAACTCACCTTTTTGCTTATTACCACATTTCTCCTTCTCAACTTCGTCTTCTCATTCCTTGCTATCTAATGAAAACAAAACCCTTCCATACTAACTAATGAGGCTTTGTCGACAGCTGAAGTGGAAAAAAAATGCAAACTAAAACTTCCATATTGCAGGTAAACACAAATTAAATATTAGACTGCAATGTGAACTTGAACTGATTTTTATACTCGAGGCCTCAGAATTTAAGTCAGCTTAATATAGAACTATGCACTGGGTTACAGATAATGTTCACAATTCTGCGGTAGTGGGACCAGCCACCTACGAGACGGCCTACCCACCTATCGCATTATGATGCGACTGATAACGCGGGGGTTGCACCACCATACTTTCCATTGCAGTGGGTGCTGCTGGCTGCAACGAATGAAAACATTTCTCCTTGTCCTTTCATTTTTCTATGTATGCTGCATTCTGCAGCACACATAGAAAAAGGAAAGCCCCTGAATGGATGGATTTTGTGTAGGAAGGGTCCCTTCCTGCAGAAAATCAACCATCCCCACAACACAGGCACCCTTGCACCATGGTGCAAAGGTGCTTGCATTGGCGCATGGCAGCCCATTGTGCGCCGGCGCAGGGGAAAAGGACAGCAATATGCTGTATCACATAGATACAGCACATTCCTGCCCTTTCCTTTTGCCATAGGGCAACGCTATAGGGAGACCTGCGGCACTGCACTACAGCAAAAGCCCATAAATAGAGCCCTTTGCATCCAAAGCAAGCACTCCAGTTGAAGGTTAAGCATTGTGAAATCCAAATGCGTAAGGCCTTTGATCAATTTAGCGTGGCAAGAATCTCATAACATGTTTTAAATTCATGATTACAGACACAATTACAGTTTCAATATGGATACTGAGAACTATTCGAACACATATATTTTCAGTTATAAAATAAACGCAAGGTATTATTCACAAAAGTATGTGAATATATAAGAATTAACAATATTATTCAACCTGCACAAATGCAGATATATGTGAGAAATGCAATTCATTGTTACTGTAAGAGAAAATGTTAATATGGACACTCATATAAATGTGGAGATTACACAGTGAAAGCACTTTCTGTAACTGTTCAAGTGCCCTACATTACATTAATGATGTTAAGTCACATGAATACATGAGGCCATACGTAAACATATGTGTGGCCTAGTCAAACATGGAATCAGGGATCCAAATTACCCTCTGCAACAGAAGCAGGCAACTGGGTATAAACATAGCAATCTCTCACATTGATAGTATCAATGTATTCATAAAGCTTTGGAAGAGAAATCTCCCCTTGATAGATCTATGTGCAGTTTCTTGGGCCACCACAACTGTAGGTCACTTTCAGCAGGATGCAATGCAGTGGGAGCAACAGCAGGCTTGATCTCTCCTGATCTATAGGTAGTGGAATATAATCCTGTAAGCAATGTAATTAGTACTACAAATATTAATGTACCTGCTATGATGTATCTACGCATCTTAGTATTAGAATTGGCTTCCATTTCTTCTATAAACTAAGGAGAAACGTAACAGATGCAGAGTCTTCTCTTCCGGTTTCCACATGTGCAAGCAGCAAAACCAAAGTTCAAACAATATGTAACAAGAATATGCACAAAGGTCTTTCTGAGTTTTCATTAGGCCCACTCCATGTTCTTCTAAAGGACAACTTTAGACTCCTTCAATTGTCTCAGTGCACCCCATTCTTCCCTACAATGTCTATTTAAATATATTTAAATATCTATCTCTAATAATAAATGGTTCAAGTTCATTAATAATCAGTCCCAGAATGAAGTGTTTCAGTTAATCAACTAGCACTGGAAACTAATTCAAATCAAAGAAAAGAAACTCTGCCACATCCAGAATAAGATGTCTCAATGCACTCAATTTCACTAATAAAGGAAGTTCAAAAGTAAGATCGAACTGAAGATCAAGTTCCCAAAGTTTCTCCCTGCCATTTGCAAGGAAGTAAGTCCATTCAGGGAAAGAGTAGCTTCGACTGGGCACTCTTATTCGTTTGATCTTCTGAGTGTAGTCCCTTCTGTCTGTCACTCAAATCGGAATCCTCTGTATCCTCAGGGATGACTGGGAGGTCACCTTCTCCCTGTGACCAATGTTCTCCTGTAGCCACTCGCAGTTCTACAGCAAGAGGCCCTTTGTCGAGGTCCAAGTTTGACTCAGTCACAACCACAGAACTAGCCTCTTCATTTTCAGCTTCGACAACGAACTCTCCAGGACCTCCCTCAGCCAAAAAAGTGCTGTTTCCGATTCTTGCTGGTTCCCAACAGCTTGACCAACTTGCTCCCCGGGTCTCTCCACCACCGCTGGTGCTTCTGACAGAGGTCCTGTTATATCATCAAGGGGACACGGAACTTGGCAAGTGTGGGCAGCATGGACCCAATTTGGGAGACCTCCACTCTTCACAGCAGTGATGGTGACAAGTATCACCTGGAATGACCCACGCCAGCGAGGCTACAGACAAATCTTTCAAATGTGTTTTTTGGCCAGGACCAGAACCCAGTTTTCTGGACAGAGATCATGGTACTAGTCGGAAGATGGGATTAAGTATGGATTTATTACAAATTCAAAGCCAAGCTGATATAGACCAGACTCAAAAACATAATATAAAAATACAAAATCAGTAATGGATATCCAAAATGTCTGACAAAATGTATCTTCAATAACAGAAAGCAAATGAGGAGTTCCATGGCTGCAATACAGAGAATGAGAAACTAAGGCCTTTGAGTAGATTGAAAGTTTTGATCCTCTATCTCACGGGTACTCATAGTACGGCCCGCAGGCCACCAGCGGCCCGGCAAGCCTTTCTTGGCAGCCCACGGACCTTGCAGACATCGTACCTGTAGTTTTTTTGTGTCAGCAAACACCGCCGGTTGCAGCAGCGTGGACTCAGATCCAGGCTGTGCTGTTAATTAAATCCCTCTTTTGAGACCCGCCCCCTTCCCATTTGGTCATAAATCTCCCTTTGGATCAGAACTGTCTGAAATCATAAACAACATCAAAGCCATACTGACAATCATTGAAAATGGTCACTCTCTGCTGGTCTGAGACACAGCATGCTCTAGTTAGAGCAGTCAAATTAGCCACTTGCGCTAAGAACACTTCTTGGAGGCAGAAAGCTTCTACAACTCCTGAAACTGTACAGACTACATAATCAGCTCGTAAATTTCCTTCCTGGTCTTGGAAACATGAGTCATCCACAATAAATGCAAAATCCGATTCAGGCAGTAGCTCATCTTGTATATCTGGTCTTGGCTTAGTGCACATTTCAGAGACATCAAGATACTCATGCTCCACTTACTTTTCAACACTATCAATTTCTGTAAGAGGCAACAGGGTGGCAGGATTCACAACAGAACATATTTTTAGAGTTACATTTTCAACCACCAGTATTATCTGGGTCAGGTGGCTGTTTGTCAAATGATGTGTGCGAGTACGCACCTACAGAATTTCCAAAATGTGCGGCACATTAACCATTACAATATGACCTTTGACAATGTCTTCACATCCCTCTATGCCGACACCCACGGAAGCCACAGATTTAAGATATCCAGGCAACTCCACTGCTACTGAATCTAGGGCAGCTGAATGGTAAGCCACAGGTATACTGGCACTTCCATGTGTTTTGTCTAAGCACTGAGAGAGCACAGCCCTCCCACTCACCATAATGAAGATAAAACTCTTTGTTGAAGTCAGGTATTCCTAATACTGGTACACAGCATAGGCTTTTTCTCAACTCTAGGAAGGCAACCAAACAATCATTGTCCTAGGGCACCAGATCCGACACACCTTTGTGTGTCAACCACTGTAAAGGCTTGGTCACTAAGGAAAAGTTGAATATACACTGGCAACAGTAGCACACCATACCCAAGAACATCCTGACCACTTTCTGGGTTGTTGGCGGTTTCATTTGCCAAATCAATGAGATTCCCTCCAGCAACACCTTTCTGACTTGTTTCTCAATATAATGACCAAGATACAAAGCATCAGTACTGCAGCTTGCTGGCGGGCACTTTATGTCCATTCTCAGCCAAGTAATCACCCAGACCCTCGTCTACGGAAACGCCCTCTACGCAGGAGCCTCAGCCAAACTCCTGAAACGGCTCCAACGCATCTGCACGCCTGGTCCTCTACATCCCTTGCCGCAGCCACATCACACCCCACCTGAGAGACCTGCACTGGCTCCCCGTCATCAATAGGATAACCTTAATACTCCTCACCCACGCACACAAAGCACTCCATAACACCGGATCAGTGTACCTCAACAACCGACTCAGCTTCTACACCCCTACCCCGTAGCTCCGCTGACCACGCTCTCGCCACTGTTCCCTGCATCTGAAGAGTGACAGCCGGCGGCAGATCATTCTCCCACCTTGCCACCAAGACATGAAACACCCTCACTATCTGCCAACGGCAGACCCATGACCTTCTGACCTTCAGAAGACTCCTCAAGACCTGGCTCTTTGAAAAGTAGCAGCACTCCCCCACCCCTCAGCGCCTTGAGACCCTCATGGGTAAGTAGTGTGCTTTAAAAATGCTTGGATTGATTGATTGATTGATTGATTGAAGTAGTTGAACAATGCAATAGTGTCAGTTTTGCAAGCTTCCTGAGTATTTGACGCAACCAGCAGGTTGGCAATATACTGTACCAGGACAGAACTACTAGTCATACCCAAAGGCACCAAATTCTTTTTAAGAATCTGAATAAAATTGAAGGGACTCTCCGTATACCCTTGTGGGACTCATCACCATGCCAAAACAAGACTGCTGAGCCTAAATTCAAAGAGGAACTGACAGTTCTCATGCAAGGGTACGGAGAAGAAAGCTTGACACAAATCAATAACAGAAAACCACTCAGCCTCACATGGAATCTGAAACAATATTATAGCAGGATTTAGAACCACGGGACAACAAGAAATCACAATGGGCCAGATGTAGGTAAACGTGAAATACCGATTCCTTAATACTGAATTTTACCAATTCGGTATTAAGGAATCAGTATCTCCGATGTACGTAAATATTCAGTAAAATTTACCGAATCGGTAAACATTACCAATTCGGAAGCAATCAGTAAAAAAAAAACATCCGAAACCCCAATACCGATTTGTAAATACCGAATCCAATACCAATTCTGTAAATACCGAATCGGTAATTTAAAAATTCGGTTTTTGATGAATCAGCTAATCCTGTGCATCCCAATTACCTCCCAAACAGGAAGTGGCCACACCCAGGCAGCTGCACTGAACCTGGAGCTGACTGTGAGGCAGGTAGCTGAGCAGAGGAGCCAGGAGCAACACAGCCTCTCATCTTCAACAAAAAAAAAAACCTTGCGAAATGGCAAATTAGGAGGGAGCAGAAAGAAAAAGGAAGATGAAGTTTAGTGAAAAGGAGCTGGAGGTCCTCATTGAAGACGCCAGCAAGGACCATGAAAAGCTCTTTGGCAAGCAGTCCCTCCATATGCCAGAGTGTCAGAAGAGACAGTTCTGGCTTAGGATCCAGAGCAAAATAAATTCAATTGGGGTCACCCAGCGCTCTATAGAGGACATAAAGAAAAGGTGGTATGACCTGAGGAAGACGGCAAAGGCAAGGATGGCAGAGAGGCAGAGGCAGGCCAGCAAAACTGATACACCAACAGCACTGGCACTCATGGTAGAGTCCACCCTCCAGCCGGAGAGTGTGAGTGGCGTGGGACACACAGACAGCTCTGCCAGAGCTGCCAGAAAACAAGGTACAAATCATGCCCAGCATGCTGTGCTTCCCCCTCCCCAACCCCAATTCCCAGAGAGGCATAAGGACTCCCACTCCAGTCCATGTTTTACTCATTACCTGCAATGCACCGTGGGAGATGTAGTCTTAGGAAACACATGTTCAGAACAGTCAGTCTAGCAAACCCAAAAGCATGTGACAGCAATTAGCAAGCAGAGGGCAGTCAGTGTGATTGTCAGGCATAATGTTTAATGCAATGCATATGCAGCCAGATAAGTGAGTATATCAACATTCTGTCATTACAGGCGAGACATCTTGCAGTGAAGCAGAGGGGAGTAGAGGGAAGGCACCCAGGCCAGAGGGGAGACAACAGGAGGAGGAGCAGTCGCCTGCAGGGCACACAACCATCACACCACCACCAACCACTTCTCCATCCCCACCATCACCACAGCTCCAGACAGCGCCACCATCACCACCAACTCCATCCCCACTGCCACAATCACCACCACCACCACAGTCAGGCAGGAGGCATGCCGTGGCCACCCTCCAGCAGATGGAGGTGTCAGATGAGGAAGGCACAGGGGGCCAACAGTCTCCAGTGGATGAGGACGGCAACATGGAAAGGGCTGAGACACCATCAGAGCGTGCCCACACATCCTCCAGATGCCGCAGGGCAAGGCCAGCCAGTCCTCAAATCTCGGAGCAAGTTGACAGTGTGTTTGCTGGGCTAGAAGGCAACATGCTGAAGGTCCAGCACCTGCAATGTAGAGTGATGCGGTCAATGCATAGGGAGATGTCGCACATGAATGCGCACATGCACAGAATAGAAAAGGGAATAAGTGCAATGAACAACACCATGTCTGAGGGCATGAACCACGTTGCGACGGCTGTGAGGCAGCTCTGCAGCAAGTTGAAGGAGGACCGCGTTTCTAGGTCCAGGGAGAGGCAGAGACTTGAGGATTATACCAAGGCGGTGAGCCGGCTGTCCACTGCTACCTCCCTCATGTGCAGACGGTCAATAGCCATGCAGGAGGAGATGGCAGATTGTAGTAGGGATGTGGTTAGGGGGATGGTGACAATGACCTCAGCACTGGAACTGCTGCAGAATGAGAAGGTGGCCACTATGGAAGTAGGGGGTCAGTGAGGAGGCTACTAGCCGTAGCAGCATTACGCCCTCTCCCACCAAGAGCAGGAGGTGCAGCGAACACCACAGCTCTACCCAGGAACATACAGGCAGTACAGACAGTGGGGCCAAGGAACGTGGCAATGCAGAGCGTGGGCGCAGGAAATAGAGCCAACTAGGATTTGGGACTCATTTGATGGGTGATGTAACCCATGTCTGTATGGACACTGGTTTTGATCTTGGTGGTGTGCTTATTAAACACCATCAGAAAAATACAGTAACTGGCTCTGTCTCCTTACTCACTCAGAAATAGTTGCGTGTTATCTCAGCCCGTCTGTGTCTCCCATCCGGTTCTGCTGCCACACCAGCTGCGCATGGCTCTGGCTGGGTATTGTCCTCACCCTCCTCCTCAGAGTCAGTTAGTTCCACTGCTGTTCCTTTTTTTGTGGCATTGCACATGTTGCTATTATTTTGCAGCATTTGATGGGGCTGCACTGACGTGCACCTCCACTTTTGTGGAGGCAACGGAACCTGTTTTTTAGCAGTCCGAAGGAGTACTACACCACGTTGCTTGTGCTCTTAAGTGCCACATTGTATCTCCTCTCCCTTGGGGTGGATGGGTTGAGATATGGGGTGAGTAGGAAGGATTGAAGGGCATATGCGCTGTCACCTAAATGTAAAAGAAAGTGCCATTAATTTGTGTCACCAATAGGTTAATCCAAGGTATACATCAGGGTGTGTCATATTGATTTACCTAGTAGGTATCCTTCTCCGAATTCACCACCAGCCAGCAGTGTATAGATCCCACTGTTCCTGAATATGTAGGAGTCGTGGGTACTCCTTGGGAATTTGGCCACAATGTCAGTGATGATGAAGTTTGCATCACATATCACCTGCACGTTTATGGAGTGAGTAGATTTGCAGTTGTGCTAAATGTATTCTGTAGCTGCTGGTGGGCAGATTGGTATGTGGGTCCCATCGATGCAGCCTATTACGTGTGGGAACTGTGCCTTTTGGTAGAAATCCAGCTTGTGTCTTCTGCAGCTCCGCCTGTGTGCTGGGGTATGTTATGTAAAGATGCATTCTGTCCATCATGGCGTCCATAAAGGTGTTGAAAAAACGGGATAGGCATCTCTGTGACACACCACCTACTGCAGCTATCACACCCTGGTAACTTCCTGATGCCAGGAGGTGCAGGCAACAGAGCACCTGTAAATGGGTGGGTATTGCATGCGCCCTTGGTGTCTGATGCTCAAGATATGGTTCCAGGTCCCGTATAAGGTCAAGGATGGTGTGTGGGTGTAGCCTGTACCTGTCATGGATTTCTGGCTCAGTCAATTGAAACAGTGTGACACACAGTCTGTACACACGCTCTTCCCGTCTCCAGATCCTCACTCCTGCTGCTCTCAAACGTAGCCGCCTTGCTATGACGTAGAGGGCTGCCATTGTGTTCACACTGTTGCATTTTGGAGCTGTTTTTATGCACTGCACCTGATTACCACCTGTCTGGATCAGTGGTAAATAACGCTTTGTTAATACCGATTTTGGTCAAAATCGGTATTACCGAATTTTGCTACATCGCATTTCTGATTTTTTTATCGATTTGTTATTTACTGATTCAGTATTTTTTGTTTCGGTGTTCACCAATCGGTAAATAAGGAATCGTAACTGTTTCCCTTGGATTTACCGATTCGTTATTACCGATGGCATTCGGTAATACATACATCGCACAGGGCTAATATGGCTGAGATACCCGCCACCCCCTCTCAACACAATCCCCAAGAATTGGGAAACCGGAAACAGTTCTTGAACTTTTGGAAGGCGGGAAGGGAGTTACCCTTCCCGGCCGTATTTATTAAAATATGAAACAAAATAACATTAAAATAACAGTTTCATATTATGTACAATTTCATTTCCACCATACGATGTTTGGCTAACCTTAACAGATCTCTAATACAAAGGTTCTCCTAGCCGAACTAACATCCTACAAAACATTTGACTTGAAATTGTACATCCTAACGTTAAGGGCCAACGGCAAGGTCGTAACCGGTGTCAGATCCCTAAACCAGAAATACCCCCCTCACTTGTGAGAGGAGCGACCGCACAGAGGCGTACCTCAAGTGCATCTACCAATTTCCCTTTGTACTTGACGGGGGCCCCAATAAACTCGACGCCATTTAACGGTCGTTCGAGGACTCGTGTGAGGTGTCTAAAAGGTAGCGTAAACCCCCTCCCGCACCCCACACAACTTACCCATCTGCCGTCGCAGATGTCCTGGCCCCGGGAAATTCCCCAGGAGGGGCCGTAGCCCCTCCTATCCAGGAAGGGGCCTTGACCACCTTTCCTTTCCTTCCGGCGGCCTCTCCTTAGACAGGACCGCCTCCCCGTTGAGGGGCCAATTGGCCACCTCCCCCGAGCGCTCCCATCCGTAATGGGTGACGCCCCCTCATAGGGATCTTCGAATTACTGCTCACCGATCATGACCTTACCGCCCGGCCAAAATAAATACGGCAATTCTACCTAAGTTACTAAGATTACAAAGCAAACATCACTTATTACCAAGCGTAAATACTGATCAATCCTTGTTCCAAATTACTTTATTTGCAAAACATACTGAAAATAACCAATCGTTATTGCATCTTAAGAAATTTCACGACAATCATCACAACCTGTAAGAAAACAGAGAAAACAAAAAAGATACTATATCAACTGTATTTACAACGAATCGCTGTCCTCAGGGGCTGGTGGGTGGGTCAAAATTGGCTCTTCGTTCCGTCTCGAGCTCACGTGCAGCGGGGAGGTGCAGCTTTAGAGCACAGGAACAAGAGGATGCTTTCTTGGCTTCCGCTCCTTTTATCCGTCTTCAGGGTGGGCGTAAACCCGCCCCCTCCTGCCTCCGAGGGCGTGGCCGGCCGCGTCGGTGTCTAGGCCAGCCCACTCTAGGGCGGGAAAAAGGCGCGCCCCGGCTACGCCGCTTCGGGCATACCAGCCGAGACTCGCCTCCCGCCCAAGATGGCTTCCCGGGGGGATCGTGGTACTCCACCATACGCTGGGATGTAGTCTTAGGAAACACATGTTCAGAACAGTCAGTCTAGCAAACCCAAAAGCATGTGACAGCAATTAGCAAGCAGAGGGCAGTCAGTGTGATTGTCAGGCATAATGTTTAATGCAATGCATATGCAGCCAGATAAGTGAGTATATCAACATTCTGTCATTACAGGCGAGACATCTTGCAGTGAAGCAGAGGGGAGTAGAGGGAAGGCACCCAGGCCAGAGGGGAGACAACAGGAGGAGGAGCAGTCGCCTGCAGGGCACACAACCATCACACCACCACCAACCACTTCTCCATCCCCACCATCACCACAGCTCCAGACAGCGCCACCATCACCACCAACTCCATCCCCACTGCCACAATCACCACCACCACCACAGTCAGGCAGGAGGCATGCCGTGGCCACCCTCCAGCAGATGGAGGTGTCAGATGAGGAAGGCACAGGGGGCCAACAGTCTCCAGTGGATGAGGACGGCAACATGGAAAGGGCTGAGACACCATCAGAGCGTGCCCACACATCCTCCAGATGCCGCAGGGCAAGGCCAGCCAGTCCTCAAATCTCGGAGCAAGTTGACAGTGTGTTTGCTGGGCTAGAAGGCAACATGCTGAAGGTCCAGCACCTGCAATGTAGAGTGATGCGGTCAATGCATAGGGAGATGTCGCACATGAATGCGCACATGCACAGAATAGAAAAGGGAATAAGTGCAATGAACAACACCATGTCTGAGGGCATGAACCACGTTGCGACGGCTGTGAGGCAGCTCTGCAGCAAGTTGAAGGAGGACCGCGTTTCTAGGTCCAGGGAGAGGCAGAGACTTGAGGATTATACCAAGGCGGTGAGCCGGCTGTCCACTGCTACCTCCCTCATGTGCAGACGGTCAATAGCCATGCAGGAGGAGATGGCAGATTGTAGTAGGGATGTGGTTAGGGGGATGGTGACAATGACCTCAGCACTGGAACTGCTGCAGAATGAGAAGGTGGCCACTATGGAAGTAGGGGGTCAGTGAGGAGGCTACTAGCCGTAGCAGCATTACGCCCTCTCCCACCAAGAGCAGGAGGTGCAGCGAACACCACAGCTCTACCCAGGAACATACAGGCAGTACAGACAGTGGGGCCAAGGAACGTGGCAATGCAGAGCGTGGGCGCAGGAAATAGAGCCAACTAGGATTTGGGACTCATTTGATGGGTGATGTAACCCATGTCTGTATGGACACTGGTTTTGATCTTGGTGGTGTGCTTATTAAACACCATCAGAAAAATACAGTAACTGGCTCTGTCTCCTTACTCACTCAGAAATAGTTGCGTGTTATCTCAGCCCGTCTGTGTCTCCCATCCGGTTCTGCTGCCACACCAGCTGCGCATGGCTCTGGCTGGGTATTGTCCTCACCCTCCTCCTCAGAGTCAGTTAGTTCCACTGCTGTTCCTTTTTTTGTGGCAAGGTTATGTAGCATTGCACATGTTGCTATTATTTTGCAGCATTTGATGGGGCTGCACTGACGTGCACCTCCACTTTTGTGGAGGCAACGGAACCTGTTTTTTAGCAGTCCGAAGGAGTACTACACCACGTTGCTTGTGCTCTTAAGTGCCACATTGTATCTCCTCTCCCTTGGGGTGGATGGGTTGAGATATGGGGTGAGTAGGAAGGATTGAAGGGCATATGCGCTGTCACCTAAATGTAAAAGAAAGTGCCATTAATTTGTGTCACCAATAGGTTAATCCAAGGTATACATCAGGGTGTGTCATATTGATTTACCTAGTAGGTATCCTTCTCCGAATTCACCACCAGCCAGCAGTGTATAGATCCCACTGTTCCTGAATATGTAGGAGTCGTGGGTACTCCTTGGGAATTTGGCCACAATGTCAGTGATGATGAAGTTTGCATCACATATCACCTGCACGTTTATGGAGTGAGTAGATTTGCAGTTGTGCTAAATGTATTCTGTAGCTGCTGGTGGGCAGATTGGTATGTGGGTCCCATCGATGCAGCCTATTACGTGTGGGAACTGTGCCTTTTGGTAGAAATCCAGCTTGTGTCTTCTGCAGCTCCGCCTGTGTGCTGGGGTATGTTATGTAAAGATGCATTCTGTCCATCATGGCGTCCATAAAGGTGTTGAAAAAACGGGATAGGCATCTCTGTGACACACCACCTACTGCAGCTATCACACCCTGGTAACTTCGTGATGCCAGGAGGTGCAGGCAACAGAGCACCTGTAAATGGGTGGGTATTGCATGCGCCCTTGGTGTCTGATGCTCAAGATATGGTTCCAGGTCCCGTATAAGGTCAAGGATGGTGTGTGGGTGTAGCCTGTACCTGTCATGGATTTCTGGCTCAGTCAATTGAAACAGTGTGACACACAGTCTGTACACACGCTCTTCCCGTCTCCAGATCCTCACTCCTGCTGCTCTCAAACGTAGCCGCCTTGCTATGACGTAGAGGGCTGCCATTGTGTTCACACTGTTGCATTTTGGAGCTGTTTTTATGCACTGCACCTGATTACCACCTGTCTGGATCAGTGGTAAATAACGCTTTGTTAATACCGATTTTGGTCAAAATCGGTATTACCGAATTTTGCTACATCGCATTTCTGATTTTTTTATCGATTTGTTATTTACTGATTCAGTATTTTTTGTTTCGGTGTTCACCAATCGGTAAATAAGGAATCGTAACTGTTTCCCTTGGATTTACCGATTCGTTATTACCGATGGCATTCGGTAATACATACATCGCACAGGGCTAATATGGCTGAGATACCCGCCACCCCCTCTCAACACAATCCCCAAGAATTGGGAAACCGGAAACAGTTCTTGAACTTTTGGAAGGCGGGAAGGGAGTTACCCTTCCCGGCCGTATTTATTAAAATATGAAACAAAATAACATTAAAATAACAGTTTCATATTATGTACAATTTCATTTCCACATTACGATGTTTGGCTAACCTTAACAGATCTCTAATACAAAGGTTCTCCTAGCCGAACTAACATCCTACAAAACATTTGACTTGAAATTGTACATCCTAACGTTAAGGGCCAACGGCAAGGTCGTAACCGGTGTCAGATCCCTAAACCAGAAATACCCCCCTCACTTGTGAGAGGAGCGACCGCACAGAGGCGTACCTCAAGTGCATCTACCAATTTCCCTTTGTACTTGACGGGGGCCCCAATAAACTCGACGCCATTTAACGGTCGTTCGAGGACTCGTGTGAGGTGTCTAAAAGGTAGCGTAAACCCCCTCCCGCACCCCACACAACTTACCCATCTGCCGTCGCAGATGTCCTGGCCCCGGGAAATTCCCCAGGAGGGGCCGTAGCCCCTCCTATCCAGGAAGGGGCCTTGACCACCTTTCCTTTCCTTCCGGCGGCCTCTCCTTAGACAGGACCGCCTCCCCGTTGAGGGGCCAATTGGCCACCTCCCCCGAGCGCTCCCATCCGTAATGGGTGACGCCCCCTCATAGGGATCTTCGAATTACTGCTCACCGATCATGACCTTACCGCCCGGCCAAAATAAATACGACAATTCTACCTAAGTTACTAAGATTACAAAGCAAACATCACTTATTACCAAGCGTAAATACTGATCAATCCTTGTTCCAAATTACTTTATTTGCAAAACATACTGAAAATAACCAATCGTTATTGCATCTTAAGAAATTTCACGACAATCATCACAACCTGTAAGAAAACAGAGAAAACAAAAAAGATACTATATCAACTGTATTTACAACGAATCGCTGTCCTCAGGGGCTGGTGGGTGGGTCAAAATTGGCTCTTCGTTCCGTCTCGAGCTCACGTGCAGCGGGGAGGTGCAGCTTCAGAGCACAGGAACAAGAGGATGCTTTCTTGGCTTCCGCTCCTTTTATCCGTCTTCAGGGTGGGCGTAAACCCGCCCCCGCCTGCCTCCGAGGGCGTGGCCGGCCGCGTCGGTGTCTAGGCCAGCCCACTCTAGGGCGGGAAAAAGGCGCGCCCCGGCTACGCCGCTTCGGGCATACCAGCCGAGACTCGCCTCCCGCCCAAGATGGCTTCCCGGGGGGATCGTGGTACTCCACCATACGTTCGGGGGGACCGAATGGTCGCCCCTTTCCATATGGCTGAGATACCCGCCACCCCCTCTCAACACAATCCCCAAGAATTGGGAAACCGGAAACAGTTCTTGAACTTTTGGAAGGCGGGAAGGGAGTTACCCTTCCCGGCCGTATTTATTAAAATATGAAACAAAATAACATTAAAATAACAGTTTCATATTATGTACAATTTCATTTCCACATTACGATGTTTGGCTAACCTTAACAGATCTCTAATACAAAGGTTCTCCTAGCCGAACTAACATCCTACAAAACATTTGACTTGAAATTGTACATCCTAACGTTAAGGGCCAACGGCAAGGTCGTAACCGGTGTCAGATCCCTAAACCAGAAATACCCCCCTCACTTGTGAGAGGAGCGACCGCACAGAGGCGTACCTCAAGTGCATCTACCAATTTCCCTTTGTACTTGACGGGGGCCCCAATAAACTCGACGCCATTTAACGGTCGTTCGAGGACTCGTGTGAGGTGTCTAAAAGGTAGCGTAAACCCCCTCCCGCACCCCACACAACTTACCCATCTGCCGTCGCAGATGTCCTGGCCCCGGGAAATTCCCCAGGAGGGGCCGTAGCCCCTCCTATCCAGGAAGGGGCCTTGACCACCTTTCCTTTCCTTCCGGCGGCCTCTCCTTAGACAGGACCGCCTCCCCGTTGAGGGGCCAATTGGCCACCTCCCCCGAGCGCTCCCATCCGTAATGGGATCTTCGAATTACTGCTCACCGATCATGACCTTACCGCCACAGGCCGGATAGTTGACCTGCTATCCGGACCCCCCACAAAACACTCCTACCTAAAGGTCATGCTGTAAACCCCTTAACCAGGCTATGAAGTCTCCTATGAGTAACTCGTTCCCCACCCGGGACAAATGAACACCGTCCCCCAAATACATACTGTCCCCTTTGATACAACCATGCGAAACAGAATGCAGTGTATTTGAACGAAACAATCTACTCACTTTGTTATTTATCTTCCTTACTGAATGATTCAGTGCAGTAACCGAAATAGCCCCCCGCCACACTTTCCGTGGGATCATATGGGACCATGCAATTGTGCACCCTGGAACTCTTCTTGCCAACCAACTTACTGTGGAAAGCATTGCCTCAAGAAGAAGTCGTCTACCAGTGGCCACCAGATCGTTACCCCCAAGATGGACTATGATTATAGACGGCGGTGACCTCGTCCGCTCTAACAAACCCTCAAAAAAGAATTGAAACTGGTCAATACAGAGCCCGCCCTTTCCGTAGAAGGACACCCTGTACCCGTATTCCCCAGCCACGTGACTCATATCACCTGCTTTGAATACGTCCGCGGCACGCCTCACATATGAGTGGCCCACGACCCACACCTCCTTATTCGCAGACGGTGATTTCTGACCGCTGGTCCCCAGGAGTCGGGTCGACTGTACAGTCCGCCCCGCTTCGTAAGCTTGCGTAACTGAAAATCAAACAGAGACAAGAAGCGTGAGTATATCATTACAGCTTCACAACATGTGCAACCGCACATACCTTTTATAACAGTTAGAGGACCAACGCCCCACACGTTTCACTTGCTCCACACTCAGACCCCTGGCTGTAGCCTCAGTAGCAGCCCCTATCCGAAAGGAATGGGTCCCGAACTCGCCGGGGTTCAAGCCTGCGGCCGAAATAGACATCGCAAGCACCCTCCGGAACTGAAACCTCGTCAGTGGGGTGGCGTCAGCGTGTCTCAACAAGGTCCCCCCCCATGCTGCCACCCTCTGCGCTAAATATTTCTCTACGCACACAACAGGGCACATGGAAGACCCGGGGATCCTCTGAATGATTACGCAGTCCCCGATTGCACCCTGATCGGATTTGGACCTAACAAACGAGACCGTCATCGTCTCCTCCCTGACCTGAATGTGTTCCCGGCACAGTCCCCCCATCGTATCTTGCTTGTTCTTTGCCACTAATTCGCTTACCCGCATAGCCCCATGGAATGCTAGTGCAAATGCGGCTCGGAACAACACTGCTTCGTACTGGGATGAACACGTTGCCGGTAGTACGGACAATAACAGGGTCAACCTATCCAGACCTATCGGGTGCCTATCGTCTACTCTGCGACCCTCAAGGCGTTGCCACCCACGTAGCGCTTTCTGCACAACGAAAGACGCTGTCGGGTCCTGGATCCCATGAGCCTTTGCCATAAAGGAAATGGCGGCCCGATGCCTCTGGGCCGTAGCTACTGATTTGCCTGCCTGATGTAAAGAGAGCAGGAATTTCACTACAAACTCTTCCTGACCCCAAAGCTCCCCCCCAAAAAGGCCCAATAGGAACGGAACGCCCCTTCATATGCCTTCCTCGTCCTGGGTGCTAAACTCTCTCCCACGAGGTTTTGTAGTTCGGGGCACCGAGAGACCAGAGAGCTTCGGGAAAGGGTGCCACCACCGGGTCCGCTGTGGGCAGAAAACCCCAGAAGGCCTGCATACGGAAACGAGAAAGCGCATCAGCCGCTTGGTTCATCACCCCCGGCACGTGTCGCGCCCTAAACAGTACATTCAGTTGCATGCATAACAACACAATTTCCTTGAGCAGTCTCAGAATCAATTTGCATCGTGCTGCCTGACTATTGACACACTCAACCACGGTCATGTTATCAGACCAGAACACCACAGAGTGATCCCTAAACCCTTCAGGCCATGTTTTCAAAGCCACCAGAATAGGGAACAGTTCGAGAAAAGCAATGTTACTCGTCAACCCGCACTCATGCCACCATGACGGCCATTTTTGAGCCGACCATTGTGTACCCAATATGGCGCCAAAACCCATACTCCCCGCCGAATCTGTCCAAAGCCCCAACTCCTCGGAAGACACCGCTGGTTTGTTCCAGACAATTCGACCATTGAAATCCGCCAGAAATGCCAACCAAATGCGCATGTCCTGGCGAACCTCTGCCGAGAGTCTCGTGCGGTGATGTCCTTCCTTCAAGCCGACCATGGATTGTGCAATCGAGCGGGAAAAGGGGCGCGCCATCGGTATCACTCTTAGGGCAAAATTCAACTGACCCACCACCTGTTGCAATTGATGCAGGTTTACTTTCGTTGCACGAATACATGTCTCAAGGGATAACCTGAATTTTAACACTTTTTCCTTGGGTAATCGAAAACAACCTTCCACCGAGTCGAGCTCGATCCCCAGAAACTCGATCAAGGTCGAGGGACCCACAGTCTTACCTGGCGCCAATGGCACACCGAATTGATTCATTAGGACACAAAATTCATGTAAAGCCTGTCCACACTCAGGATCCCCGGCTGCCCCCAAAAACAGAAAGTCATCGAGATAGTGCATAACATGTTGAAAACCTGTCTTCCTTGTGAATACCCACTGCAGAAAACAACTGAACTTCTCGAAATAGGCACATGAAATCGAGCATCCCATTGGCATACATCTATCCATGTAATAGCGACCCTGAAACTGAAAACCAAGGAGACGCTGATCGTCTGGGTGTACCGGGAGCAACCGGAACGCTGACTCGATGTCCGATTTTGCCATCAGCGTCCCGGGCCCCAGGCGATTCAACATGGCAACGGCCTCATCGAAAGATGCGTACCGCACCGAACACACTTCCGGGTCTATCGCGTCATTCACGGAGAGACCACGTGGGGCTGACAAATTATGTATCAGCCGAAACTCACCCGGGTCCTTCTTGGGGACCACCCCTAGAGGAGAACAAACAAAGTTAGCAACCGGTGGCAAATCGAATGGACCGGCGACACGACCTCGAGTCACCTCTTTCCCAATCTTTACCTGCACCACCGCCGTGTGCTGCAAGACCGACAGTTGGTTCTTACAGTTTGGTACACCCTGAAAATCCCCCACTGGGATGCGGAAACCATATGAAAACCCGTTTCGTAACACCCCAGCGGAAGCATGATCCTGGTATTCGCTGAGCCAAGGAATCATTGCCATGGTATCAATCGGGGTAGGTAAAGGCGCCCCTCGGACTGTATTAGACCTGTTTGGCGCCTCCCTTACCACCGTTATCACCCGTTTTGGCTCTGCACATGGACTCAGGATGGGATGGCTGCCCACACCCTCCACACTCATGTCTGAATTTGCATGACCCCTGGGGCCTCGTACATTTCCCTCTGTTAAAATTCCAACAGATCCCTCTTTTACCTGTGTTGCCACTCGGCTTCGAGTGGTACTCGTTACCTGCACCCGTCCGAAAGGGTGTCCCAGAGTTTTGGCGGGAAGATTCCCCCCCGTTACTCCCTACCAATGGTACCTTCAACATTCCTGTACTCTCCATTTTTTGCCATGACACGGAGTCGTAACAATCCCAAGTCAACAATGGGTTGTGTTCTTTAGCTTTTCTAAACAGATTGTCATAGCAGAACCACTGATTGCCCCCATATGCCACAGAATACTCCATAATACGCGACTGATAAATGGGTAACTCGGTCAGCAACTCGGGCCTGCGCTCGCCCATGATGGAGGTAAAAATGCCCCACGCTCTGCCCCAAGTACCAATGGTCTCGTCGACCTTAAAGGCGGCCATTTTCGCGCGCCAAACACTCGGATGCATGAGCTCCTTTTGACTCTTCACATGCTCTATCTCGTAATGGTCGGTAAACAATGAAAACATGTTTACATACTTATCCGCCCAAATCAATTCCTTAATTTCTTGTGGGACGTGCTGGGCAATCTTCTCCCTTCGAGAAGGTACAGACCCCTCCCCCGCAATCGGCAATGGCCGCTTACCTGAAGTAGACCCCGCGCTTGTCGCCGAACTTGGACCTGCTGTACTTCCAGCCGCCGGAACCTGTGGGGGAACAGAAGATGTTGCCTTCGCAGCCTCCCTAGATTCCCGCAGTTGCCTCATTACTGCCCGGGCGTCGTCAGCCGTGGCGCCCTCGCTATCGTTTCCCAACCACGCTGCCAATTGTGCCGCTAACTCGGGGGGCATATCCTCCCTGTTCACGGGGGTGACCACCACAGGGATTGGATTCCCCTCTTTCGGCACCGGGATTGGCTCCTCACGTGGCGTTTCGGGAACCGGGGTGTCTCCCCCAAGTGCTCCCCTTCTGGGCCTCTTGCTTTTTCCACCGGGGACTGTTCCCTGCAAAGGCCGTTTCGGTCCTCCCTCCCCGTCCTTAGCCTCCACCTTTTTCTTCAGATCGGCTATCTCCTTCATGAGCATGCGGAGCATCTGCTCGGTACCGACCCGCTTTCCGACTTTCTTGGGCATTCTCAGACGGGATATCTGTAAGACAAAAGAAAGATTACAACGCTCAAAATTGGCTCTTCGTTCCGTCTCGAGCTCACGTGCAGCGGGGAGGTGCACCTTCAGAGCACAGGAACAAGAGGATGCTTTCTTGGCTTCCGCTCCTTTTATCCGTCTTCAGGGTGGGCGTAAACCCGCCCCCGCCTGCCTCCGAGGGCGTGGCCGGCCGCGTCGGTGTCTAGGCCAGCCCACTCTAGGGCGGGAAAAAGGCGCGCCCCGGCTACGCCGCTTCGGGCATACCAGCCGAGACTCGCCTCCCGCCCAAGATGGCTTCCCGGGGGGATCGTGGTACTCCACCATACGTTCGGGGGGACCGAATGGTCGCCCCTTTCCAATACTGGTCGATAAAGCCGAAATTTACCGATTTTCGGCTTTACCGACCGGTATTTGGCCACCTACATCTGGCCCAATATTGTTTATTTTGCAAAGGTCCTGCACTATGGGCAGTTACCACTAGGATTCTGCAGGAATTTAACAGGTGAGTTACATGGACTCCCCATAATCTCTTTCAAAATGCTTTGCTGAATCATTGTCTCGATTACTGAAGTTATTCTGGCAATCGTTTCAGGGTCAAGTTATACTGTGGTGTTCTGGGATATTCTGCACTTGGCTTTATATGTGTCAGGCAGGCACAACTCCCTTAATGAGTCCAATCTTCTTCTCTGAAAAATCCCAAAACCTCAGTGTCTCTAAGATCCAAGGGTAATTCTTCATTTGTCATCATAAGGTACAGTGCAACAACTGGATTTTGATTAACCATTTAAAAGCAACATCTTCATAGTGGATCTGAAACTCCATGCCTCTTGTTGTGCAGTAAATAGTGCAATTCAGCTTGCACAACAAGCCACGTCCCTACAAATTCACAGGGTTTGAAACGCAAACCCCAACCGGATGATTATCCTCAACATTTCCTATTCTTACAGGCACATCCTTAGTAATAGGATTCCTTATTTGTTGATTAACATCTTAACAACTTGAGTACATCTTTCCAAAAATGGTAGTTCTGGAACTCCACTGTTCTTACAGTAGAGCTGGTAGTACTGTATCAACCAAAAACGATACAGTGTGGCCATTTACCTCACCATCTACAAATGGGCCACTCTGGTCTACTTCCAAGACTGCGCCAGCACTCAATCTTCCTCCCCTCTCGGGCACCGTCAGGAGGACTGATCAGAGCTAATATTCTCAATGGGTTCAAACATAGGATATTGATGGCATGGAATATTACTCTGGAAAGAATTCTGGTTCATATTAGGCGCCTGATTCAAAACGAATCTGGGACCATTGGCAGCTTGCTGTGGCATTGGGGATGGTGGAACTTGCATCACTGTGGCTTGTGGTGCATTATTATTTTGAGGCCTCACTCTGGGTACATCTTGCGACTGCATATAATTATTGTTCTGAGACTGTGTAAACCCTGGATTCTGACATTGATTTTAAGGATTTTGATTACATTACAGTTTCCAATGCTCCAACCTATTACAGTAGTGGCACAGATTAGATGTTTTCAACTTGGCTACATCAATTCTGGTACTTCAATAGTGATATCCTGACCCTTATCGTGTGACTGAAACCCATCTCCACCTTGCATGATAGGATCTCCCTGCGGGTACACTCCCTGCATTTGGGATGCATTTCCAACAAATTGCGGACCTTTTGAGCAGCATTCATTGGTGCTACCATGAGTTTCTCCTTCAATTTCTTCCTCCTCATATCACTTTCATTATTGCAATATTTAGTATCCCTCAAGATGTCATCAACGGACTTAGTCTGCCAACATATCAAATGCTGTTGAATCATCATGCTAAACTCAGGCCTCAATCCTGTCTGAAACATAGACACAAAATGTCCCATTTCCTTAGGCCCCAACGTTTCCATTCCACTGTACTGTACAAATGCATATAACAATCTCTCATAATTTGCGTGAATCGTCTCTTTCGATTCCTGGGTCATACGGTCAAACTTGACCCAGTCAATATCTTGGGGCGACAGTTTAGACTTTAATCACGTCATCACCTGGTTGTACTTTCTCATTACTATGGGTGATGTACCATTAGTCAAAGGGCCTCTCACTGTTTAACTCCCCGGCCACTCTGTGGCTATTTTAAATGCAGGCCACAAATCACTTGGAACCGCAATATCAACCAGAGTATTAAAATCAGTCCACAAAACCTTTGAAATGTTCACAAACAGCTCAACTTCTTTGTATCATTCCACACGTTTCTCTCTTAACCTCAGAAATCTTTAGTGAATGACACAAGATCACTCCAAGGTATATGAACATAACCTCCACCGGGTACCTCTCATAAAAGAAAACTTGTTGTTACCGCCCCTCCCTCTCCTGAAGGAGGTGGTCCCCCATTGATCTTTTGGGACTTTTCCTTTTTGACCATTTGACTTCCCACTTATCCAGAGCACTCCAAATCCGAAAGCTGTGAATTAACTCCCGAATTTGCATTTTCACCCCTGATTGCAAAAGTAGCACCAGTGGCTCTTCTGTAAAGCTGTTGTCCGCTCCAAATCTACTTATTTCTGAGCTATTTCAGATAATTTATCATGAACTTGTCTTGCTCTCCTAGCAACATCCTTGCTCACAAAGAGAAGCAAAATGTGTTGATAAATGTCTATTCGAGCCAATTCAAGACTTACACTTAACATCTTGTCTAATTCAAGTTTTAATCCAGCTACAGCCTCCAAATGCACTTTCAATGATGTCTTGATCTTTCCTTGACTTATTCCTGTACTTCCGCTTTCATTCGTGGTGCCATTGAGAACCTTCAGCCAATCGTCTAAGTCCTGGTCATCGAGTCTATGAGGCACCTCAGAAGTCTTTGGTAATGGTCCTACTCTGGGGGTACTACTATACACTTTCAGGGGTGGCTCCCAGGTGAGTGAATCCAAATCTGGCAACCCCTGAAGTGACCTCAAAGGTCCAAATTCGGCCTGATTTGCCATCGGGTCTGCAATCTCACCTCAATGGGAACTCACCTTAATTGGTACAAGGTAATAAAGCTCACCTTTGAGCCTTCTCTGGGGCTCTTGACTCAGTTGGAATAGCCAGATTTTGTGTAGCACTCCCCGTGGAGATGGAATTATATATAAGACTTCAGCGCCAATGGTTACCAGAACAGTAAGAGTGTCTTGAACATTTGAAGCTACAGAAGTATCTGGGGCACAAATCCCTAAGCTCTCTCCCATCGAATTTTGATTCACATTCACAGGGGTGGCCCCTGCTGATTAGGGCTCACACTCACTGGTGCTGTAGCAATTCCAGAATTTCCATTAGCATTTACGCTTCCATCTACACTTGTTTGCGTCTCATTATATGGAGGCGGACGCTCCATCAATACATCTAAAAGATTATCACTAGTGTCACTGTCACAGTTTTCATCTCTCTCACCTGATTCCCTTGCCTCGTCTCCTCTCTCTCTTGTTCTTCACCTGACTGCCCCAAAAAACCAGACAGCGTTCAGTCTCCCATAAACTGCAATTGCTTTCAGGATTATTTCTTGGAGAAAGTAAGAACCATCATCCAGGACATAAAAAATGGGCCGCTTAATGGAATGGCTACACCTATAATCCCTCAAAATCAAACTGACTGTGCTATCACACTGTTTCCAGAGATTGACATCTTGAGCCTGCAGCAGTTGATGGCCAGAATCAAATCTGGATCTCCAGCGGACCCTTGTCCACCTAAAGTTTTTCAGGCAGCCCGTCCACTATTGGAGGAGCAAGTCATCCATCTCCTAAATAGATCCCTGGAATTAGGACAACTACCAGCAGCACTTAAGGAAGCGCGGGTAAGACCGCTGTTGAAAAAACCTGGCGCAGACCCCGCAATACTAAAAAACTATAGGCCGATCTCTCAGCTACCATTCCTCTCTAAAGTACTGGAGCAACATGTATTAAAATCTTTGTCCATGTACTTGGAGTCCCACTCCCTGCTTCACGAACGACAAGCAGGGTTCCGAGCACACCACAGCACCGAGTTGGTGATGCTCTCGGTGCTGGATGAATTGAGAGGCTTGGCTGACGGTAAAAAACCGAGCGCCCTGATTTTATTAGACCTTTCAGCGGCGTTCGATACCGTCAGTCATGCGCTGCTACTGGAAAGGCTGAGTGACTTTGGCATCAAAGGCCGGGCTTTCGAGTGGTTGCAGTCCTTTCTGTCAGGAAGGACACAAAGAATACAACTCGGAGAAGAAATCTCCGCAGTGGGAGAAATAGAATTTGGGGTACCTCAGGGCTCGGCCCTATCCCCACTGCTGTTTAACCTATATCTGCAGCCTCTGATTGCCTCCCTGGCGAGTATGGGCTGCACAGTATATAACTACGCAGACGACACGCAGCTGCTGCTGAGTGTTGACAATACAAACACCGCCCAACTCCACACTCAGAATATTTTGAGACACACGGTCCAGTGGATGACAGGAAACCTCCTAAAAATCAATCCAGACAAGACTGAGGTCTTGGTTATTTCATCTACCACCTCACCATGGTGTGACCTCTACTGGCCTGCAGAGTTAGGTCCAGCCCCAAAACCCAGTTTGAACGTGAAGAGCCTGGGGATCAAACTGGATTGTGACCTCTCTATGGTCAGCCAAATCTCTTCAGTGGTGGGCAGCTGTACTAATATCATCAGACAGCTACGGAAATTAGTGCCTATCATTTCCCAATCTATGCTACGTTCCATTGTCGCAGCTACTGTGATTTCACGCATAGATTATGGAAATGCCCTCTACCTTGGCCTACCAAAAACCTTGATAAATAGGCTACAGGTGGTGATGAATGATGCCGCTCGTCTTATCTTCAGACAGCCAAGACACACTAAAGCATCCCCCCTGCTACAAAGCCTCCACTGGCTCCCTATTAAGGAGCGAGTGGAATTTAAAAATCTGTGCATCGCCCATAAAGCCATCTATGGCATGGCACCTGCTTACATCAAAGATCGCCTGGCAATGTATAGCCCAAAGAGAGCTCTTAGGTCCTCAGACTCTCAGCTATTAGTCTGCCCTCGGTACAAACTTGCCACCAAGGGCGGTAGAGCCTTTTCGGTGCTGGTTCCGCATTTATGGAGCACACTACCTGAGCCACTACGAAAGGAAGGAAACCTCCTACGTTTCAGAAAGGGGCTGAAAACGCTGTTGTTCAGGAGAGCCCTGTGAGCCACGTAGGCTAGTGGATGCCCTCTGTACTGTCAAAGTTGTTGTTTACCATCGATTCCCGAGCGCTTAGAGGCCTGAAGGTGATTGAGCGCGCTACAAATCAAAAATAACAATAACAATAACAAATTGATCACCAGTCAACGCCAGATACAACTTAGCTCTCTCTATCTTGTCTGTTCGCCACTTCTTCTATTCCGTTTCCCATCTTGCATCCAAATATGTATGCACTACCTTTCTAACTTTTCCTTGATATCTCTCTTTCTCTCTAGCATTAGCTGCATGCTCCCAGGCATTGAACTCTTCACACTGTGTTGGTCTAGGATGTGGTTTCATCTCATAAAGAATCCTCGTCAAGTTTTCAATGACTCTCAAATGAAATGAACCATAGCGTGGAAATGCCAGTGCACTTTCTTTCTCAGTGATTTTGTGCCATTGTTTAACCACTCCTCCCCTGCCCTGCTCAGAGAGCAGAGCAGCACCACCCAACCCGCAAAGGAAACATAAAATGATAATAACTCAAAGTTATTATCGTTTTATATTTTCTTTAATTCACTGCTCAAAAGAAGTGAGGCGCCCTCCTTTGCCATAGCAGAGGAGCCGCCACTGATCATTTTCGAACAAGAGGAGCTTCTAGTATGATAAGCCAAGCACAATATTCAACCATAACTTGGGCCTCTAATCCCTCTACTAGAAAGGGGCTATCGAGGAATGGTATGTTGGTAATCAATAGCATTGTCTAGCTTCTGGTTAAATGTCAAATTCCAATCAATGCACTTCATCTACACATTCCCTTAATATTGCCAACTGTTCCTCTGAAATCTTACAAAAAAAAGCTGTGCATGGCAAGTTCCTCCAACTTCCCAGTACCACTCTTTGCACA
Source organism: Lissotriton vulgaris (assembly GCF_964263255.1). Classification (NCBI taxonomy): domain Eukaryota; kingdom Metazoa; phylum Chordata; class Amphibia; order Caudata; family Salamandridae; genus Lissotriton; species Lissotriton vulgaris. The sequence continues at coordinate 1,540,419,763 of NC_141687.1, read as the reverse complement.
TACACATAGTGTCGTATGCTACCCATCCAAAATGTGCTTCAGTCCCACTGGGAGGTATGAAGCACCATAAACGCTACAAAACCATACATCCCATGCATTAAACTGGGATACACAGTACCAGATGCACATCTTCTCATTTGGCTATACATTCATTGTGATCTGTGGCAACAACTACCCTCCTCATTCCTGACTTGCAGTCCGGCTAGAAGAAGCGTATACACACACGGAATAACAGATTGGGAAGGGAAAAATCAGAAGCCTCATGTATGAGCCCTTGCGTCACTTTTACGCCGCCGGTGCGTCACTTTTTGTGACGCACCAGTGGCGTAAAAAATGCGCCTTGTTGCGCCATATTTACAAAGTGACGCATCTAGGTAGATGCGTCACTTTGTAAACCCCTGCGCCACATTATACCTGCTCCAGGTATAATGTATGCAAGGGGGGCGTTTTGATGCAAGAAAGGGTCGTAGAAGTGACGCAGTGAAATCTATGAGATTTCACTGCGTCACTTCTAGGACGCCGTTGCGTCAAAATCTTGAGCCTGCCTCATAGCAGGCGTAAGACTGACGCAGGTCCTTTCACATGGAGCTTGCCCCATGCGAAAGGACGCATTGCTGGAGTTGCGTCACTTTTGTGACACACTCCAGCAATGCGTCACTTTTGCGCTTACAGATACGTCAGAAATACTGACATATCTGTAACTCCTTGCGCAATGATGCGTCATAATGTAAATATGATGCATCATTGGTGTCGCAAGGAGGGCGCAATGAAAAGTGACGCATCGCTGTTTTCACGCAGCGATGCGTGACTTTTCATAAATGAGTCCACAGGTTTGTCTCCCACCTGCAGGCCCGTCCATGCAGCAGGCTTTCTTGTGCTGTCCGAAAGGGCAGTAGCTATTCTCAGCAGGCACAGAAGGAAAACGTTCAATTGCCTCCCCACCGCCCCCCTTCTACAGAGGACAGGTTCGCTCACATTGTCCTAAGAGGGAGGTGGGGGTGGGAGAGAGAGCACGAGAGAGAGCTTCAACGATTTTCAGCTTTCCAGGCAAAATAGAATTTTGACATGTGGAGCACTCTCAATGCACTGGGGCCTTTTTCAGCAATTTGGTAACACTACTATTTGGTGCACCTTAAGACAACGTTTCTCTCCTGCTGGCACAGAGGGGACATGCTCTCTCACCCTGCTTTATAGGGCACACGCTCTCTTAGTTTGTCCCTAAAGGGCTTGCTCTTTCAGCCCATGCTGAGAGGGAGATCGGGTCTATCGGTAAGAAGCTGCCAAGAAATCGGCTCGCCTCCAAAACGTAATTCGCATTAAATCTTGTATCATGCATCAAACCATTAAACCTGCCTGAGCCAGTTAGCTCCACGAGGGAGTTGAACCGAGATGAGTTGACTATGGGCCTTTTCATGGGGAGGCCGATATCCTGCCAACACATTATGAAAGTGGAGTGAGCCTGAAATGAATATTTTCAGAGAAAGTTTACTGAGGGCGGAGGTCCCAAAGCATATTAAGGGAAGGTATGATGAATTACCCAGCAAGCTAACACATGCTAAGCTAAATGGAGCAAAGGTGATGCAGGCTAAAGTACACAGAACACACATTTAAAACATGATATGTCTTAAAGCAGTAGTGTCTCTGAAAGGGCGACAACAGGCCTAATTCTGCAAATTATAACTGAGGGCTGTTTTTACATGGAAAATATGGGGGAAAGAAGGGAGGCTTGGTGTGTCCCCATATATTGGGGCCTCTGCTCCGAAAGCACATTTCTGGGCGTGCGTCCAGCAAGGAGGTCTGGTCTGCAATAGAGATTGTTTTGCGAAGCAGGGAACAGCTAGTCAGACAGAAAGTCTGGCCAACGTAATATGTGAAAAAGGCAATGTCCTTTACCAGCATGAGGTCAGCTGTTGGCAGGCCTGAGACTGAAGGCAAATGCAAATCGGCCCCTCAAACAGCTCATTCAAGCTCAGCCCTCTCCTCTTTTCCAGCATACAGGAGCGATTTTAATCGTTTTATATAGTTATTACAGTTATTGGTTACACGTGGAAGGTTTCAGGTGAGGTACCGGCATTCTGGCACAGTTTCCAAGAGACCACGTCATGTATGGCACCTTCCTCCAGTCCTGTCGTTTTAGCCATTGCCCCCTCTGCATTCTGGAACTTGTAGTTTCATTACAAGGGTAGGCTAACAAGTCAAAAATATGAGAACTTACTCAGGCGTCATATATCACATGGATTCACTGGTCATAGTATAAATAGACTGATTGACTGATAGGTAGATTATAAAATTGTGTAACAAACCAATGTCTCTGAAAGGTCTTTGAAATTATGCAGCAATGGTTGGTCAAATTATGCACAATGGTTGACTAAATTATGTAAAAGAAAACACAACATATGCAGTTTATGTAGCAATTTCGTGGAAATATTTTGCTACCTTGTCATACATTGTGGGAATTCTAAAGGTACCGTGGCTCTGTGAATTGTGAATTTAACAAGGAGTCATTTGTGTAGATTCCTCAAGGTTTTCTCAAAGAAACTAACAGTAATTGTGAATTTAACAAGGAGTCATTTGTGTAGATTCCTCAAGGTTTTCTCAAAGAAACTAACAGTTAAAATAAAAAAATATGAAAAATGTGTAGGAAAAAAACAACAATTTTTTACAACATTCTCATCTGTAAATTCTTGTCACAATGGTCGATTTACAAAAGCAATATGGTACGTGCGCTAGAACCCTCTGGTTGTAGGGATAAATTGGGTTTGTAGGTTCTCCAAGAACCCAATGTACGGAGAGCTAAAAAGTGACCTGTACCTTGCAATGGCTTTTCATTGTGCATTGAGTATAGAGCAATTCATATGTTAGACATATAGGGCATTTTACAAAATGTCTGCTTTCTTACACACTGGCTTATATTTGGAAGGCACAAATGTAAATCAATCCTATTGGTAATAGGACATTTTCTACTATTCTGTGGTCCGACATATCTGCTGAAAAAAAATGGTATCCCACTTGTGTGACGGGTTCTAGCACATGCTACACAACACACCCCAAAACCAGGCATGGCCGGTCCAGGTAAGAGTGGTGGGGAAGGGTGGGGGGGAGTCGACAGACGATGGGATAAGGAAAATAAAATAAATATCACTTACCGTGCGCTTGCCACGTCGCCGACTTGGTGATGCAATGAGAGCAAGGCAAGTGGTTTTATTTATTTTTATTTTATTTTCCGTATCCCATCGTCTGTCGACTTCGTCCACCCCGCTGCCCCATCACTCTTACCTGGACCAGCAGTGACAGCAAAATACTTGACCAGGCAGCATCATATTTTACCCAGCAGAGGCCATGCTTTTCTTAAAATGTAAAAACAACAGTTGAAGGACAGAATGCAGAACAATGTCATACATTCCCCCCCAGTACAGAGATCAGGGCCTAAATCCATCGTTTTTTGCTCCCCACACCACCCCAGTTCAGACATGGCCATATGCAAATCAGCCTTGACCCTGTGCCTCATGGGAACAGTCCAGCCCGAACTGCCAAGCCATGTCTTCCCTGGACCGGAATCAAGCATCCTAGGACCGGTTTCTGGCTATCAGCCGTCTTCAGCCAGGATAGCTTGACTCCAGTGGCGTGGAGAGCACAGGACTCACATCTGAGCATACCCATCTCACTCGGGGTGACAAATGCAAAAACAACAGTTGATGGACAGAATGCAGAACAATGTCGTACATTCACCCCAGTACAGAGATCTGGGCCTAAATCCATCGTTTTTTTGCTCCCCACACCACCCCAGTTCAGACATGGCCATATGCAAATCAGCCTTGACCCTGTGCCTCATGGGAACAGTCCAGCCATAACTGCCAAGCCCAGTCTTTCCTGGACCAGAATCAAGCATCCTAGGACCGGTTTCTGGCTATCAGCCGTCTTCAGCCAGGATAGCTTGACTCCAGTGGCATGGACAGCACTGGTCTCAGGTTTGAGAATACCCATCTCACTCAGGGTGACAAATGCAAAAACAACAGTTGATGGACAGAATGCAGGACAATGTCATACATTCACCACAGTCCAGCCCGAACTGCCAAGCCATGTCTTCCCTGGACCGGAATCAAGCATCCTAGGACCGTTTCTGGCTATCAGCCGTCTTCAGCCAGGACTTGTCACCCCGAGTGGGAAGGTTATGCTCAGACGTGAGTCCTGTGCTCTCCACACCACTCGAGTCAAGCTATCCTGGCTGATAGCCAGAAACGAGTCCTAGGATGCTTGATTCTGGTCCAGGGAAGACGTGGCTTGGCAGTTCGGGCTGGACTGTTCCCATGAGGCAAAGGGTCAAGGCTGATTTGCATATGGCCATGTCTGAACTGGGGTGGTGTGGAGTGCAAAAAAACGATGGATTTAGGCCTAGATCTCTGTACTGGGGTGAATGTATGATATTGTTCTGCATTCTGTCCATCAACTGTTGTTTTTGCATTTGTCACCCCGAGTGGGAAGGGTATGCTCAGACGTGAGTCCCGTGCTCTCCACTCCACTGGAGTCATGCTATCCTGGCTGATGACGGCCGATAGCCAGAAACCGGTCCTAGGATGCTTGATTCCGGTCCAGGGAAGACTTGGCTTGGAAGTTCGGGCTGGACTGTTCCCATGAGGCACAGGGTCAAGGCTGATTTGCATATGGCCATGTTTGAACTGGGGTGGCGTGGAGTGCAAAAAACGATGGATTTAGGCCCAGATCTCTGTACTGGGGTGAATGTATGACATTGTTCTGCATTCTGTCCATCAACTGTTTTTTTTGCATTTGTCACCCCGAGTGGGAAGGGTATGCTCAGACGTGAGTCCTGTGCTCTCCACACCACTGTAGTCAAGCTATCCTGGCTGATGACGGCTGATAGCCAGAAACCGGTCCTAGGATGCTTGATTCCGGTCCAGGGAAGACGTGGCTTGGCAGTTCGGGCTGGACTGTTCCCATGAGGCACAGGGTCAAGGCTGATTTGAATATGGCCATGTCTGAACTGGGTGATGTCGAGTGCAAAATAACGATGGATTTAGGCCCAGATCTCTGTACTGGGGTGAATGTATGACATTGTTCTGCATTCTGTCCATCAACTGTTGTTTTTGCATTTGTCACCCTGAGTGGGAAGGGTATGCTCAGACTTGAGTCCCATGCTCTCCACACCACTGGAGTGAAGCTACCCTGGCTGATGATGGCTGATAGCCAGAAACTGGTCCTAGGATGCTTGATTCTGATCCAGGGAAGACGTGGCTTGGCAGTTCGGGCTGAACTGTTCCCATGAGGCACAGGGTCAAGGCTTATTTGCACATGGCCATGTCTGATCTGGGGTGGTGTGGAGTGCAAAAAAACGATGGATTTAGGCCCAGATCTCTGTACTGGGGTGAATGTATGACATTGTTCTGCATTCTGTCCATCAACTTTTGTTTTTGCATTTGTCACCCCGAGTGGGAAGGGTATGCTCAGACGTGAGTCCCTTGCTCTCCACACCACTGGAGTCAAGCTATCCTGGCTGATAGCCAGAAACTGGTCCTAGGAGGCCTGATTCCGGTCCAGGGAAGACGTGGCTTGGCAGTTCGGGCTGGACTGTTCCCATGAGGCACAGGGTCAAGGCTGATTTGCATATGGCCATGTCTGAACTGGGGTGGTGTGGAGTGCAAAAAAACGATGGATTTAGGCCCAGATCTCTGTACTGGGGTGAATGTATGATATTGTTTTGCATTCTGTCCATCAACTGTTGTTTTTGCATTTGTCACCCCGAGTGGGAAGGGTATGCTCAGACGTGAGTCCTGTGCTCTCCACTCCACTGGAGTCATGCTATCCTGGCTGATGACGGCCGATAGCCAGAAACCGGTCCTAGGATGCTTGATTCCGGTCCAGGGAAGACTTGGCTTGGAAGTTCGGGCTGGACTGTTCCCATGAGGCACAGGGTCAAGGCTGATTTGCATATGGCCATGTTTGAACTGGGGTGGCGTGGAGTGCAAAAAACGATGGATTTAGGCCCAGATCTCTGTACTGGGGTGAATGTATGACATTGTTCTGCATTCTGTCCATCAACTGTTTTTTTTGCATTTGTCACCCCGAGTGGGAAGGGTATGCTCAGACGTGAGTCCTGTGCTCTCCACACCACTGTAGTCAAGCTATCCTGGCTGATGACGGCTGATAGCCAGAAACCGGTCCTAGGATGCTTGATTCCGGTCCAGGGAAGACGTGGCTTGGCAGTTCGGGCTGGACTGTTCCCATGAGGCACAGGGTCAAGGCTGATTTGAATATGGCCATGTCTGAACTGGGTGATGTCGAGTGCAAAATAACGATGGATTTAGGCCCAGATCTCTGTACTGGGGTGAATGTATGACATTGTTCTGCATTCTGTCCATCAACTGTTGTTTTTGCATTTGTCACCCCGAGTGGGAAGGGTATGCTCAGACTTGAGTCCCGTGCTCTCCACACCACTGGAGTGAAGCTACCCTGGCTGATGATGGCTGATAGCCAGAAACTGGTCCTAGGATGCTTGATTCCGATCCAGGGAAGACGTGGCTTGGCAGTTCGGGCTGAACTGTTCCCATGAGGCACAGGGTCAAGGCTTATTTGCACATGGCCATGTCTGATCTGGGGTGGTGTGGAGTGCAAAAAAAACGATGGATTTAGGCCCAGATCTCTGTACTGGGGTGAATGTATGACATTGTTCTGCATTCTGTCCATCAACTGTTGTTTTTGCATTTGTCACCCCGAGTGGGAAGGGTATGCTCAGACGTGAGTCCCTTGCTCTCCACACCACTGGAGTCAAGCTATCCTGGCTGATAGCCAGAAACCGGTCCTAGGAGGCCTGATTCCGGTCCAGGGAAGACGTGGCTTGGCAGTTCGGGCTGGACTGTTCCCATGAGGCACAGGGTCAAGGCTGATTTGCATATGGCCATGTCTGAACTGGGGTGGTGTGGAGTGCAAAAAAACGATGGATTTAGGCCCAGATCTCTGTACTGGTTTGAATATATGACATTGTTCTGCATTCTGTCCATAAACTGTTGTTTTTGCATTTCTTAAAATGTAGTCAGTTTTGGATTTTGGGCCCTAGTTCACCTCCCAACCAGGAAAACCTACCATACCCAGACATTTCTGACAGTTCGATACATGCGGTGTCCAGGGTGGGGACATTTCGGAGATTCTAACTAGATGTTTATACCCTGAAGCCCTTGCAAACTTCAAAATGTGCCTAAAACATTGTTTTTTATAGCAATATTTTATTGAGTTTTGAACAGTTGATACACAAGACATATCATAGAGGATCCCGTAGAGAAACTATTACATTACAATGTAGTGGAGGTAAACATAGGAACAAAACAAAAGCAAAATTAGCGTCTTCCCAAGTCTAGCCTATAGATGCCACACCCTTCATAGATCCTCAGCTCTTCCACCAAGGAATGATCAAAGTTTTCAGGTAATGGCAGGACAATGCCCCGGTATTGGCCCAATACAGTCCATATTTTATAGCGCTTGAGGGGACATCCTCTAGCCTCGTATAGAGCATTTTCCATACTCATGCAATGGTCTAGCCCCTGCCTCATGTTCCAAGGACGGAGGGTCGCTGTCTTTCCAGGCACTAGCAATGTTTCTTTTCTCCATCACCAAATCCAGCCACAGCAGAGTAGTGCAATATCTGTCTGTAGCTCCCTGCTCTGTAATGTGGGGAGGACCAATTTAGGATTGCGAGGCAAGACCCAGCCCAACACTCACTCAAGGGTTGCCGACACCCCCTCCCAAAATGGGGACAATCGAGAGCATGCCCTTGTCATGTGTAGAAACTCTCCAGTTTCTAACAAGCACCACAGGCAAGTCAGTGAGTGTACTGCCCACATTTCCATTATCTAACCAGAATTTAGTAAACCCTATGTAGATATTTCCACTGTATGAGGCAAATCTTTGAGGCAATCTCTGCCTCGTGGGGGAGGCGCAAGCCTTCCTCCAATCTTCGCCCACGAGGTGCCCCAAGTCACTCACCCAGGCCTCTTTAACCTATCAAATGAGCTCGGTGTGTTAATCACCAGTGTTCAAATAATCTGCAAGATTTTACAGTCATGTCGTTCCTGTAGTATCTTGGCCTCTAGGTTTGTGTGGTCCAGTATGTCTATAAGTCCCCTGATATGTTGGGTGAGAGCGTGTCCCAATTGTAGGTATCTAAAATATAGTGAGCAATGAAGGTCATACTCTTTCAGCAACTCTAGAAAAGATTTCATATGGGACCCAATAGGTCGTCCCCCAATTTAGATATGCCAATTACCATCCCATGATTTGAAGCCCTCTAAGGACGTAACTTGTGACTGCAGAGTTCCTTGCCATAGCAGGCTTTTTTTGTCAATCATCCCTGCTATCCAAGGGCACTGTGGGTTTCTCGGCAAATCTGAAAAACCACCTTAGTTGTTCCCGAGAGATGCTCTGGAGAACCTCCTCCATTAAGCAGCAGAGGGAGGGGGATCTCTTGCATCGCCCAGCGCTCAGTGGCAAAGGCAGATCCATTGTGTCAGTGAACCACCACTCATTTATGACAATAAGGTGGATAACCCCGTAACATAAAAGTATATGGGGAGTTGCAATACCACCACTGTATGGAAATTTGTAACACTTGAGTTGGGCGATTCTCAGCATGCAAAGCCACCATAGTAAGTCCCTCAGCAAGAAATCAACTTCCTGAAAACCGAGAGGTCGGGAAGGGATAATTCTGCAACTGATACAGCAAATGAGGCAAAATGACCATCTTGAAAATAGCGAAGTGCCCAATAATGGATAGCGGTAGCGTCGTTCAGAAACCCAGATCCCAAGACACCTCTTCAAGATGGGGTTGGATTGAATATTGAATTCCCAGGCCTTGGTAGGGTGGCTGGACACATACACTCACAGGTACTGAAAATCTTACCAGAGGACACATATATCTGCTGCCCAATCAATCACCAATGAGGGACATGCCACAGAATATACTGAGGACTTTGATTTAATAATCATAAACCCAGAAAAAGCTCCAAGGATTTACAGACTCTGGAGGACTCAGGCCTCGAGTTAGGGTAATAATCCAAGTAAATCAGTGCGTCAAGAGCATATATTGCAATATTATCGGACATCCTCGTAGCCCGCTCCAGACCCCTGTGGTTCCGTGGTTCGAGGGTCTGTGGTTCGGAGATTCTGAACCCGTTCAATGAAGGTCGTCGGATATAGACAATTTTGGTATCAGCGGATCGCAAATGACGAGTGTGGTGTGTACGAGTGTTTTCGTAATAACCGATCAATGAGAACACTACGTATTCAGGGATTTCGTTTGAACCCTCGGGTTCCATTTTGTGTGCGGCAGCCATTTTGTGTGGTTGCCCTCACATAGGCCGATGACTATGGCCGAACGAGTCCTTGGGACACGTACACCTTAGCTGACTTTTGCGTGACCTGGCCGAAGTGACTCCCTTGCCCGAGGCTGACTTCGCTGAGCCAGTTCCTTGTTAAGCAGCTGGTCAGATAAAGATCAAAGAGAAGGACATTGCTTAGTTTATGGTACATGCACCCACCCTTCTATCTTGCTTCTCATCTGTTTCTGTTCCTTCCTTTATGGCTTAATTACTGATTTGGGTTGAGGTCTTTATGATGGGTTTGTCCGGTCTGATCGAACAGGAATGTTGGAATTTGCTTGGTCATCTCTGGTGGGCTGGACAACGGAAAGTGGGATTGTCGTCATGCGATATGTTTGAAATGCCACTGTTTCATTGGTCAGTTTGAATGTAATTGATGCTAGCCAGGAATGTGATTTTTGGCATAACGACGATGCTCCGCTCCATGAATTTGTGCAGTCTCTAGCGAACCACCCGTGTTGTGCTTCGTAGACCTCTGTTCCTGGTTGCAGCCAATAAATTTGGTCTTTGACGTCATCAAGAAGTGTCCCTTGTCTCTGTATGCCAAGACAGGTGAACTCGAAGACATTGGGCGTTTTCCCCTGGCGCCGCTGGGTTCTAAAACCCGGTTCTTCAGTTGGCGCCCAGCGTGGGGCGACTTCAGCGGTACCGGTCCAAGCCTGAAGATCGTGAGGAGCTTCGTGTGGAAATTCTGGAGGAAGGCCTGCCACTTCATCGACCCCTGTATGTCGTCGTGGTCCGAAAGTCTTTGCTGCGAGGTTGCCCGCTTCCCGACGGCTACGAAGGGCTGCTGCCCTGACTGTCGCCCTGTTTTGGAGCCATTTGATGATTTGTAAAGCGAGGCAATAGACGGATCTTCTGGTGACGCCATCGACATTTCAGTTAAGTATGAGTGGAGCGTCTCCCAGTCCTTAGTTTTGTTTGGGTATCCTTCGGGATCGCTTTGATTTGGTACCTGCAGGCCCCAAAGCCGAGGGACTCGTGTATTCACGAGATTATCGTTTTGAGATTTCCCTTGAAGTTTGAAGCTAGACTAGTGAGCGAAAATGCCTGGTCTTAGCAGACTTGGAAAGATATTTGGTTTTGGTTGTACTAGGGATTCCCGATTGGAGGATTCGTGTCCGGTTCCTCCGATTGAAACTCCGACCTATGAGCTCTACGTAAAACATGGAGTGGGCCCCATCGCGTATAATGAAATATGGGTTAAATATACTAGGAAAGACGGTGTCCTACAGTGGCCCCGTTATGGTAGCTTTGAAACAGAGATTTTAGATAATCTCGAAGTTAAAATGTTCAAGAAGAAAGCCCGGCCGGCAATGTTTGACTCTTTCCGCATATGGCGAAAAGAAGCCAAACAGAAAGAAATTAAGTTAGCGAAGAAAAATAAACGAGAACGAGGTATGTCAATGGTGCAAGCTGCTATACAGTTTAGGGATAATGAAGAAGAACAAGAGAGCGAACAGATGCTTAGGCAGCGTAAATTAGCGGTAGATACGTGCTATCCAGCTTTGCCACCTCAACAACAAGAAGAGAAGAAAGATCTTGTGAAAGATCCTTTAATGTTGCATCTATTGAGTTCGCCACCCCCTTATATGCAGAATGCTACGGCACCGCCGCAAGTAGTTGTTCCGCAACCTCCGGTTGCTTTGCCACCTGTGATTCCTCAACAGCCAGCTCCTCTTCCGTTGGCTCCTATTTCTTTGGCGCAGCCTTCTCAAGGGCCGCCGACTTTGCTACCTCCTTCGTCTGCTACGCTTACACCTGTCTTGTTTACTCCTCCTGTTACTGTTCCGCCTTTGGTTTCCTCTCATTCTGCTCCATCTCCTGTTCTTTTGTCACCTTCTCCTTCTGCTCGACAGAGAATGACTGATGCTGTTGCCAGTCTCTTTTCTCCTCTGTTGGGTTCATTGGGTATGTCTCCCGTTGTCGAGCGTAGACAACCGCGTAGTCAGTTGCCTGATGCTAATGAAAGGACAGTGTTGGATCACTTAGCGCGTAAATGGGTTTCGTATCCTACGCATTATGATCTTGAGAGTGTTATGGATGTTTTCCATCAATGGGAAGCACCAAAACAAAGATACGTTTTTGATATGATGTGTTCGTTCCTTCGTGAACAATGGGAAGATAGTGAAGTAGGTCAAACTCCGCCTGAGTTGGACCGTATACGTTCTGAGTTTGCAAAAGGGACTGTTGTGGGTCTCGAGGTTGAGAAAGCATTTGGGACGTTGTTGTCGTTTAGGAGCGAATCTCCTTCTCAGCGACTGTTTGAGCCCGATTCGTCGGTTAGGAGAAAAGCGCGTCAATATCCGATGCGTGAGGTTCCTCCAGTTTGGAGACCTGGTGATGCAGCCGCTAATCCGCCTATTCTTCCACACTTTCAGCGTGTCTGAGGACATGTTCCTTGGAAGCGTGCTGAAGTTTTAGCCCTTAAGCAGACTTTACCTGATCCGCGCAAAAATCCAGCAGGGTTTTATAAGGAGCTATCTCAAACTGCGGGTTCATGTATTATGAATCTGGCAGATATAAATATGTTGTTTGGGAATGTTGTTCAACAGCCTATTTGGGGAAAGATTCGTCATTCGGACTATTCGCGCAGGAATTAGGTGATACATGGAATAATCTTAAAGCTGCAGATGATAGACAAGTAGGTGGCGCTAAGCCTGAGGATATAATTGCTGAACTCCCTGGTAGGATTATTGATTATATGAAGACTTTGATGCCCGCTTTGCGTGTTAATTGGGACAAATTGTCCGCGTGCAAGCAGAAGAAAGACGAAACTGTGTCCGACTTTTTCACGAGGTTCGAAGAGACATTTATAGACCACAGTGGTCAGGACATGAGTACAGAAGGTGGTCAACGGTTGTTCGTTGACAAATTTGTTCATAATTTGCTTCCGGAATTGTGCAATAAGTTGAAGGATTCTGAGAGTGCTTGGGCTGTTTCTACGTCAGCGCAGATTTTAGCTACTGCCCAGTACTATGAAAATAGAAATAAGGATGAGATAGAGAAAGCTGATAGGAAGACTAAGGAATTGAAGACTAAAGTTCTTCTACAGCAAGCTTATCCGCCTCGTAATAATCAGCGCGATTATCAGCAACTTCAGCAATATCAGAGAAACTCGCAAAGGTTCGAGTCTTCTCAACAGCGTTTTCCTGTAGGTCCTAATTAGTGTGCGTATTGCAAAGAAGAGGGTAATTTCAAGAGTAGTTGTCCGGTTCTGTTACAGCGCACAAATGGTGCTTTTGGTGTGAGAGGTCGAGGTGCTCAACAAGCTCCTAGAGGTAGAGGTCGTGGTCAGAATATGCTTTCTTTGCCTCCACAGAACTCTATGAATAGCTTTGATCAGCAGAATGGTGCGTCTGGTAGAACGCCACAGTATTATGCGGACGATTACTATGTCAAAGGTGAAGATGTGGATGGTAATGATTGCTAGGACAGCCATAGACAAAGAGAGGGAGTTGTTTCAGTTCCAGTAGATCAGACTGGACCCTATGTTGAAGTGATTGCATCAGGTGTGTCAGAGCCTTTTCTGTTGGATACTGGTGCTGCGAAGAGTTCCATCATGCACTCTAAACTCCCTGGCGCACCTTTGTCTGGCTTAAAGAATGTTTCAGTAGGTTTTTCTGTCGCCCCGGTTATGAATCCGATTTCTAGTCCGTTGTCTATTTCTGTTGGACCTTGTGAATTCGAAGCACCCCTCATTCAAACGACTGGTTGTGGTGAGAACTTGTTGGGATTGGACTTGCTAAAGAGATTGTATGCAACGCTATATTGTTCTCCTTCGGGAGTACATCTTACATTGGGTAACAGAGTGGTCTCTCCGATGTATTTGTCTAAAGATCGACTTCCACCTGAATTGTCTTCTCTCCCTGATTCTATTTGGGCGACTGGTCCGAACGATGTGGGTCTTTTAGAGATTCTGCCTTATGTTGTGACGTTGAAAGCGGATGCTAGATTGCCACGCATTCCACAGTACCGCATTTCTAGTGATGGTGAAAGAGCACTTTTGGCGATCATCTATGATCTAATTGAGAAAGGTGTGACTGAGGAAACGAGAGGTAACGTGTGCAATAGTCCGGTTTTGCCTGTTTTGAAGAGAACTGACTCTTCGCAGCCTCCTGTATATCGGTTTGTGATCGATCTCCGTGAGGTAAATACGATTGTTGTTCCGCAATTTCCTGTTGTACCTGATATCACCGCTTTACTGACTTTGATTCCGGCTACAGCTACATGGTTTTTGGTGATTGACTTGAAGAATGCTTTCTTCAGCATCCCGATTGCCGTGGAAAGCAGAGATATTTTTGGCTTCTCTTTAGGAGGATGAAGTTTCCGCTTTACGCGCGCTCCTCAAGGCTATTGTGATAGTCCATCGATCTATAGCCAAGCTTTGAAGACGCAACTTGATTTGTTGGTTTTACCTGATGGTGCTGCTCTTATTCAGTACATTGACGATTTGTTAGTTGCTGCCGACACTGAAGAGATTTGTAGAGAGGCTACTTTGTCGTTGTTACGTCACTTGTCTGATTTCCATCATAAGGTTTCTGTTTCGAAGCTGCAATATTGTCGACAAGAAGTTACCTACATAGGTCACCTCTTATTGAAGGAGGGAAGGAAACTGACCCCAGAAAGAATTCAAGCAATTGCGAAAATGAGTGTGCCTACTACACAGAGAGAAGTACGTGCTTTCTTAGGTATTACATCGTACTGTAGACAGTGGATCCCTAATTTCTCGTTGCTTGCGAAGCCTTTGATAGCTCTTACTGTTAAGGATACTCCAAATCCTATTCCTTGGACTGACGAATGTCAGAAGAGCTTTTCAGAATTACGCAATGCGTTGTGTTTGGCTCCTGTGTTGGGTACCCCCGACTACAGTAACCTTTCACATTGTATGTCCACGAGAGAGAGGGATGTGCATTGTCAGTTTTGACTCAACAATTTGGCGACAAGCAGCGTCCATATGCTTATTTTTCGTCGACTTTGGATCCGGTAGCTAGAGCATTGCCGAGTTGTCTGAGAGCTACAGCGGCAGCGAAGAAAGAAGGGGGTTCCCCAGTGGGCTTTTTAAGGATATAGGCAGGACGTGGGGGGAAGAAAACTGAACAAAGAACAAAGGACGTACCCCGCCCAATGATGAAATGGTCCCAACAATAGGATCCCAATATATATGGGGTGATAGAACTAGGAGCTGGCACTGAGCAAGAGAAAATTAACTCAATCCAATTATACTCAAGAAAAGGTTTTTAGCAAATATATAAGTATTTTTATTTTTTTATATATATATATACTCTCAGAAGGGATGTAGAAAACACTTACATACATAAATAACACATAATTCTCTTTAGAATATTGAACAACATACATAAGAAACTCAAGAGGGGTAAAAGAGACAAAAATTCATTGCACTTTTGGGTCTACCCAGTAACACTTCACACTTCAGTCATACTCTCATACACTCAAATTTTCAAAAAAAGGGGGGCATCCTACCTAAAGTTCTATCATTCCACTTTCATTCTTCCAAACATTCATCATCGTTCTGGGGTATGCAACACATAGATGGTAGATATGTAGCATAGACCAGAATATTGTTCCAGTTAGACTATATTAATACGGCCTCTAGTTAGTATAGTACAGTGTGCCGTATTTCTGGAGACACAAGCCGACGCGCGTTTCGGTGGCAGGCCGGATGGGCCACACCTTCGTCAGGGCTAGGAGTTGTTGACTGGGAGGGGAGGAGGTAATAATCTGAAAATAAAACACAATGTCTTAGTATTTTTCTATACAACAATTAAACTTTCTGCAAGACATACATATATACCTCTGTTTTCTAGTACATTTCTTATAGAGGTTACATCATGATTGTTATTATTCATCTGTTGTTTATTGGGAATGTGCAGTACCAGGCTACCTAGAGCCACTCCCTAAACCAGACTCCCAATAAGGTGAAATCTGTGAATGGCAATAAGATAACCAGAGCTAGGTCAACCAATCAAGAAAGACAATATCACATCATTCATCTATCACATTACAGTATACACTCATTCTGGGGCACATATTGACCAAGAGCAAAACAGTTATAGCATCTCAAATTCACAGCCAGGGGCAAAGGTATTAAAGAGCCCACCTTAAAGCTGGAGTAAAGGGATGGTTTAGACATAATATATTAAGGTATTGGAGAGCCCATCTTTTTGCTGGAGTAGAGGAATGGTTTATACATAATATATTTAAAGATTTAAGGAAGTTATTGGACTTTGAAGAACAGCAAGGGTATGCATGAATTATATAAGATCAAGCTGTGGTGGTAATAAGTAGGTGCCTGTTTATTTTACCAAACAGTATAAGGCCTAAGATACAAGATGTTACAAAGGTGTTTATTACCTATGAGTTTCTATTCAGAAATTACATGGAGGTTCGGAACCAGATGTCTTGGATCTACGGAAGAATATTTCCTAATTTCTTTAAGGCCGATTGTAGGGATGTGGAACCTATGGGTGAAAGGCAGTTTTTAAAAACAATTTTTTTTTAAAAATAAAGTATATCTCTACCCGTGCCTGATTTAACCTGGTAGAATTTACAATTTATTTAGCTCACAGTATCTTTCACATCTTATTCCATTTATAAGGTTTATAGCGCTTAATCCTGCATGGGGAAGATATAAGGCTTCAGTTTACCTGGTAAAATCTTAGGACGATTCCTCAGTATCAACACGTATTTCATATGTTTTCAAAGAACACAGATCCTAGTAAGTCACAAAGGAACACTGGTTAAAGGAAGTCCTAATTAATTTGTTATAGCCCTAATAGTGGATAATATTCCTGATCATATTACCTGAATAATTGAGCTAGTATACCAAAGAAAGGGTTCCACTGCGCAGGGGTAGACGGTGGAGGAATAGAGTTTGGTTCGCCGTATTCAAAATATTTTGATTGAAAAAGGCTTCAAGTATCAAGCAGACATCCCTATGGGGGGATAGTGCATTAAGTATATATCATAACCAATTTCCTTTAGGTAATGCAAGCTCAATTCGTTGGTAAATAATATACACACCATGGGCGAGTTGAGACGGTGGGGTGTAGTAATGTATGGGACCACCGTGGCTGCTGACATGGGCAGAACAACAGGTATCACGAAGACGACCCTTTAGGTAGGATGCCCCCCTTTTTTTGAAAATTTGAGTGTATGAGAGTATGACTGAAGTGTGAAGTGTTACTGGGTAGGCCCAAAAGTGCAATGAATTTTTGTCTCTTTTACCCCTCTTGAGTTTCTTATGTATGTTGTTCAATATTCTAAAGAGAATTATGTGTTATTTATGTATGTAAGTGTTTTCTACATCACTTCTGAGAGTATATATATATATAAAAAATAAAAATACTTATATATTTGCTAAAAACCTTTTCTTGAGTATAATTGGATTGAGTTAATTTTCTCTTGCGCAGTGCCAGCTCCTAGTTCTATCACCCCATATATATTGGGATCCTATTGTTGGGACCATTTCATCATTGGGCGGGGTACGTCCTTTGTTCTTTGTTCAGTTTTCTTCCCCCCACGTCCTGCCTATATCCTTAAAAAGCCCACTGGGGAACCCCCTTCTTTCTTCACTTTACTCACAGCCTTGTGCTGTGGGGGTATTCCGGGTACTTTTCTAGGTTAACCAATCGAGACGGATGTTAACAGATAATTGATATGAGTGTTGTTTTGAATGTGGAGCACATTTTTGACACCTAATGGTCTTGATGTTTAGAGCCCTAACTGTGTACCATATCTAAAGATAATATAGTTCCATTAGAATAATATCTACTATGGATACTATAAAAACATTTGGTTTTACCGATGATGACTTCGCTAAAATGCTTGGTCTCCCAGCAGACGGCAACCAAGACTTTACCGTCCCTAAGGGTCTAAATGGTGATTGGAACAAATTACTTAATCTCCGAAAAAAATCAAAAAGGACGGAACTACACGCTAAATTTATGCTCGATTATCTACGAGCCGGCACCATCCCAATTGGACTTAGAGTCCGCAACATCCCCGGGTTGTTCGTTGAGATCAGACAGTTCCTGGAGCGGTGGGCACTTATATCCAACCGCTGCTCCAGGGACTGGATGATGCTCATTGTCGAAACAGCCCGTGCCGTGATAGATATCCTCAATAAAGAAATCCGTGAATTAGAAGACAAATTGAAAGAGGGAGATGCGGTAGATGAGGGCAAAAGGAAGCTTGAGGAGATCCAATTTGAACTAGAATCCTTCTCTGAATATCTTCTTAAAAGGAAAACAGAAAAATTAAGGAAGGACATTCGTATGTTTTCCCAAGAAAGGGCATACCCATACCTGGCTACTAACTTCTATACAGCCCAGGAAGAGACTGCACCTCGAGGACAGGCACCTAGATGGGGTCAGGGAAGAAAAGTCACCACCTTCTCAGAAACTACGGACTCTGATGGAGATGGCCCTGAAGACAATGATCCTAGTTATGATGAAGGACATAACCCCAATCAGGGACATAATGCTAATCGAGGAAATAGAAATGGTAACTATAATCATCATCAGAACCGTTTTTTAGGGAACCGCCGGGGCAACACCCGTCCCCCATCAAGAGCACCCCAGACGAGGAACTACCGTCAGGGTCGCGGACAACCGCAGATGTATGTACAGACTCGCCACCATCAGTATTGGCGAACATAAGGGGGCTCTCTGTGTTTAATCTATCTAGTGAAATCATTGATCCTAATGCCATCCAACTCCTAACGAGGGGCTTATCCTTTGTACCATCAGCCAACTTTAACAAGTTGGAATTAAATAAGGATTTGCAGCTATTCTTTAGGAAGGTCCGCCTTCAAAAATTCTTCTTGGAGGCTCCACCCACCAACAGTGAGAATAACACATCAGGATGTAAACCTCCGTCCTCCTTTACACCCTCATTAGAAATGGTAGGCCCTGAGGTAAACATCTTCGAAAAGACTGTCATGAACAAAATCAATAAAGTGACTAAATATGTTCCCATACCAAAAGCAAACCTACCCTTTTCAGAAAATGAAGCATTGAAAGAACTTGAATTGAACAGAAATATCACAATCAAACCATGTGATAAAGGGGGTGGGATCACTGTACTTGACACTGCAGACTACAAAAAAAGAATGAATGAATTGCTCTCCTCTTCAGGCCATTACACCCGAATTACCCGGAATCCTGAAAACGCTTTGAAAAAACGAATCTTAAGCCTTGTCCAGAGAGGGGTTAGTCAAAACCACATCTGTGAGGCAGAAGCGGAATTCCTTACCCCAAGTAACACTAAAATGCCAATCATATATGGGCTACCAAAGACCCATAAGAACAGCATGGACCCCCCCATGCGACCGATCGTCTCCACTATTGGCTCTGCCACCGAGCCATTGTCAAAATATATTGCAAATTCCTAAATCCCATGGTGACTGAACTAGAATCCTACGTGAGGGACACAGGACATTTCATCCAACAAATAGAAGGCTTACCATTTTTCGAAAATTCTGAAATAATGGTTACCCTCGATGTGGAATCATTGTATTCCAACATTCCTCAGAGAGGTGCCTATGAGGTCATCGAAAATATACTCTCTAGAAAGACCGAGATCACCAATGATGAATTCATTTTGCAATGTCTCAGGATAGTTCTCTTCGAGAACTATTTTGAATTTGACAACACCATGTACAGGCAGGCTTCCGGAGTCAGCATGGGAGCGAGCTGTGCCCCCAGTATAGCGTGCCTATACATGGGCGAGTTTGAAAAAACTAACATCTTCAATGAGATGGCCCCCTTCTTCGAAAACGTCAAGAACTGGAAACGGTTCATTGACAATATCTTTTTTATCTGGAAGGGGGCCGAAGAACAGCTATCTGAATTCATTCAATGGCTCAATGCGGCGGACGCCAATTTGAGATTCACTAGTCACACAAGTACCTCCAAAATTGAATTTTTGGATATTTGGATTGAACACTACAAAAACAAAATCAAGGTATCACTATACACCAAGCCTACGGCTCGGAACACCTTGCTCCAGTACTCCAGTTTCCATCCACGGAGCCAAAGGAATAGTATCCCCTACAGTCAGTTTCTCCGAATTAGGAGAAATTGCTCGGACATACACGACTTCTTGACTCAAGCGGATATCTTGCAAGAGAAACTCCGATTCCGAGGCTACCCGGCCAGATTAATCAAAGAATCGTTCAAACGGGCAAGGTATACCAACAGAGAGGCTATGTTCACATCGAGAAACTCTGAAAAAACCAACCAACTTGTATGTGTCACTCGCCACTCTGAAATGAATCATAAGATTAGGCAGGCCATCAACTCGAGTTGGCACATTCTGAATGTAGAAAATGAGAAGCCACACTTGACCCGACCAATTTTTGCTTTAAAAAAAAACCCCAATCTGAAAAACCATCTGGTACGAGGCAAAGTTCGAGAATCCGAAAGTAGTCAAACCACCATAACAGGACTTGAACCCATATATGGCAATCACAAATGTGGGACATGCCATATCTGCCCTCAGGCAATTGTGGGTGACACTGTCAGCACCAACAATCGCATGATATCCGTACGACGAAATGCTACCATGACAAACTGTCGCACTAGCAACATCATATATCTAATTTTGTGTCCATGCAACCTCCCATATGTTGGGGAAACAGGCAGGGAATGCAGAGTGCGAATAGGGGAGCATAAGTCTAACATCAGGAACCAAAAAACAACTGCCCCAATTGTAGCCCACTGGCTTGAGAAGAAACATACTGAATTGGAACTTCGCTGGTTCATCCTGGAAAAAATAAAAGCGAACCCTGGAACTGACCCCGTAGGTCTACGAAAAAAACGGGAGGTGTTCTGGATCTTTTTCTTGGATACTGTGGATAAAGGCCTCAATGAAGAATGTCCCTGGCACCAAGCATTTCTGTAAACATGAACTGTGTGAGAATAATGCTTGATCACTACTCCTTAGACGTGGAGAATTAAAATCATGAGGTTACTGTGCTGTATTTGATAACTAACTTTGAATTGGCTGTACTTGGAATTTGACTAGGGACTATGCTGAAATATATATTCCTACAACATAGTGCCTTGCTTACTGACAGTAATAAGGATAGCAAAATTAATTTCCCTTAGGAAGTAACTAATTATCCTTGAGAATTAAGCCTATTATCCATTTTTATAGCACTCGAAAGACCATTTCAAGATGGCGACGATATGCTGATTAGCAACATAGTCCGTTATTGATGTTAATTATATTCACGCCGCCGATATGGCCTGTTTGTAGCTCGAGAAACGTACTTGTTCCTAAACAAACTTACTCCATCTCTACTTAGTTATAAAAATACGCTGAGGTGTGCTCGATTATAATTGAAATCCAAAAAGAACCCAATTCAAAGAGGGCGACCGCTAAGAAGTAGTGACTAGCTATCTGGCCTCATATTGTCCTCTCTAAGATGGCCGCCATCGGTAAAAAGTAGTCTGTCATTTATTTCATCATCCTCAGGCAGCTGACTAGCTCCATTCGTGGCGCGAAAACTCGGCTATTTAAACATCAACAGGCTCGGTATGCTTGTGAATCCTGTCTCCGAGATGTAAGGTCGACACGGCGGATTTACGGAACCCCATCTATGGACTGCGCTTCCACTGCGCAAGGTAAGTGTGATTGGCCGAATCCCTATCACTCTAGTAGAATGCGCTAAACCGCTTATTTATTATGCCTCCGTTTCTTTTACCCAATACTAGACAGCTCCAACTGCAGCAACGCGCTGTCTCACCTCCAGCTAAAAAACGTAGCGAGCATGCACATCTATCCCTAACAGGTGTGTATATGCCAAAGAAACCTTGACGCTATAATGCTTAGTGAGTAGTTACTACATCATATATTTGCCATTTTACCCCTTACTAGGGTCGTCTTCGTGATACCTGTTGTTCTGCCCATGTCAGCAGCCACGGTGGTCCCATACATTACTACACCCCACCGTCTCAACTCGCCCATGGTGTGTATATTATTTACCAACGAATTGAGCTTGCATTACCTAAAGGAAATTGGTTATGATATATACTTAATGCACTATCCCCCCATAGGGATGTCTGCTTGATACTTGAAGCCTTTTTCAATCAAAATATTTTGAATACGGCGAACCAAACTCTATTCCTCCACCGTCTACCCCTGCGCAGTGGAACCCTTTCTTTGGTATACTAGCTCAATTATTCAGGTAATATGATCAGGAATATTATCCACCATTAGGGCTATAACAAATTAATTAGGACTTCCTGTAACCAGTGTTCCTTTGTGACTTACTAGGATCTGTGTTCTTTGAAAACATATGAAATACGTGTCGATACTGAGGAATCGTCCTAAGATTTTACCAGGTAAACTGAAGCCTTATATCTTCCCCATGCAGGATTAAGCGCTATAAACCTTATAAATGGAATAAGATGTGAAAGATACTGTGAGCTAAATAAATTGTAAATTCTACCAGGTTAAATCAGGCGCGGGTAGAGATATACTTTATTTAAAAAAAAAATTTTTTTTTAAAAACTGCCTTTCACCCATAGGTTCCACATCCCTACAATCGGCCTTAAAGAAATTAGGAAATATTCTTCCGTAGATCCAAGACATCTGGTTCCGAACCTCCATGTCATTTCTGAATAGAAACTCATAGGTAATAAACACCTTTGTAACATCTTGTATCTTAGGCCTTATACTGTTTGGTAAAATAAACAGGCACCTACTTATTACCACCACAGCTTGATCTTATATAATTCATGCATACCCTTGCTGTTCTTCAAAGTCCAATAACTTCCTTAAATCTTTAAATATATTATGTATAAACCATTCCTCTACTCCAGCAAAAAGATGGGCTCTCCAATACCTTAATATATTATGTCTAAACCATCCCTTTACTCCAGCTTTAAGGTGGGCTCTTTAATACCTTTGCCCCTGGCTGTGAATTTGAGATGCTATAACTGTTTTGCTCTTGGTCAATATGTGCCCCAGAATGAGTGTATACTATAATGTGATAGATGAATGATGTGATATTGTCTTTCTTGATTGGTTGACCTTGCTCTGGTTATCTTATTGCCATTCACAGATTTCACCTTATTGGGAGTCTGGTTTAGGGAGTGGCTCTAGGTAGCCTGGTACTGCACATTCCCAATAAACAACAGATGAATAATAACAATCATGATGTAACCTCTATAAGAAATGTACTAGAAAACAGAGGTATATATGTATGTCTTGCAGAAAGTTTAATTGTTGTATAGAAAAATACTAAGACATTGTGTTTTATTTTCAGATTATTACCTCCTCCCCTCCCAGTCAACAACTCCTAGCCCTGACGAAGGTGTGGCCCATCCGGCCTGCCACCGAAACGCGCGTCGGCTTGTGTCTCCAGAAATACGGCACACTGTACTATACTAACTAGAGGCTGTATTAATATAGTCTAACTGGAACAATATTCTGGTCTATGCTACATATCTACCATCTATGTGTTGCATACCCCAGAACGATGATGAATGTTTGGAAGAATGAAAGTGGAATGATAGAACTTTAGGTAGGATGCCCCCCTTTTTTTGAAAATTTGAGTGTATGAGAGTATGACTGAAGTGTGAAGTGTTACTGGGTAGGCCCAAAAGTGCAATGAATTTTTGTCTCTTTTACCCCTCTTGAGTTTCTTATGTATGTTGTTCAATATTCTAAAGAGAATTATGTGTTATTTATGTATGTAAGTGTTTTCTACATCACTTCTGAGAGTATATATATATATAAAAAAAATAAAAATACTTATATATTTGCTAAAAACCTTTTCTTGAGTATAATTGGATTGAGTTAATTTTCTCTTGCGCAGTGCCAGCTCCTAGTTCTATCACCCCATATATATTGGGATCCTATTGTTGGGACCATTTCATCATTGGGCGGGGTACGTCCTTTGTTCTTTGTTCAGCTACAGCGGCAGCGCCTGTTTCGATTCGACAGTCTGCTGGTTTGGTATTGGACAATACACTGATTGTGATGGTTCCACATGCAGTGGATACCTTGTTGAATCGTACCAAGACACAGCATTTAACTAGTGCTCGGTTGTCGGGTTACGAATTGACCTTTTTAGCAAGTCATGTGCATATAAAGAGATGCAACACGTTGAATCCAGCCACGTTGTTGCCGATTTCAGTTGGGTCAGACAAAACCGAACAACATGATTATTTCCTTAGGACTGAGGAAGAAACGAAAGGGAGGATAGACCTTAGGGATACTCCTCTTCCAGAATGTGATGGTACCTTGTCGGTTGATGGTTCGTGTTTCAAGCTTCCGAATGGTGATACGACTGCGGCATATGCTGTTACGACTTTGCATACGATTGTTGAAGCTGCACGTATCCCACATAATTCAGAGCAAGCAGCAGAGTTGATTGCATTAACGAGAGCATGTGTGTTGGTGAAAGGAAAACGAGTGACTGTGTATACTGATAGCCAGTATGCGTTTGGTGTGGCTCATAGTTTTGGACGTTTGTGGAGAGAGCGTGGGTTCCTGACTTCGCACGGGACCAAGATCCAGAATGGACAGTTGGTGAATGAACTGCTTGAATCACTTACTTTGCCACTGCAAGTAGCGATTGTGAAATGCAGTGCGCATATGAAAGTTACTGATGATGTTGGTCGTGGTAATGCGTTTGCAGATGAAGTCGCGAAAGAAACTGCGAGAAATGTGATGAGTTGAATGTATGTTGCAGGTCCGGCAAGATGGGTTCCAGATGGAAGTATGTGTGCAGATACGATTGAGAGTTTGAAATCCATCCAAGCTGAAGCTACAGAGAAAGAGTTGAATGAATGGAGAGAGAGTAAGGGTAAATTGGATTCGAATGGTTGTTGGATTGATTTGTCAGAGCATCAGAGATGGTTGTTACCCGATGTGTATGTGCTTCCAGTGGTTACAATGGCTCATGGATTGGCCCATATTAGCGTGAAAGGGATTTGCAAGTTGTTGGCCCCGGTTTGGCAGAATGCAGGAATTCCTAAGTGTGCAGAGAATCTGGTTAAGAACTGTATGGTGTGTTTGATGTACAATCCTGGTAAGGGAATTCCAACTCCAGCTGGTCATTTTGCTCCTCCAATGTATCCGTTTGAGGCTTTGCAGCTAGATTTCATCCACATGGAGAGGTGCAACAACCTAAAGTATGTGTTAGTGGTTGTTTGCTCTTTTTCTAGATGGGTGGAAGCCTACCCTTTGAAGGACAATACTGCCTTGTCCACAGCGAAAGGCCTTATCAAAGAGTTTTTCCCTAGGTACGGTTTGCCGAGAATGATCTGGAGTGATAATGGGAGTGAATTTGTGGGTCAAGTGATGAAGAGAGTATGTGATGGGTTAGGTATAAGGCAGAAGTTCCACGCTGCAAATCACCCCCAATCAGCTGGTCTAGTCGAGTGCTATAATTGCACTCTAAAATTGAAGTTAGCCAAAATTCAAGCGAGCTCTGGTTTACAATGGCCAGATGCCTTGCCTCTAGCCCTTCTGTCCACTAGAATGACTGTGCATTCATGAGTGGGTTTGAGTCCGTATGAAGTGGTGTTTGGTCGCCCGGCAAACATTTGGGGAGTGCCGAGGCTGACAAAATTTAGTGAAATAGAACATCTTGTGTTGCTTGACTACTTGTATGAATTGACGGCTAAATTACGTGTTTTGCATCAACAGGTTCACAATTCATTGCCGCAAGCTTCTGACGATCCAGGGCACGCTATTGAACCTGGCACCTGGGTCCTGGTGCGCAACTTTCAGCGGACCAAGAACGATCAGCCCCGTTGGTGTGGCCCCTTTTTGGTGCTACTATCGACCCGTTCAGCAGTACAAGTGCGCGGCAAGAAGAACTGGATCCACGGCGTACATTGCAAAAGGGCTCCTTTGCCTCTGCCGTACGACCGGTGGGTCCAGAAAGGACTTCCTGATTCTGAGACTGCGACCGTGCCTCATTTTCTGCCATTCAGCGATGCCCGTTTGATTGGAACGAACACTGAGCAAGAAAGTGACGATCTTCTCCAAGAAGCTGTGCCTCCATTGAACCGTTTGAGCATTGTTGTACCTGAGTTCCTGTTCCGTGAACAGACATTGCCTGGCAAAGAGCATTATAATTTGCGACCGAGAGTCGCGGGACAAATAAAGAGATAAGGTTTTCTTTTTATGATTTTTTGAAGGTTAACTCTCCTCCGAGGAACTACTTTGATTTTTGTTTTTCGAACCGCCATCCGGGTTCAGCTGTAAGGTCGCGGTTGCCGAAGTCTTTGGAGTGCAAGCCGAAGACGTTAGGTCGACGGTTCTGGTTGGCCTAAGGGAGTTGCCCTGGGCTGACAGAAGCATTCCTTAGCATAGAACACCCTACCACCGTGAGCAGCAAATTAGAGAGGATGGAGTTTTTCGAGATGGAGAGACCTGTTGAGACAATAAGCTTTAAGAGCAAAATCTGTAAAATGATTTCCCGGAAAAGATTTTTGATATTGTGTTTATTTATGTTGCTTAGCTTAATGATGTTTTAAATTGGATATTCATGCCCACTACGCAACCTATACCTCCCCCTACCATTTCTTCTCATTCTTTTCACCCTCTGCCTGAACATGAAATAGTTAGACGACTGGAATTTGCTAATAATTCCTTTATTCAACTCCTGCACCAACACCAGCTAGTTATGAACACGACAAATTGTTGGGTTTGTGGCCTAATGCCCCATACGACAGATAAAGGTATTCCTTATCTGGTTTTGCCTTTCAGCTTCAATGGTTTTATTTGGGCATACAGAACGATGTTCATTTATGCTCATAGTGTCTATCACCAACGTTCCGTGAAAGATAGTCCGAGGACTAGTGCTCTGGTCAAGGGTATAGCCGATATGATTAGAGTAATTAATTCCTATGAGACTATCCCGAGAGATGAGACACAAGCATACATTGGTTGGAATGTTACTGGATATGGAGTTAGTCTGAGTGCTAACCAGCGAGCGAAAAGTTCTCCACCGATTTGGATAGTGCCCCATCAGGGTTGTTATTGTCTGCAGGGTAATGGCAAGAATCCGAGAGCTCAGTCAGGGAAGAGTGTCTGCACTGAGACATATGTATTTGCGTCTCAGACTTCTCCAGCGTTCCTAGCAGCTACGGGTACCTATTTCATCTGCTATGACAAGGCGTATACATGGTTGCCCCTTGACTTCTTGGGCACATGTTTTGTTTCTTTCCTGTTGCCTCCCACTTTTACAGCTGCGGCAGATTACCATAAGAAGAGAGTTGCTAGAGGTGTCTTCAGTAAGGAAGATACCGCAAGGCAAGAGTTGGGAGATTTCTTTAAAGGCTTTCTGCTGTTCTGGGGACCGATGGCTAACAGCAGGAACATTCGACAGTTGGCGAGAGTGGTTGAGTCCACCATAGTCGAAAATGCCAGTGCCCTTAGTAACTTGACTGCTGAGCTCCAGTCGGATCGACTTATGACACTTCAGAATGGAGTTGCTCTTGATGTCATACTTGCAGACAGCGGTGGAGTGTTTAAACTGATTCAATCGAGCTGCTCGTTTTCATTCCAGACAACGCTCCAACAGTCTTCCAGGCCATTTCCAAGCTACATAAGATCTCCGAGTCTGTACATAAAGACAAGGGAGATTGGTCATTGATGGGATGGTTTTGGGGATTGATATCCACGTGGGGATGGAAGATTCTGATGGTCATTGGGATGATCTTAGCTATCCTTTTCCTGTTCTGTCTTTGTTTACAGTGTGCTCCTGCCATATGTGGCCTCTGTGCTACTTTGTGTACGAGGAGACCTGTCCAGAGAGAGTTGCTAAGTACGAGGATGATGATACAGCAACACCTTGATGATCTGATGAATATAGACCTGGATTCAGACTGACATGGGTTTGGGTTTATTGCCTATGTAAGGGCAAAAGGAGGGTCTGTGGTTCCGTGGTTCGAAGGTCTGTGGTTCGGAGATTCTGAACCCGTTCAATGAAGGTCGTCGGATATAGACGATTTTGGTATCAGCGGACCGCAAATGACGAGTGTGGTGTGTACGAGTGTTTTCGTCATAACCGATCAATGAGAACACTACGTATTCAGGGATTTCGTTTGAACCCTCGGGTTCCATTTTGTGTGCGGCAGCCATTTTGTGTGGTTGCCCTCACATAGGCCGATGACTATGGCCGAACGAGTCCTTGGGACACGTACACCTTAGCTGACTTTTGCGTGACCTGGCCGAACTGACTCCCTTGCCCGAGGCTGACTTCGCTGAGCCAGTTCCTTGTTAAGCAGCTGGTCAGATAAAAATCAAAGAGAAGGACATTGCTTAGTTTATGGTACACGCACCCACCCTTCTATCTTGCTTCTCATCTGTTTCTGTTCCTTCCTTTATGGCTTAATTACTGATTTGGGTTGAGGTCTTTATGATGGGTTTGTCCGGCCTGATCGAACAGGAATATTGGAATTTGCTTGGTCATCTCTGGTGGGCTGGACAACGGAAAGTGGGATTGTCGTCATGCGATATGTTTGAAATGTCACTGTTTCATTGGTCAGTTTGAATGTAATTGATGCTAGCCAGGAATGTGCTTTTTGGCATAAAAGACGATGCTCCGCTCCATGAATTTGTGCAGTCTCTAGCGAACCACCCGTGTCGTGCTTCGTAGACCTCTGTTCCTGGTTGCAGCCAATAAATTTGGTCTTTGATGTCATCAAGAAGTGTCCCGTGTCTCTGTATGCCAAGACAGGTGAACTCGAAGACATCGGGCGTTTTCCCCTGGCGCCGCTGGGTTCTAAAACCCGGTTCTTCACCCCTCACCTGAGTGTCTACCCTCAGCCACCCCGTCAGGGGCTCAATTATGATTGCAAATAGCAGGGGGGCAGAGAACATCCCTGCCACATCTCCCTGTGCAGTTAAAATTGATTGGAGAGTGAACCGCCTACTCGCACCCTCGCCTGAAGATCGGTGTATAGCAATTATGTTCAGGAAATTAATTTGGGCCCGAAGTTGAGTTTCTGTAACAGGCAAAACAGGTAGTCCCATCTCACAGAGTCAAATGCCTTGTGAAAATCCACCAACAGGAGTGTGTGAGCCCCAAGTAGTCTGTCTTCTAATGTCAGTGCGTTATGTACCCCTTTAATGTTGTGCTGTGTGGCTCTCTCAGGCATAAAACCAGATAGGTCAGCATAGACCAAGGTGGTAATCACTGAGCATAATCTATTAGCCAGGGCCTTTGTCCAAATGGTTACCTCTGTGTATAAGAGGAAGATATGGCGGTAATATGAACAGTCATCTGGTGGGTGTCTTGGTTTGGGTATAACGACTATTTCAGCTAGCTGGAGATTGAGGGGAAGTATACCAGCCTCCTGGGCCCTCTGGAAGATATTCCAGAGAGGGTCCATGAGCAGCCCTCTGTAGATTTTAAAGAACTCCACTGGGAGGCAATTAGGGTCTGGGTGGAGCTGAGACAAGGCCAACCACAGCTCCTAGCAAGTAATATCCTAGTAATAATCTAGGGAATCCTACTCCAGGTCAGACAGGGGGCACATGGGCAAATCCATAATAAAGTCCCAAAGGGCTTCAAAGTCCCTCCCCCCCACTGGACAAGCGTACAGCGATGTGTATTAAGTTGCAAAATACTGAGCTATTGCTGTCTCTCCAGCATGTTGGATTCCCCTCCCATCTGTTATGTATGCAATAGGTGTGCGATGTACCATGTTAGAGCAGTTCCAGTGCAGGGTCTTGCTAGCCTTATCACTCCACTTATAGATGCAGCTCGATGTAATGAGCCAAGCCATTCTGGCTTCATCCAGAAGCAACTGACGCAGTACCTCTTGTTGAAGTAGAGAGTGTCTGAGGACCATGGGAGAACCAGATGCAGCATAAACTGCCTTTAACTCTAAAATACGGGTCTCTAAGTCAGTAATTTCCTGTGTGTGTTGCTTGCTCCTTCCTTAGTCATAAACAATGATTTTGCCCCTGACATTGGCCTTCAGGGTCTCCCAAAATGTCTCCAGGGACTCAACTTTGCCAGTGTTGGTGTCCACGTATCCTGGTATGGCTGTGTGGATATGGATCTGTGCATCAGCATCTTGCAGCCCCCAGGCATTAAGGTGCCAGCCCTGCAGTGATTGGCGTGGGCCCGGGGTGAGGATGATATCGCTATGTAGCGACCCTGGTTGTCATGCCATATCTTGTCGACTACTAAAAGGCAGCGTCAATGAATTCAAATGGCTGTCATGCCTGACCCCCAGAAAAAGCCTGCATGTACCCCACATGTGCAAGGAAAAGGAACCTAATACCCACCAAGTGGGTCTCTTGCAGAAGAAGCACATCTGCTGAGTATCCTGTTGAGTATAGTTTGGCCTGCTTCAACACAGCACCTCCCTTGACAGGGTCTGGGATCAGCACCGGCCCGTTCAGGTAGGTGTGGTGGGGATGTGAGCACAGCAGAGGGCATGTCTACCTCAGTTAGAAGGCGGTTCAACCGGAAAAAAAAATGACTTTTTTGCTCCAGTTGGAGTGTAAATTGAACCAACACAAATATGGGTTTCAATAAATCGTAGTTTGGTAAAGACGTATCGTGTGTCCGGATCTGACCAAGTTTTTAACACTGTCACCGGTAGAGATTTACGGATAAGGATCGCAACTCCACATTTACGAGTAGGGTTCACTTCTGGATCTTCTCCCTTACGTATACTGCTATGGATCACCCTGCCCACCCAGTCTCTGCGTAGTTTTTTGAGATTCTTTAGTATCAAGGTGGGTTTCTTGGAGGAGAGCTGTATCCACCTGTTTTGATTGTAAATAAGAAAGTTTTTTTCCCTTTTAATGAAGTGTGTTAATCCAAGGACATTCCATGTTACTACACGAAGGGCGTGTGAGACAACCATACCAAACAGAGGAAGGGATATAGCTAGAAGTGAGTACTATAAATGACAGAGTGTGTTACAATAAATTAAAAGAGTTCTTGAAATATTGTTAGGTATTTGAAAAGGGAAAGGAGAAAAATGAAAAGAGAAAAAGAAAAAGAAAAAAAGAAAAAGGGAACAAGAAGAGAGCAAAAAGAAAAAAAAGGGGGGATAAGCAGATTTCTGACCCCAGAGTGCACTCTGCAAGTACTACGATGCAGAAGTACCTTTCTTTTCTTGCAGTGTCATTCCATGGCTATGCCTTGTATTTTAATTAACCCTGGGCGTAGTTCGCGGAGCCGCACTCCGCGGAGCTACGCGAAGACGCACTTGCACTCCGCGACCTACGCATAGCTCCGCAGACATGCGTAGTTGCTTGCTAGACCCGTTCGCGTGCCGTTTTTCGTCTTCGGGAGCGCGGTGCGCGTGTTCGGGGCGCTGCCTGCATGCTCGGGATGGCTAGCGCGCTAAGTTACCCAAGAGGTTTGTCCCGCCCGCTTGCGTTCCCTTATTTCCTGTTCCGGGTCACAAGTAACGTGTTCGGGTTGTGCAAGACATGTTCGGGAACTCATCTTCTCGTTTGCACTATGAAAGTGCGTGATCGCGCTAAATATCGCGCGAACCTACCCACGCCGTCGCGATGGGTGCAGCCATCTTGGATTTCACACTCTGGCTATGGTTTTGGGCCTACTTTAGCATCTAGCTCATATCTCTTCAATCCTGGTCTTTTTACCCACTTTTCCAAACTTTCTTTAGTTATTACCTATCTCTCTCTGTGCCTAGGTTTATATTTCTCATTTTATTTCTACTTTTACTACTTTTCTATTGTTTTATTTTACTTCCTTCTTTTACCTTGCTTCTTCTTTCCCCTACCTTTTTGTCTTGAACTTTTCTTCTCCCCTCCACCCAGAACCATGGTGAAGGGCGCCAGCAGCAGAGGCGGCTCAAAGGGCAAGGCGCCTGTGCTCAAAAAAACCTGGCTGCCTTGCGGCAGAATGCGCCCCTCAGGGGTGACGGCCCGCCAACTTTTTGGGGAGGAGGAGGTGGCTGGCCTGGTCTTTTTTATCCAGCGCCACCTCCCCTTGACCTTGGCAGCAGGCAGCAGGCCCGGCTCCGGCTACCAGATTGAAGAGCGTCTCCGGCGGTGGGCGAAGGTGCGCCGGGCAGTCTTCCGCTGCTCCGGTATCCGGCGTACCCACCATCAGCTGTCCCACCGCTGGTCAGACATTTTGGACCGGGAGCAGGACCTGTTGGACCTGCTTAGTGTCGAGGTCGTGGGTCTTGGTGAGTGGCTACCCAAAAAAAAAGTGTGTGTATGTATATATATATATATATATATATATAGATATATATATATATATATATATATATCTATAGTAGTATAAGTATTGTTATTGTATCTTTCTAAATCTTGGCTGAATAAGTAACGCGATGACTGGTGCTCCTAGTTACATTTCCGATGTATTCTGGTATATCTACTGTAATTGTATGACACTGGTCTGTGCTGCTCTTCTTCACTGACTCTTGCGTGTTGTTTCAACTTGGCGCTAGCTTTTGCTGTTTATTGATGTGAGATTTTCTTTATTGTAGAGAACTGAAGTTAGTTAATGCTATTAACAGAGTCTTGTCCTTCCTTTGTCCGTCAGTGAAATAGCGGTGGATGGATAATTGTACGTAGTTTGCATATTGTATCATTTTTTTCACGGCCTTCTCTTCTGCATGAATCCTCCTCTGGCAATGAATGCTAAAGTTACTTTGTTCTTCTTACCTCAGCCAGGGCCGGCTTTAGGCATGTGCAAGCTGTGCAACTGCACAGGGCCACCAAACGCCAGGGGCCACCACACCAATATATATCCTTAATTTAATAATCCTCTGAGGATGGATACATATTTTCGTGGCGGCCCCTGGCAGGGATTTGGTGCCTCCGGCTCTGTTCCACTTCCAAACACCCTGACTCCCCCCTCTTCACTGGCCTCCGTACTCCGCCCCGACCTCCTCTTCTGGGGCCCCCTACCTACGCTCCCTGCCCAGGACCACCATGAGCCTAGAGCCGCCCCTGTCTCAGCCCTCCATAGAACTGATGTAGTTTGTTTAGCGAGTGGGTAGGCTTAGCAGCAGTAGCATTCAGTCAGTAGCAGAACAAAATATGATGCAACGAACGTATAATTTCGTGTATGCACAAAGTTAAGCATGTCTCCTCCTTGTGATCTATGCATTTTGCAGGCAAAAATAAAAAAGAAATGCCTACTTACAGATAATTGATTACCCCATTCTTGAATCGGTGGTGTTGTTCAGGTGTTACTGCCTCTGTGTTACTAAGTAATCTGCAATCAGAATGTTTATGGAACATTTGATTTGTTTTCTCCAAGTATACAGTCAGTGAATCCTGCAAGGCAGTAGTCATTTGGTAGATCAATGTTTGTTTCTTTTAATGTGGTTTTTGAAATGATGTCTATGTTTCACAGCACTCAATGTTTTTCTCTTTCTTTATTATTTCTTACATTAACCACAGAACCCAGGGGCAAGTAGAAGGCTGGGACCGAGTCGGCGGGTGAACCACAGGCACAGAGCTCCTCTACTGAGGATCCTGCTGCTGTCCCCAGTAAGTCCAACAGTGCTTTCTTTTGGAACAATGATATTTCCCTAACTTTCTAACGGAGCTTTTTTTTCCAACCGATTAATGACATTTCCTTCCTAAATAAATTTTGACAAATGCTTTTTTGATTTTCATTATGTTTTCAAAATTTTGGGTATCTGTCCCTGCCTTTCTGTTCCTTCAAAGAGCCTCTGCTATGACTCTCTGTGCTACTACTAGTATTAGACTGTCTGTAGGTAAGCTTGCCCTGTTGCCCACTCTTTAGTTAAGGTATTAATCTTTTAAAAAAATCTGTGATAGAATAGCTGTAGGCACAGGGTCCACTCCAGTCTTATGCTTTTTCCTCTGTAATGTCTCTGCCTTGCCAATTGACACCAATCAAGTATGCATCCAGATGTTGGTCTAGTATTTTCTAAACGTTAGTATACCACTACTACTCCTGTGGTTATTCTTCTATGCAGTCACATACATAACTATGTATGCACCAGAAAATTGGATGTTGGTGATAGGCAGGTTGGACCTTACTTACACCTCAGTCACAGAACTCTGAGGAACCCACAATTCACTGAACGACAACCTATATGGGCTCAGTCATTGGTCAATTATTCAATTATCCCACTCCTGAACCCCAATACCAAGATGCCCAATGCTTTTATTACACAATCCATAACCTAAGTAACCCCCTTTTGCTCACTCACTCGTGTAAGTCTACAAGACAACAGACACTGAAAATATACTTCCGAGTCAATGTGGTACTTCAAAAGCTTTATTTTGTTAGAAGTAAGTAAGTAACATCAATGTTTTTAAGTTGTTCCGTGAAATACATCAAGGCCCACCAGAAAAAATCCAGAGTTAAAAAAGGCTGAATAAAGTAATCTACATTTGTACAGCTACCAGTACACGATAGGGAAATGTGGGAAATGTCGGAGACCCCTCACCATTGAACGTATACTGGTTACATATGCCTCTTTTTGGTAAGCTCTGGAAATCTCTGCTTCGTAGAAGGAAATCTTCTCATCTGCCGAAAAATAATGACAAAAGTGGTGCACGTTAGACAGTATGAAATATATTTATGCAAGTTTTTTGCAGTCATGCTAAAAAAAGGTGTAACCTGTAAGCAAACTCGATTCCACAATCCACATACAAAAAGTAAATACGGGCCTTTTTATTTTCCAACCTCTTCAGGTGCATGCATTGAACAATCATGTGGCCTCAAAGGCGTCTTCTCGTACTGTGCAACAAGCTGCGAGGTAGCATGCGCAAAACTGTAGACATTGATGTACAAAGGTTACATGGTTCAGTCTAAATTTCCAAGGACTAGAGTAGCAGTAGAGATGAGATGAGCTTGGGTACCATACCATAACAAATGAATGCTAATATGTGTAGTGACTCTGCTGTACTTTGCAAGGTGGACTACTACTGATTACGTTGTACTTAACTGTTTTGTAGAACTCCATTCTTGGTGAACAAGTACAATGGGGGCTGTGCATCCATCTAAAAAGGTGTACTTATTTTTATAGGTGCAGAACCGGTACCATCCACCAGTGCCGACGGGACAGGACCAGAGGCACCTACACCAGCACCAGCAGCAGTGGGGGAGGAGCCAACAGCGGTGGGCGATGGTAAGTTACATTCAATAGTGATCCGCATTACTTGGTGGGAGGGGAAAACTTCCTCACTGTACTCTGAGATTTATAATGAACTTGAAGTTCTACTGGACAATATATGACGCCACCTTTAGTTGTCATTACCATGCTTAGCATTACCACCGGCGAGAATTGATAAAATAACAGGCCTCTTCTATCTGACTACAACTCAGCTGTGAAAGGTTGGTGGCAGACTAAAAGTCTTATCCACAACATGACCGCAATGGATTAACACTAAGGAGATCGATTTTAAGTATGATGAAAGGAGCAAGGAAAAAGCACCAATCATCTAATATAGAAGGATACTTTGGAATCAGCAATGCAGGTGGCTGATAGCAGTCGGATGCATGGGTTGTTGTGGAAGCATGGAAAGGGGAAAACACAGCTGCCTGCGTGGGTGGGAGACACACCCAATATCGGTGGGTAGTGGATAGTCTCAGCAGAGGTGTTTTGGTCAAACCCAAAGGCAAGGGAAGGAGGGGACGACTGGATGCCTGGGTCGTTGCTGGTGAAACACAAACCACCTAAGGTTTGTTGCGCAATATAAAGAATGATAGTCTCTACTAGACATTTACTACTAGCTGGCCCCTGTTAATTAATGTTAGTTTGAGACTGTTCCAGGAAGCAGAGTATATGATATAAAACGAGATATGAAAAAGACAGGTGTTCGTATGTGTGTGACCGTTGAAGTACACCCATGCTACTAGGGCAGGCATAATGCCGTGCCAAAAAGTCCAACAAATTAATTATATAGGCCGTAGAATGTTCAAGATAGATACAACACCATTTTTTGTACTCAGCTTGCTTGCTAGTGCTACTGTGCCACTATGTGTTGAATACATTTTGTGTTCTTGATTTGCTGGGATTTTGGATTACAACAATTCTGTCTCTTTCTTTATAGTTACTCCTTCAAAACCAACAAGAAAGGAGTTGGCAGTCCGGGCCCGGCAGCGGAAACTGCAGGCCATCGTTGTGGCCTACCGCCGGCTGGTGGCTCAGGCCGAGGAGGA
Source organism: Lissotriton vulgaris (assembly GCF_964263255.1). Lineage (NCBI taxonomy): Eukaryota > Metazoa > Chordata > Amphibia > Caudata > Salamandridae > Lissotriton > Lissotriton vulgaris. The sequence continues at coordinate 1,540,384,234 of NC_141687.1, read as the reverse complement.
GGAGGAGGCGGCGGCAGCAGCTGCTGCCTCTTTCAATGCCCCGGCCCCCAAGCCTGCAGGAGTACATCGCCGTGGTCAGGCAGCCGCCCGCCGGATTGTTTCATTATCGGCCGCCCCCCCACAACATGCATGCCAATGTAGGTGCCGTCAATTTCAAAAAAAGATTCTCCTCCGGGTAGCGAGGCTTGAGGATGAAATAGAGGAGCGGGTGAAGCTCATTGTGGACAAACACTTGAAAGCCCGCCGGCTTTGAGATGGACCCTGTTTGTTTGCCCCTTTTTCAATCCTTTTGTTGGTGGGTGGGAATTGGGTGTTGGGGTTTACATTGAACTTGGAAATTTGGTTGGGGTTAGGGGAGGGTAGGGACAGCTGTGGGGTAAGATTTAATATATATTTTATTTTTGTATCATCTTTCTTTATATTATGGTAAAATAAATGAGACAAAGTTATTTTCAAAAGAAAACATTTGAAGTTCATTTGTGTTTGTTGGGGGGGTGGAGAGGGGACTGTTTCACCAAATAATGTACGTTGTGCAACATCGCAAGGTTTAATTGGCCATGCAGGTCAGCGGACAGTGCTTTCGAATACAAAAATATATTGGCCACATCTTTAACATGCAGACAGATAGATGCGGTAAACCCTCACCGAGTTATATTTGTAGTATTAGAAGAACTACCAGTCTGTCTTGCGTTATACCTCACAGCAAACTTATCTAACCTGTGATTGCTGATGATGATTGATGATGAAGTGTGGCACTGCAAGGGCTGCATTTGTTTCCCAAGACAATGGAGAAGAATCTGTGGTTCTGAACTTCTGTGATAGTAGTAGTAGACAGACCCTGCCAGTAGCATTTTGAGACAAAAAGAAAGAGGCAGTCATTTGCTTGATAGACAATGTGGGGGTAGTATAAGTATTAAGTACAGTACATTACACAACTGACCCAAAAACAATATTGCAACTGCTAAACTGAAACAAAACAATGGTTTTGGGGACTGGAAACTAAGTGCAAGAGAAGATAAGAAGTTCAACTGTAGTTGTAGTACTCACGTCAACGTCAAACTTTTCTAAATCATAATGCTGTAAACTTAAACCCAAACAATGACGCCAATTCATTAGATGTATTCGTTGTTTGATGGTAATGGTAAATTATTTGGCATTATACACAGAGCTTGAGTTGGGAAGCAGAAGAAGATCCTGGCCATGCCTTGTTGAAATTTCACTATTGTTGCTTTCACCACATCTGCCCCAGCAAGCGCGTGATCAAATTGTTGGTGTATATTTAATGTAACAAACATCACACCTCAATGAAACCACGCAGCCCGGGGTAAGAGGGTTAGGGTTTGTTGAATGGATGGGTACGGGGGTTTTGGGAAAGGTTTGAGAAATAAAAACAGTACGCATGGAGACAACAAAAGCAAAACAATGAAGACGATGATTTATGATGTTGATCCACTAGTCAATGAATGTAAGGAATAAACGTAGTAAAAGGACACGCTGAATATCATTCTTGGTTTCCCGCCATCCAATTGCTTGATGATGAGGATTAGTGGTAAGGGTGAGTTGATGCTCATAGTATCATAGCAGTGGGTGAAAAACGTCCATCCTGTGTGGATTGAAAAAGAAAAGGCAAATACAAAAGAATGTGAATGGCCTAAACAAATTGTAATACAGTGAAGATCAAAATAATAATACAAGAGGAGTAGTCGTAAGAGAGGACTTTCAGACTGAGGCGGCTTCGATACAATATGTATAAGTCTACTAGTTGCACATCATTATTAATCTAGAAGTACAAGAAAAGACAGGAGCCAGCACAGAACAGACCCACGACACAGGGTCCCCGTAACACAAGCTGCATTTCCCTAAAAATTTCACTGAGCCAGAGAAAGGGGCATAAAAAAGCAACCTAGCATTTTCAAAATTAATCAGCAAAATAAATGCGTCATTCTCAGTCATCAATCATACCACTATTGTACTCTACCAATGCACAGTGCACACACATGTAGTAGCCTGGGTCTACTGTGTTCTGTGCCTCTTATTTGTATTTACCTTGTATTCCACTCCAAGAAACATCGTACATCAATTTGCTCAGATCCAACTGCCTGACAGCGTGCAAAGATGTGGTGGTGACCATCATTATCAGGTGTGGCACGTCTAGTCCAACAGCAACAGCAACTCAGTCTGTAGTGAGTGACTACGATAAATTAAGTCCTGACTGCACCTGTAGTAGTAGGAATACAAGTGCGTAAATAATTTATATTATTAAATAACATGGAAAAATTGGCTATCACGTGAGTCTGCAGTTACTAATATACTTTAACTCCATGCACATTTGCTCAGAGTCAGCAAAACATCCAATGCAATGCATGGCATCATTCATTTAATATACCTGTCTTGCTCTTCTCTTTCACTGTCAGATGATTGATCACAGATGCTGCCGAGCCTTTTAAAAGTAATGACGAGTCACAACAAGTTGACTTCAGTTGTGGATGCCTGCTCAAGTTTTGACACTGAAGAGTCGTCTATGAATGCCTGCAGACAGAGGTGGTAGCCTTAAGAGTAAGACAGTGATGAGTTGCAGATTTCAAATGAAATAGAGGATGGCTGTAGTCATGTACGGTTCACTTGTTATGGAGGGACTGTTAGAGGCTACATTATTGTACTATACTCCATCTACAACATCCAATGTATGGCTGGCAAGATGGAATTGTATTGACTTGAGTGGGAGTCAAGAAGATGGAGCAAGACTCTGAGGAGTGCAGTCAACATGGAACATAAATGCGCAGGCGTGCAACTCCAGGAGGTAAATAAAAAGATACAGTGAAAATAAATGAACAGGCGTGCAACTCCAGTAGGTACATAAAAAGAATCAGTGGTGGGGATGGATTTGGTTGTGGTTTTTATTAGCAGTTTTGCACCAGAAAGCCATTGTTAATAAGAAAATAGCACAAATAAAGGAAGGGAGAAAGTAACAATTTAAAAGTCTAGTTGTCAGGGAAGAGGAGCTCGTCCTCAAACTCTGGGGGTTCGGACAGAAGTAGGTCATGTAACACAGTAGCGATGATGTCTTCGGACTTGCTTTCTTCATCCTGCTCTGATTCACGTACTTTATAGTCTGGTGGTATGAAGTGTTGATTCATTTTTATCATTGTCAGCCTCTCCACGCTTTTGGGGGAGAGACTGGTCCTTTTCGCTGTCACAATGGCACCAGCAGCACTGAAAACCCGCTCAGAAGAGACACTGGCTACAGGACAAGCCAGATACTTTATCGCCAGCCTGCTCAGCACTGGCCACTGTCTCCTTCTTTCATACCAATAGACCAATGGGCTTTGCTTCATGAACACCTCTGTTGTGTCATCCAGATAGGCCTGAACCATCCGCTCAGTGTTCATTGGTGCTCGGCTTTGCTGGTCCTCTTTCCCCTTTGCAACAGCAACGGACTTACCCATCCCTTTCTGTAGAAAAAAAGCAGTTATGCTTTTGGTTGTGTCTGCTGAATCAGATCGTCTAGGTGCTGCTTTTGGTACTATTGGTGCCTGCTGGGAAGCAGACGCACTGCTCTCATGCTCTGAAGAACTTGCCTCAGGAGGATGGCCTGGAGTACTTTGACTGTCCTGGGCTGGCACTGGCAGGCCTTTAAGTAACAGCTGTTCAGTTTCTAAATCATTAGCTTCCGCAGCTATGGAAGTTTTGTACTTGGCAACATCCCCATCTGAAAAAGGAATTACTGCGCTACTGCTGACAAATAATTTGTACCGTGGATCCAACATTGTTGCAGTTATGTAATGTTGACCTGACACAATCATTTGAAGCCTTGCATTTAGAGATAAGCGGTTGGCTAAGGCCTTGGCCAAGGTATATGCATCAACTTTTTCTTCGTCACCTTCGTATGTTTCACAGACCTCCTTCAGCTGTTGCTCAAGCATGTACAACAATGGGATGGCTTGGCCCATAGTACAGTCCTCCCTGCTAACTGCACGTGTGAAGACCTCAAAAGGTAGTAGCATCTCTGTCAAGCATTTAATGAGGTCCCACTGCCACATCTCAACGGTCATGGCTTTAAGATTAACAGTAGGATCCCCTAATCTTATTGACATGACATAAGCAATCAGTGGTATGTACTGCTCAAAGAGACGCTCAAGCATGAAATAAGTAGAGTTCCAACGTGTTGGGACCTCCTGGATCAGTGCTTTGACTGGCAATTTATGTTCACGCTGAATGACCAGTAGCAGCTTCCGTGCTTTAAAAGAATGGTTAAAATGCGTGCATATTCTTCTGCAGATGGTCAGTATGTTGCTGACTTTGGCTTCGGTTTTCAGAAAGTCTTGCACGACTAAGTTAATGCAGTGTGCCAAACAGGGTACCCTGAAATAATGTCCTTCTCTCATTGCCTTCACTACATTACTGCCATTGTCGGTGGCAACAAAACCAATCTTAAGGCCTCTTGGTTGCAGCCATTCAAAGACCTTGCTGTTAAACTCAGACAAAATGTTTTCAGCAGTATGCGTTTTCTCCATAGCAAACATGGCTACAGTTGCATGTCTGCGAGTATCATTAAAAATCCCAGCAACATCAAGGCCTGAAGTTAACTTGTCTTTAACACCTGCAAAAGAGATCCAGTGTGCGGTGATGCACATGTAATCTGTAGCTTGGCAACTGCTCCACATGTCTGTTGTCAGGTGGATACAATGGACAACACTCTGTTGTAAGGCTTTCCCAATCAATTCCAGCACATCGTGGTGTAGTGCTGGAACAGCAACTCTGGCAAAATAGTAGCCACTGGGAACGTTCCATTTTGGGCAGAGGGTTGCCACTAATTCCCGAAATCCCACAGCCTCAACAAATGAAAATGGGAGAAGATCCAGTGCCAACATTTTTGCAAGTTTCGCATTGTACAAACGTGCTATTGGGTGGTTCCGCTCGTACTTTCCCTCCTGCCTAAACATGCTAGTAATGGTACGCTGCTTGGTATTTCTTTCAGTTATGCTAGACGGACCACCTTGCATCGCAGACTTTGCACTCCTTGGTGTCTCCGGCTGACTCTGGTGCCACTGAGAAGTTGCTGATGCGGAGGATGTGGACTGTACCACTCCAGTGCTGGCGACAGGGCTCATTTGTGTACCACTCCCAGATAGAAGGTCATCGTCTTCCTCTTCTTCTACCTCCTGGTCAACCATGAGTGGACCTTGTAGTACTGTATCCCCACCACACCAGTGCTTACATTTTTTAAGCTTGCAAGGTGGTTCTCCCAGCTGATTAAGTGTGTTTTTTTCAAATGGGTCGTTTGGCCTCCAGTACCATAGTTTGTACCAATCTTACCACGACTAACATTGACATGACAAATGGTGCATATAGCAATGTTCTCCTGACGTGGGTGAACCGTAAAGAAGTCCCACATTGGGGAGGTAAACTTTTGTCTCCTGCCATAGGAAGAGGACCCACTTCCAATGTCGGATGAACTCGAGGATTTTTGTTGAATTTCCCTATGTGACAGCTCAGTCCTAGTACTGCCACTACCTCCTTCTGTTGAGGTGGCGCTTGTGCTGCATGTCGGACGCTGCCGGGCCTTCGCTGATGAAAAAATGGGAGCTGGTGTTACTTTGGGTGTTGAGTGTGTAGGAGTTATGCGTGCTACCTGCTCATCACTAATCGCAGCCTTTCTAGATAGGGTGAAAATGTTGGTCTCTACATCCTCTGCACCAGGAACAACGCTCGTGATGATGACAGTGTCAGACCCGTCTTTATCACCAGCAGTATCCTGCTCACCTACATCGACCTCCATAAGTTCAAGCCTTGCTGGATCCTTCCTATTTCCTAGCCTGGTCTTGGGATGTCTCTCCTTTGAATGCTCAGATAGTTGTGGCTGCCAATCCTTATCAAGGTCATCGGAAGGGATGCTTGGCGAAGAACTCGATGCACTAACCCTCCTTTCCCTTGGTGAATTGAAAGACAATAGATCACCTCCAGAAGTGGCATCCTCTTCTTCTTGCTCGGAATGAGGCTCTACTTCCTGAACTGCCCCGAGTTCGGGAGGAACAACTACTACTATTGCGTGCGGAGATGGTGGTTGTTGTTCTTGAGGAAGTACTATTGCGGGCTGTGGTTCTTCACCAACTACTGTTGTGGGATTTGGTTGTTGTTGTTGTTGAACAACTCCAATTGCGGGCGGTGGTTTTGGTTGTTCAACAACTGTTGCGGGAAGTAGTTGTGGTTGAACAACTCCTATTGCGGGCGGCGGTTGTGGTTGTTAAACATCTACTGCTGGCGGTGGTTGTTGAGCACTTCCATCTTGCGTGGATTGTGTACTACTTTGAGACAGCGATAAGTTTAGTTCAGGCTCAGTATCACTGCTTTCAAACATTATGCTGGCTACCTCTTCGACCCTCATGTGCTTTGCCCTGGGTTGGTGGCTTGCCCCCACTAATGCGGATGTGCTGGCCCCAGCTTGCACCACGGACACCGCTGCTGCAGGCGTATCTTTTGGGGGCCCAAAAAAGGTTTTGGGGTCCATACCAGACTTAAGTGACACTTCCTTCTTCTGTTCATTCTTCTCAGCAACTTTCTTGGTGGTGGAGGACTGGTACCTGCTTTCTTAGGGCCCATCTTCTTCTGATGTCAGCACGCAGCAGCACTCAGTAGCACAAATTGCAGAGATGTCTGGTCAGATGAGTCACACACCACACGTGGCGTACAACTGAAGGACGTCCGTCTGGCAGTAGAACGGGCGATGGATGAAAACAACCAGCACCTCCTCAGTCTTTTTTTGTGCACCTACAAGCAAAGAAGGCAGAACAACATCAGTCAAACAAGCAGTAAGCCAACATGAACAATTGAAAGACACACCGGCCAATGTATAAAAGACAAAACAGAAGACTAATACTACCAGCACCACAGCTCCCAGCCACATGAAGTCCAGAAAGAACCAATAAAGTCAAGCAGGCCTATATATATACCAATATAATCAGAAAAAGGAGGATGCCTGCTACACATGACAGGTTAATGCAAGGAATAAAAATACCCCATGGCTAAGAGGTTGTAAACTTACACCGCAAAAACACATACAAAGGCATAAAATGATTACACACACAAAAAGTTACCTACACCCCTGCCCAGACAACACATTTGGGAATGCAATGCCATACACACATGCCCTAATGATGTTAATTAAATAGACCGAATGGAAACAGCTACTTAAAGCACCCCCGCTAACTACTACCTCTGGGACTCTGGCCTACTGTCAGATCAGACCAAAAGCTGGGAGGCCAATGATAAATGCACAAAGGAAGTACGTACAAAATGGCCAGCACCACATGGCCTGGCCACCCACAGCAACATGAAAAGAAAGAGAAAAGAGAAGACAGACAATAAATGCCTATGGGAAAGGGACAATGCTTTGTTTTTTGGGGAGCACAAGAAACACATTCAACATTTTCGAGAAACTTTTATGCAACTCAGGACATATTGTTCGCGAGATTGCAAAATCGGCGTGTTCGGCAGCGCGAATTGAATGAAACGTCGTTATCGCGTTCCCGAGCAAGTACATTGAGCGCGCGAACAAGACAAAAAAAGAAATGTCGCGTGTCCACACTGTGCGAAGTTACCAAAAGTAAGCGAGCTGTATTCCTAAGGTTACCTACTGGCAGGGAGTGCCATATTAGTTACACACACCCAAAAGCTGAAAAGTACCCACATAAAAAAAAAAATTGAAGCAATCCAAAGCCATACACCATGTACAAATTAAAGATACACCACAAAAAGAGTTGATTAACTTTAATGCACCTATGGCTATGAGTAGTAGTACCTCTGCCCTACTGCCAGAATAGTCAAAAACCTTGGATGCCTATGGCAAAAGCACAAAGGAAGGACACACAAAATGGCCGCCACCATAGGGCCTGGTCACCAACAACAACATGGAAAAATCACAAAGGATGTATACACAAAATGGCCTCCACCACATGGCCTGGCCACCAACAACAACATGGCAAAATCACAAAGGAAGCATACACAAAATGGCCGCCACCACATGGCCTGGCCACCAACAACAACATGGCAAAATCATCACAAAGGAAGTACACACAAAATGGCCGCCACCACATGGCCTGGCCAGCCACAACAACATGGCAAAATCACAAAGGAAGCATACACAAAATGGCCGCCACCACATGGCTGGCCACCAACAACAACATGGCAAAATCATCACAAAGGAAGTACACACAAAATGGCCGCCACCACATGGCCTGGCCACCCACAACAACATGGCAAAATCACAAAGGAAGCATACACAAAATGGCCACCACCACATGGCCTGGCCACCAACAACAACATGGCAAAATCATCACAAAGGAAGTACACACAAAATGGCCCCCACCACATGGCCTGGCCACCCACAACAACATGAAAAGAAAGAGAAGACAGACAATAAATGCCTATGGCAAAGGGACAATGCTTTGCTTCACAAAATGGACACACCACCGCCCAAATTGGTCACCCCACCCATAAACAAGAAATCATTACATAGAGGACAGAAACTGGAAGTGGTCCATGCTCCAATAAGAGAAAACTACAACCAAATGACAACATAAATGAGGACTTTTTGTAGCACAAGAAACACATTAAACATTTTCAAGAAACTTTTATGCAACTCGGGACATATTGTTCGCGAGATTGCAAATTTGGCGTGTTCGGCAGAGCAAATTGTACAAACGTCGTTATCGAGTTCCCGAGCACGAACATTGATCGCGCGAACAAGACAAAAAATGTAAGGTCACGTTCTCACACTGTGCGAAGTTACCAAAACTACCCAAGCTGTATTCCTAGGGTTACCTAATGACAGAAATGGACAGATTAGTTAAACACACCCAAAACTTGAAGTACCCCACACATAAAAATAAGATTTTCTAAATCAATCCAAGCCATCCATGATTTTCAAATTAAGGGTACACCACAAAAACAGTTGATTAACTTTCATGACCCTATGAGTAGTACCTCTGACCTACTGGCAGATTAGGCCACAAGGTTGGAGGCCTATGGCAAGAGCAAAGTGGCTGGAAACATAAAATGGCCTCCAACACATGGCCAAGCCAACCACAGAAAGTTAATACAATGAACTCAAGCATGCCTACACACTAACTACATGGAGTACTAGGGTCAGCTATTGGCTTAAAAAAAATAAAAACATTTAAATTACACAAACAGAAATTCCACAACAGACATTGCTATTGCATAATGACCATAATCCAATGCCATCCATGATGTTTGTTTACAAACTGGAATAAAAATTTAAACACAGACCATAGAAACATGATTGGACCCATGGATACCTCTCTATGTAGCCTGGATGAAATTAAAAAAAAAATACAAGTTGGGACCTCATAAAAGTACAGGCCTCCATCAATAATTTAAATCCAGGATTGAATACTGTAGTTAAAAAAAATCTCGAATCAAACAAACACAAGTCTACATCATACTCACTCATACATTACTCAAACTTACTTGAAAAAGAGAATTCCAAATCCAAAAATCCTCAATAAATCCAAGAAAAAGCAGTAATGCAGCCAACACACACAGAAAGTGATCCTTCCAGCTCAAAATCCAAATGAAAGTGAGCACCACATGGACAAAGCACTGGGAGGAGCCTGGTGGACGGAACAGGAAGTTGTAAACTCAAGGGCCCTTCCTCCTTACTCTTCAAAAAAAGAGTAGAAACAAAAAGAGGACTCCTTCCCCCCCAAAAATACAGCCAAAGGTACAACTTTAAGGGGTTTTTCACTCTTTTGCTAACCAAAATGGTAATTTATTATGGTTTTAACATGCTCGCGAGTTATTCTGTGCAAGATTGCAGTTTCTGCTTGTTCGACAACTCGATCTTACTAACAAGCATCCTCCCGCGTCCTTATGACGCTATCGCGCATCCAAATGACGTCATCGCGTTCGCACAGTCGCACGGGATTGTGCGGGAGGGTTTACAAACATGGTGGCACACGCGACCGGGAAAAAGAGAACGCAGAACCAAGGTAAGCCATTGCCGCGCACACGATAATGTTATTCAGCGCGCGAGAACTACGCTACGCACCGGATTGCGGAGTAATCGACAGCTACGCGTTCTCCGCGGAACGCGGAGTTGCCGAAACTCCGCAAGCTCCGCGAACGGAGCGTAGTTCTTCGCCCAGGGTTAATTTTAATTGGTAATCAGTGAACAATTTGATTGGTTTGCTTGGGATTTGGCTTGCAGGTAGACACAATGAGAAGAGTATTTTAATGCACAAGAACATTTCTATTTATGGATGGAATTTCTTCAGATGCCAAATGGATGCTGGTGAGTCCGGAAGCAATCGTGTTAAATCAGAAGGTTAGAGTTTAAGGGGCAGATTTACAAGCCCCTTGCGCCACTTTTGCGCCACTTTTAACATGGGAAAAGTGACGCAAAAGTGGCGCAAGGGGCTTGTAAATCTGCCCCTAAGTTCCTGTGGAATACATTGCTCTGAGGTGGGAGAAAGAATAGTTAGTTTTTTAAAAGCATTTTTTATACAGAACTTTCTTTCATGGGAGAAGTTCATTACACTATGGCCTGATTAAAATGACCGGTGGAAGCTAGTAAGAAATTCAGTAATCGTGGAAAACCTGTTGAGGCAATGTCCATTGATGAGTTGGGAAAAGACGAGTGTCCACTCTTTGAAAGCTGTTTTGTCTAAATACATTGGAACATCTGCCCACACATTTCATACTGACTATGCCAGCCCACAGCGGCAATGGCACGCTTCACAGGTAGTGAAATGCACAGTGGCATTGCAAGGGTGCCATCGGTGCTGATTAAGGAATTCATCCCCACAAACCAATGACTGAAACTGCCTTAGACCACCTACCTCTTTTATGCCTTTGCATCTACCTCATCTTTTCTTTCTCCCTTTCCCTCTATCTTCTGTTCTCTCCCCATCTTCCTCTTTCTTCATCTGCCTCTCTTCCCCTATCCTACTGCCTGTCCTCCCCTCTCTGACTCCTGTACTTATATTTAGGATGTGAATACAGCAGGTGGCAGATGAGTGAGGGAAAATGATATGGGGAACATGTGAAATACTCCTCTTCCCACTTCCTCATTCTAAGTAGACTGGGTAGAGGGAGAAAGTCCCATAGACATACACGAGATGCCACAATGGGAACTTCCTTAAATCTCTCTATTAGCTTTCCACAGTAATAGAGGGCTTGATATATATCTCTCATATCTCTGCCTGCAGAGCTATACATGCAGTGCTTTATAAACAGTATCAGATAGTCCTAGGCCATGCCGATACCCACTGCTGCTGCTTCCCATTTTCTTGGGTGTAACGACTACAGAACACTAAGGTAGATACAAGTGTTAATTGGGGAGTAGCCACATGTCTCTCCAGTTACTTCAGCTACAGCCTGCAGCCCACACTATATTTTCAAAGGATCAAACCACTTACAAAAGTATGCCATCCTGTATACAGGCCAGGTTGTGTCCTTGGCCCCTCCACCCCAGAGTGCATCATCTACTTGCCATATTTTGAGGGCCATCGTGTAAATATTTATATTTTATTAGGATTTATAAAGTGCAGACCCAGCCAGTCTCTAGGGCAGCAAAGCACGTTATATACACGTAGGAAAGGATACCTACAACTTATGTTTAGGAGAGACAGTTGAAAAGAGGAAATCGGAATGCACCTACTCAGGGCCTGGATACCCTAATGGGTGACAAGCAGCTCTCTACAAATTCACTTTACATTACATTACATAGAAACATGTTGAAGCTGTGGGCTTTTAGATATTTGCAGAGGAGTAAGGAGGTTGATTTAGTCTAATATGAAATGAGATAGAGGTCCACAGCGAGGGTTTTGCTCAGCTTTTCTTCCTGTTGTTTCCTTGGCCTCCACAAAGTTGAATTTTGTCATTCTGGTATGAAGTTTGGGGTGTAAATGTGCCTGCTGCAAACCACTGTGTAAGACCTGTCACTCACATTTTCAAATGCAGAATAATATGACACAATCACCTCATGAAGGCAATAGAAGTAGAAAAAGTGAGAGAAAAGGATGGGTACAAGATAGAGGAAGTGAGGACGGTGAAGTGTGGATGCCATGTTCTCGTGGCATGCAGCCTCAACCGACCAATAGCTTTTTGATGGTAGAAGAGCAGGACTGTATCAAAGGTTTTATTTTTTTGATGGAGACGGAGCATAGTTAATTTCAATGTGGCATTTCCCTAATACCATACACACTGTTTACAAAAATCTCAAATTCATGAGGTTCTTCACCCCTCAGAGACAATCCAGACAGCAAATCTTAGATAATTCAGCGCTGCTTGATCAAACACGCATTTGCAATGCTATAGGTCTCGCATGTGTTAAAGTTGGAGCTGTTGGCTTTGAAAATGACAATGTGTTTTACATTTGTTTTTTTATTTTCAGTGGAGTAATTTTATTTACATAGCTGCTGCCACTGGTATGAAAAAGCAAAAGTAAAAAACATTGTAATTTTCAACGCAAACAGCTCTAACTTTAACAAATGCGAGGCCAATTGCATAGGGAGTGCAATAGGTCTTGCTATTGTTGGAGTTGGGGTTATTGGTATTATAAATTCTAATATTTTTTTATCTAGACATGTTGCAGGGTGCATTATCATATCTGGCCAAAAGAGGCCCCATGGGACCCATGGGACCTCTTTTCGCTACATATAGTACTGCACCCTGCAAAGTTGGAGTGATTGGCATTCTAAATGCCAATGTTTTTACCTAGCAATGTTTCAGGATGCAGTACCATATGAGGCTAAAAGAGGTCCCATGGGTACTGCACTCTGTAACATGGCTAGCTTAAAAAAAACGGCATTTATAATGCTAATCACTCCAACTCCAACAAATGTGAGACCTATTGCATTTCCAGTGCAAAAGGTCTCACATTTGTTAAAGTTAAAACTGTTGGCATTGAAATGACAATCTTTTTTACTTTTGCCTTTTTATAGCTATGCAATAGCTCTATGCAAATAAAATTACTCCACTGCAAATAAAAAAACAAAAGTAAAAAACATTGTCATTTTCAGCGCCAACAGCTCTAACTTTAACAAATGCAAGACCTATTGCATTGCAAATGCTTGTTTTTACTATCTCAGTACCACTTTGCAGCTGAGAGTTGAAATGTAGTATCCTTTCATTCATTGCAGGGTTAGGGTTTTGTACCCACTTGTTTTTATTAGGAGAGTTTCGTTTTGGCAGGCTAGGTGCATATTTTTTGTTCTTTATTGGTGTGTGTTGTATGCCTCATAAGTTAAGCTTTGTGACGAGGTTGCAAAAAAGACTTCTGTATCTTTACTGGTGAAAAACAGGACGTTAGAAAAAATGCTGTGTATGTTGGGGCTGAGGCAAGCATGTCCAATATGTAGAGCCTGCTAGAGCCAGGGCTATAACAACAGGCAGCTTTTCATATTGCAGAAAAGAAATGCACTGTCAGTCGTTATTAGTACTCAAAATAGCTCTTATTAGCAACATTAGTGTAAGGAAAGATGGATTAAGCTTTGCTGTTTTTAGACAGCCTCTTGGTGCCAATTTATATTTCACTGAGTTATTTTAGAATGATTATGAATTTGTGACCTGGAGATGATCTATGTAGTAAACACAGCAACCAACTGGCCTGTCTGCATGTTCTACAAATCAGTGACCTGCGTGTTATACCTTGTATTTGCAGCAGGCACTTTAAGCGTCAATACTATTTTTTGAGGAACCAAACCAGTGAAAACGGGAGTTCGTGTTTCAATTAAAATACATGCGTGCTGTAGCAGTGGTCGTACTGGGGTACACGAGTAATACATGCCGATAATGTCAGCTACAAACAGTGTTTGGTTAATAACGGCTGTGAGACAGTAAAACGATCGCAATTGACCAAATACCTTCTATCGTATGTTTTTGCAATATATAAGCCCCTGTCGCAATGCAGATAAATATGCGCATAGAATGGGATCAAAAAAGGATTGGCTGTCGGCTTTCTGTAAAATAAGCAGGAAGTGGGGAGGTCATGAGACATAGCCCCGAGTCCTTAAACCTTTTAGGTATGAGAGGAGATATATGTTAACTCTTTATCTCATTTCCAGTAACAGGATGCTTACTTGGACATCATCTCTTATCTGCTTCTGACAAGTTTCTGCAAAAGGCGCGATCGTCGAAAGGCCTAGCTTTGTTGAATGTCAAAGAAAGTAACAGTGAGGTACAGAATTAATTTTCCGTATAATTAAGGCCAATGGGTGAGTTAGCGCAAATCCAATATTTAAGTTTCTATCTCTTCCTGTAGAGTAGATTTAAAAAGAAAAAAACCCACTTGATTGGTGAGGAGGAGAATTCACATTGGAGAGAAAGGGTAAGAGAAACACAGCTGGGTAGTGATGTACCTAAGTGCATGGGCTTTATGTCACAAGCACAGAAGTAAGGCATAATTATTGCCTGTCCCTTCCCTCTAGAATTTGGCATGTGTTGCCAATATTAAAGGGTCGTTCAAAATATTGAACTCAGAGGTAGTAAGAACTCTGACAGTAAGTAGCCCTCCCATTATTTGCACTTTAGCAGAAGGCAGTCCATTGGAAATCTATCTTTCCCTATCTAAATGTGGGGTATAGTTGGGCGACTGCTCACTCTTTTGGTGTTGGTGTGACACACAAAGCTCTGGGTAGAATGTTTTGGTACTCTTTCTGTGAATATGATGCCCTTGGTAACTAGGGGTGTCACTCGAGGTACCACTTGAGGATGCACGTTTTTGGGTGTTTTCCACTGTCTCTTTGCATGTGTGAGTTGAGCGTCACAGTATGTGGAGCATGTTGAGTATACACATGGGTCCAATTACTATCACCTAACATGCTTGAATTTCTTTTAAATAGGTTATGTTTGAGCCAGTAACTGATGTCAATTTGTATATATCTTTTTAGGCACTCCCTGGGTATTCTAACTTTAGTTGGTTATGTTGCGGGTCCTGATGAAGGTGGTGTTCATCTTCCCCTTGTGCCACCCAAACTCATGGACCATTGACATTTAGATCCTGTTTAACCCTTTAAGTGCTGCCGTCGGCCAACGGTCGTCGCAAGCACTACCTTGCCAGTGCTGCGCACGTCCGTTGGCCGACGGGCCGCACCCGTTATTCGAATGTTCAGCACTGGGCGCTGAACGTTCGACGCTCCTAAGGTGTTAATGCAGTTGTTTTTTTGGTCATAGCAGACGAATGTCATACTTATGTCTCCAACTTTCCAGAGTTTGTGTGAGCTTATGAATGCAGTATGGTTGCTGTTTGAATCAGTATGGATGTATGAGAGAGTGTTCTTTTGCTTTTGTTTTTTTCTACCTGGGGAATACATTATGTTATAATATGTGAAAATATATACTGAATATATTTATTGTACATGTTTACTGAATAGAGAGTGTTAATGTATAACTAATTTTGATATTCAAAGAAAAAAGTTAAAAAATAAATAAACAATACTAAGAAATGAATAAACAAAGTTTCAAAGAATAATGATGCTTTGACAGTATTTGAAATTGAACTGGCTCATGTGTGAATTCTATGTGAATCGCAAAAAAGAAATAAAGGTTGCGAGGGAATTTCTGTAGTGTGTCTTGTTGCCCGCAATAAATGGTCTTGATTCCTGTAGTTCAGAATCCAGGCCAATATTGGGCGGGTATTTTCAACAGGTATTGGCCAAGGTGTGGGGGCACGATGGGCTTGTTTGACAGTAAAATGCGTGGACAGACCAGCAGAACCACACTAGTTTTCAACAAGTTCTCTACGTAGGTTGTCAGGTTAGGTCCCTTTGATCCCTCCCGAAATCCAACTATCCAAAGGTTTTTTTGTCCGGCCCGACCTTCTGCATCATCCGCATGAGCCTGTGAGGATTCAATTTGCTGACGCATTTGACTTAATTGTTCATCATGACTGTTTACCTGTGGTACTATCGTTTCCAAAGTTTGTTCTGTGGATTTAACTTTGTCAGCTAATTTTCTATGGTCGTCATTGAGCAAGTTGAGTTCCACTAAGACTGTGCCCAATTGACTTTCTATCGCGGACCTCGAATCTCGTTTAAGATCTTATCAAATGCATCCACTGGGGGATTAGACACAGCTCCATCTTCTGCTGGATGTGAACGTCCAGATGAGTGCTCTGAGGGCGGCGCAAGGGATCCCGCCCTCCCGGATCTGGAGGTCGTCCTCGATTTTCCTCTGCCCATGATTATCAGTAAGTTGGGTGATTCAGTAGTATTTGATTATACAATGAGTCAACCCAAACTCTATAACTGTGATTTACTCAGCTTATGCTTGAGTAAGGTTGGGGCCTGTGATTAACAACAACGATAGTAGCTCAGCATCCCAGTTCAAATTAACAATTTGCAATTGAGCTCATGCTGGCGTGGGTCATCACTGGAGCAGCATAATGTTCAATGTCTGCGCCATGCACTAGGGTCGTCTCTGTCGTCTGATGCCTCAGTGGTGTTGTTCTGCCAGTGGTAGCCACCGAGGAGGGCGTTACAGTCTGTTTAAATTGTCAAAACTCCCAGTTCTCTCACCTACTATCAGGCGCCACATTGGTTATAGTCATCCCATAGACCCATTGTCCTGCCACAAAAACATCTCATTGAGCTGTCCACAAGCAGCTCTTATTTGAACTCGGCTATGTCTCTAGTCCCACTCTGTGCAGTGCCCCCAACCACCCAGTGCCCAGAGGGATGGGATCCTCCACGGATCCCACCCCTCTGGGCCTCTGCCAAGATTCGATTAAACGCCACACTCAATCCCAGATAGTGAAGGCAACACAAAGAAAAAGTACTCTCAGTCTGTAGAGTTGAGGGCAGTTATGCCGGTGTCGAGCTACAGCCGTAGAACAGTCCCTTGCAAAGATATACAGCACAAGCAGGAAAGGGGTGGGCTTCAGGCGGTAGGGGTGAGACAAACTGGCAGCAGCACTGCAGGGATTTCACTTTCACAAGACAGTATCATTACACACCTTTGTTGTGTTGGTACTGCCTCAGCCAGGGCCCAATCGTTGTGGTTCTCATTAAATTTTACCAGCAGGCCTCATATGGGTGTCAAGGTTCAAAATGAGGGGGTGGGGATCCGATACACAGTAGTAAGTCCTCGTCAGGGCGCAACAATGCTTTCAGCTCTATCAGCGGTCACCAGAGGAACCCCCCCCCCCGCAGACCTATAATCGTATGCATAACATGAGGGGCTTGCATGAAAATGGAAGCGCCCTCAGGTGCCTCCACAGTATTGCCGTGATTAGTATTCTCGGGCCACCCCCAGCGACTCAGCTCCTCCAGGGGTAATGCAGGCCGATCTGGGTTGCAGTCAACCTGGTCCACAGCAATGTATCTTCGGCAGGTCTCCGCTACAAACACCGACCCCTGGGCCCCCTACGGCAACCCCACACTCAAGCCGACATCCAGGAGTAATGATCAGCTTGGGGGCCTCAGCAACATGGGCAGACTCTGCCGACCTGGTGGTCCACACGGCACCTCCGGAGCCAGTATAGTTCCCGTTGTATGTGGTGAGGCAAAGTAAGGGGGGGAGAGAGAGATGGCCACGCAGTTAACAGTCGGCCCGACTACACCGTTCAGACAGTATCCCCTTGAGTGCACCATGATGACAGGGCGTATCAGCTTACTTCAGGTGATACAGGTTACAGTCGAGCACAATGGGGTTTGCCTCCGGTCTAGGAATCCAGGCACCGGATGCTGGGCCCAGGCCCGGTGTCTCACAATGAAGCGCCAGCCGCCTCCAGGCCACCTCAGCTCAGCTATGTCTCAGGATAGACCACGGTGCTGGAGGCCCCTCCAACTGCGTAGGCCTCTCGTCGCACCGGAGTCCCTGCAGCTCAAAACTCGTTTTCTCGGTCGTCCCTGTCACTCGGAGCACTTGAGTCAGCATTCCATCTGTGGGTAGGTATTCCCTTGCATCTTTGCCAGGATTGTAATGCAGTAGGGAATGCCGGATTTCGCCCGGATTATGTGCCCTGGCCTGGAGCACGTCGCTTAAGCAACCACCATCTTGGGCTGCAAGCCACGCCCCCCCCTGAGGGTAAGGGTGATGTTGTCATATTTCTTCAGGCCTTTCATGAGGCGTGTTGCTGCATGTAGAATGTTCTCAGGGGCGGGCAGCGTTGACTGTGGAGGGTCATAGAACAGGGCATTGCCACCATCCCGATGCAAGAGAATGAGGGCTTGAAAGCTGGTTGGTGATTAAGTCATCAGGGTGTAGTGTGGGTCTTTTTAGGAATGGGAGAATCTGGTCAATCTTGAGAGGTTTAAGGAAGATGCCTTCAATGAGAGTGGTGGTGATGATGCTCAGTAGGTGCAAGAGCTTCTCCAGAGAGGGCTTTGAAGAAAGATGACGGCAAGATATCATCTTCATGGGTGGGAACCTAGAGGAGTTTGAAGCATGACCATTGTGGGAATGTAGTTCAGATGAGTGTGCCTCAAAGAAGATTCAGATTTGGTGTTCTCAGTTTGGTGTCAGATCTTCTTTATTTTTTTTCCTGTGAATAAATGATTGATAGCATTGCACTTGTCCGTGGAGAGTGGATCGGAGAGGCAGGTGGGGAACTGATGCAGTGCTTAAATGTTTAGAAGTGTGTTCTGCTTCTTTTGGCAACTTTATTGATGGTGTTGGTATTTTACTTGGCTTTGACTGGTGTGATGACTTTTTTGTATGCTGCAAGCAGGGACTTCAGGAACATGAAGTTGCTGGGAGTTTTGTTTTTGTTTTTTTTTCTTTCTTCTTTGTGGCAGGAGTGATTGTTGTCTGTGACGTTACTCACAAGGGGGCAGATTTTCAAGCCCCCCGCGCCACTAGTACATCACTTTTTGTAACATACTGGTGGCGTAACTTACTGCTCCATATTTACAAGGACAGGAAAAGCCACCCTGCGTGGCTTTTTCTGACCTTGTAAATATGGCCTCTTTACACAAAGCTCTTTGCGTGAAAGTGGCGTTCCATGGGTGTTGCTGTGGGTGTTGCCAGGCAACACCCATGGAACAAGACACATTTCAAGATTGCGTGTGAATGCTATGCCTCCCCAGGGTGGGCGTAGGGAGGCGCAATGAGAAGAAATGTTTTCATTTCTCCTCGTTTTTGCCTCTTTCAATGTGTTCTGCATTCTACATCACGCATTGAAAAAGGAAAATGCCTGCAGTGATTGTTTTTTTGTGAAGGAAGGTGCCTGCACAAAAACAATCTCCCCACGATGCATGCGTCCATGCACCATGGTGCAAGAGTGCCTGCGCCGGCGCATGGCAGCAGTTTGTGCGCCAACGCAGGGGAAAACACAGAGATGCGACATATTGTAAATATGTTGCATCCTTGTGCTTTGAAAATGACTCAGTGTGATGCAGCCAAATTGCTTGAGGAATGCACTGAGTCACTTTCATTGTAAATCTGCCCCAAGGTCTTTGGAGATCGAGGGTGCCTAGGGTTCAGCCTGCACTTGCATGTTTTAGTTGGAGTGGTTTTCCAGAAATGCGGTTAAATCATTTAGAAGGGTGTTGACATCAGACGTGGAGGTGACAAGGCAAGATGATAATACATGTCAATAATAATACCCTTTGCCATTGGTCACATCGCACAGCTCAGTACCCTTCTGAATAATAGTGAGTACTGTGCACTGGGGAAAACCACGCCCTAAAGCCTCGTGCTCTTTACTAGCGCTGGCATTGGTTTTGTGCCAAACGCTAGGCCCTGTGTCTGGAATCTAAAGGGCATTGCTGCAGGCCCTGCCTTGCACAGGGCGTGCTTGGTAGTGAAGCATTATTACAGCTTTGCAGATGGGTGAGCAGCTGATGAGCAAGAAGGAATTCAGCAGCTCCAATTGCAATACAGCGTGTTCGGGCTCCAGACGCGAAATGAATGAACTCTTGTTACGTTTTATTGCAGCTCATAAAGAAAATATGATTAACGACAGGATTTCTTTTTTAAAAAAATCTATTTTCCTCATCCTATCCTTCTAGGTGCATTAAAATCCCCAGAGCAGTGACATTTGCAATTTGGAACACAGAGAGATGTTTTTCATTATTATTTTTTTCTTGGCTTCGAGTTAAATTCTCAAGCTCATGAAACTTAAGACCAAGAGAGGAAAAGCAGAAGTTCTTGGGAGAGAAAATCACGTCTCCCACTCGCTTGTCATCCTGTGTCAAGAACCGGGTTTATGGGATTTGCTGAAATCCGCAGAAAATTCCATATTGTGCTTTCAATTTGAATGGAGCCACGGACTTTGTCTATAACTCTGTAAGCAGATGGTATATACGTCCTAAATCTGTGCAATAGTTTGTGCTTTCGAGGAGAACGAAAGACGACATAAATAATTACATAACTCCCGCACTAGCCCCACTCTCAACCCTTTGTGTTCCCTCTGATCCCTGCCCCTTATTTTGAAAATAAGCCAACATACACGCATACACGTTCCTTGTGGTGGTCATTTGTTGGCCGCAGTTTTTATTAGGGTTACATATCAATTCTCGGTACTCAGTACCACCTTTATTCAGCTGTCGATCGATGGCAGTGTGGCATGACATATTTGTAAATATTATTTTCCTACCTGTTGGACTCCTGTTGTGCCCTGCCAATCGGCGGGGGCTGAGCTGCGAGCGCCGTCTCCGTTTGCTACCCCTCTTGGTAGGCCGACTCACCCAGCCGTGAGGCATCATCGTAAGGTGAACGGTCCTACCCGCTGTCCTTCGGTCCCCTCGGCCAGCTGTGAGGCATCCTAAGGCAAGTGGTCCTGTCTCAGCACACCGCCCTCCGGTGTGCTTCTGTTCCAACCATTGTCCCAGTTGTTTCTCGCCCTGCCCCTTCCAACAGCCCTGCGACATGGCTGTTTTTAGGTGTCGGTGGGTCAACGATTCTTCTCCTCGTGCTCCTCCCCCCGCTCCTAAGATAGGAGTCGTCCTGGGGGAAGCCAGCTTTTATCCCTCCCCAACGAAGGTGGCCGTGTTTCACGCACTACCCCCCCATTGGGCACTTTGAATATTGCAGGGGCCCATTGGCCGGGGAGGGGGGCGGGGGGGTAGGCGCTGCCGTGGCTACCGGGTGGGGGGGGCGTTCCTCCCAGTGCGCTTTTCGTGCCAAAACCAGTTCAGGTTGTAGGTGTTGGGGGGGCTCGGCTGCCGTTATGGTGCCGGCCTCTGATGCCCCCGATGGGGGCTGGCCTCTGCGATAACTCCCGCACTAGCCCCACTCTCACCCCTTTGTGTTCCCTCTGATCCCTGCCCCTTATTTTGCAAATTAGCCAACATACACACATACACGTTTCTTGTGGTGATCGTTTGTTGGCCGCAGTTTTTGTTAGGGTTACATATCAATTCTCGGTACTCAGTACCACCTTTATTCAGCTGTCGATGCAAGTGTAGCATGACATATTTGTAAATATTATTTTCCTTGACAGGTTATTTTTTGGCTGGGTTTGCCTTGATATTCGCTTGAAGGAGGGGTGGTGTAGCGTTGTCCCGGAGTTAGGCCCAACTCGCTACCTGTTGGACTCCTGTTGAGCCCTGCCAACCAGCGGGGGCTGAGCTGCGAGCGCCGTCTCCGTTTGCTACCCCTCTTGGTAGGCCGACTCACCCAGCCTTGAGGCATCGTAAGGTGAACGGTGGTACCCGCTGTCCTTCGGTCCCCTCGCCCAGCCATGAGGCATTCTAAGGCAAGTGGTCCTGTCTCAGCACACCACCCTCCGGTGTGCTTCTGTGCCACCATTGTCCCCGTTGTTTCTTGCCACCCCGCCAGGGAGGCTTCCGTCTTCCTGGGGGCTCCCCCTTCCCCCAGAAATGCCTTATCTGCATCCTGCCAAGGCCATAGCGCCCCACAGATTGCTCCAGAACATTTGCATGCCGGCTTCGGACATGTGCACTCCATCTTGTGCGTAGAACTCCGGGAGACCTGTGTGGATGAGCCCATGCCTGATTGTCTCCAGCCAATTGGTCCTGCAGAATTTGCTCACCGTGAGGTTCAGCTTCTTCCGTGAGTTCTCGACTGCTTTCACGGATTCTGCCCCTTGCCATTCCCTTCGGCTGATTAGCTCCGACCAGATCACGGTGGTGCGCTTGAAGGCTCTGGTGGCCTCCGTGAGGTCCCTCTGAATGTGGTGGAGGAGGGCTCGCCTCCCTAACCTGGCCAGGTCGTGGATGATCAGTACATCCGGACGCCGAGCCGCTTCCGCCAGCAGCTCCCTCAGGGTCTCTGGGAGCTGGTCCCATCTCATCCCGGGTCGGCCGTACCACCGTACGCACGTGTCCACTGGCCATCCCTCCCACTTGTGGCCCCCTTCTCGCCACCAGCCGTGCATCCTGCTTATGTAGGAGTTGCCCACCACCCACACTAGCCGCAATCTTTGCTCTGCTGGGGAGAGGACACACAAATCTGTCACTTAGTGGCGCGCCTCTTCCCCCGCCCCCCAGCCAGTCCTGCTGTCCTTTACTAGTTGAGGCCTCACATATGTGCGGTACGCCCTTGACCACCATCTTCCCACTGCCTGAATCCCTGCTTCGCTCATGCCCTGTTGCGCAGCTGTCGTGGCTGCCCCTATCCTGAAGGAGTGGGACCCGAAGCCTGCGGGTGGCAGCCCTGCATTGCTGAGCGCGAGGTGCAGGACCGCTTTGAATTGAAATCTGCTCAGGTGCGACCCGTCTTGGTATTTGAAGAGGGGGCCATCCCCGGCTAGGCGTATGGCCATGTAGGCCATCAGGCAACATACGGTGCAGCAGGTCTTGTCCCTGATGCAGTGCAGCTTCACTAATGCATCCTTGCCAGCCTGGTCTGTTTTTGAACTCCTGAGCAAGATCCCAATTTCCCCTGCCCTTGGTGCTGCATCGCCTGCCTGTAGGCGGTGCCCAGCCGCCTCCGTCTTGGCAGGTGCCACCAGTTCGCTGTTTCGAAATGCCCCAAAAATTGCTGTGGCAAATGCTGCTTTCAATAAGCGAAGCTCAAATGTGTCTCTCGTGATGCCCTCTAATGCCTGTAGTAGCATGCCCAGTTTGGTGTAATCTATTGGGCGCCTGCTGTCCTTCTTTGTGCCCTCAGCGCGTCGCCAGCCCTTCATGGCTGTTTTAATGTAGTGGGATGCCCTTGGGTCCCGCCCTATAGCCAGCCTACTGTAATGCGCTATCGCGGAAAGGTGGGCGCTGGCCCATGACCTGGATTTGCTGGCATCGAAGGCCCACCTTATGAATGCCTCAGCTGCCCTGTACGTTGCCCCCGCGTCGCTCAGTGACCGGATGCCACCTATTTTCCCTACTGTGGTGGCGTATTTCTTGTACCTCTTGGCTGCCTCTGGAGCGAGGGCTTGGCTGATTAATTCTGACATCTCGACCCCGCCAGGTCCCAGAGTTGGTCTGGAAAGGGGGTCATGTTCTGGTCCGCACGAACTTCCCCATCCTTCTTCTGGATAAGGCTTCCGCCGCTTCGTTGTTTATTCCCGGGACATGGCGGGCCCTCACGTCTATGTTGCCCTCCAACTGTAATTTATTCAGTCGGCGCATTAGTCTCACAGTGTCAGGGCACCTGGCCGATCCCCTGTTGATAGCCTGAACTACCCCCTTGTTGTCGGACCAAAGTGTCAGCTTCATATTTCGCAGGGAGCGCTGCCATGTGGTGAGTGCAACTATGATGGGGAATAGTTCTAGGAAAGTGATATTGCTGGTCACTCCCTCCCTGTGCCATCTGGTGGGCCATTGCCCTGCACACCACTTGTCACCTAACAAAGCGCCGAAGCCTGTGCTGCCTGAAGCGTCCGTGAACAGCGCAATCTGACCTTCTCTCTAAATCAGAGTCCCATTGAAGTCTTTCAGGAAAGTGTCCCACATGGCCAGGTCCGTCTTCACTGCCCCCCCTAACCTGACATGATAGTGTTTGTGGGTCACCCCACATGTTAGTTGTGTCAAGAGCCTGGCAAATGCCCTGCCTGCCGGAATCACCCTAGCTGCGAAGTTCAGCTTGCCTATGAGGCTTTGCAGCTCCCTGAGTGTGGCCTTCTCGTGGCCGCAGAGGCCCTTGATTTTTGCCCTGACGTCTGCTACCTTCTCTGGGGGGAGTCTGGCTGTCCCGGCGAGGGTGTCTAACTCAATTCCCAAGAATGTCATGGTTGTCGCCGGGCCTGCTGTCTTCTCTGCTGACAAGGGGATGCCCAGCCCGCTTGCTAAGCCCTCAAATGCTGCCAGTGTGCTTTCGTATTCTGTTGACCCTGCTGGCCCTGTGAAGAGGAAGTCGTCTAGGTAATGCAGCTTCCCGCCCGCAGGGTGTCAGTCATGGAGGGCCAACTCTACAAAGGTGCTGAACGTTTCGAAGTACGCACAGGCTACCGAGCACCCCATTGGCATGGCCTTGTCGACATACACCTGCTCCTCCCATTGAAAGCCCAGCAGGTGGAAGCTGCTGGGGTGAACGGGGAGTAAGCGAAAGGCGGACTCTATGTCTGCCTTCGCCATGAGCGCCCCTCGCCCGGTTGCCCTAACTAGGTCAATGGCGTCGTCTATTGATGAATAGCTCACCGAGCATACAGCGGCGTCAATCCCGTCATTTACTGACTCGCCGTCGGAGTAGGATAGGTGGTGTATCAGCCGGAATTGCCCTTGCTCTTTCTTGGGAATGACTCCCAATGGGGAGATGACCATGCCCCTGCGACCCTCGGGGGGAGGGGGCCTTCTATTCTACCGAGGGCTTTTTCTTTTTCCAATTTCTTGGACACTACCCCCGGGTGAAGCAATGCCGATTTTAAGTTCCTGGTGCTGCCCTGGGGGAGGGTGCCCGTAAAAGGGATGGGGAAGCCTGTCTCGAAGCCTTGTACTAGTGTCCTAGCGTCTGTTTTGTTGTGATGCCTATTGGCTAGCCTGCGTAGCTGGTGAGTGTTGATTGGGGACCATGCTAGCTTGTAGGCTGACTCGGCCTGATCCCCCACAGTCGCCCCAGCGGGTTTTCTAATGCTTCTTTGGCTTTTTCTTGTCTCCTTTTTGCTCCCTTCTATGCTTGCATGCCACTGCTGTGTGCCCCGCCGTATGACGAGCATGTGTGTTGGAATTTGCATGCCGCTCCATAAGTACATTCGTTCGCCTCACACTTCCAGCATATTGCTGGTGCCCCGCTGGCGTGCGCTGTCTTCCACGTGGTGGCCTGTCTGGACTTCTGAAAGGGGCGCCCTTTCCCTTTGTAGAAAGCTGTCCGAAAGGGCTGCTCGCTCTTCCCTGCCCATGACCTAGCCTTGTTGGCCACCATCATTTTATGGATAAAGCCAGATACATCTTCCTCGTTCCACTCCATCTTAGGGTGTGTCTGCATCTTGAGCCTAAAGCCCTTGTCATACTCAAGCCAGGCGTCGCCTGGAAATTGCCTCTGGGCCCTGTGAATGTTAGCTTCATAAAGCCATGGGTCTGCTGTGCAACGCGGGAATTTTTCCACTATTATGCACGCCATGATCCTGAATGCGTCTAGCCAGTTGTCAAAATTCCTTTCCTTGCTCTCCCTCGCCTCTCCCTTCTATCCTCGTCCTTTTTATCGCATGTCGTCAGGTCAAGCCCTTCTAGCTGTATTTCAAGGAGGGAAAATATGTCTATAAACTCTTTCCTCCATTTTCTCTCCTTTATTGCTAGCGGTATGAGGCAGGCCAATCCTGTGCTCTCGTGGTCATTGATGCTGGCCCCGGGGAGGGCCTTGTGTAAGGGTCAGTTGCTGGGAGGGCTGCTTCGCTGTTGCCTAGTGGGTTTGCATTCCCCCAAGCCGCCAGAGGTGCCCTCCCGTCTCCCCCGGG
Organism: Lissotriton vulgaris; assembly: GCF_964263255.1. Lineage (NCBI taxonomy): Eukaryota > Metazoa > Chordata > Amphibia > Caudata > Salamandridae > Lissotriton > Lissotriton vulgaris. The sequence continues at coordinate 1,540,358,478 of NC_141687.1, read as the reverse complement.
TCCTGTTGCGCCCTGACCCCTAAGCGCCTGTGCGCGTACCTGCCCTGGATCTAGGAGGTTCCATTGCTGTCCTGTCACCTCTCCCTGTGCGGTCACGCCCCCTCTGCCTGCGCTGAAACTTTGCAACAAGAGCGGTGTCATTGATTTTATGCATTCCTTCACAATTTCACTAATGTTCTCACCCTCTGTTGCAGAGATCCTGGTCTCAGCGCTGGGTCCCGCCGCCGCCGTTTTGGCTCCAGGAGGTCGGGCCTTCTTCTGGGGGGCCTTTCTTGGTGGTGCTGCCTCCGTGAACTTGGCTGGCGTCTTTCTTGTCCTTTTGGCGGGCTGTGGGGTGGCGTCGGTCTGGCGCTGCCTGCTTGGCCCCTCGTCGCTGTCGTTGCTCGCCTCAAAGCGGTCCATCCAATCACTCCCATGCTCCTGTGATGCCGCCCGCATTCCCTTCAGCAGTTCCCCAAGATCTTCTTGCTGCCTCTTGTTGCCCCTCTGTGACATTCCTGGTGCCTTACATCATCACCTGCTTGCTGTGGAATCAGGGATTGCAGGGTGCTGCCGCCTTAAATGTGCACCAAAAACTGCCTGCGGGATGCTGCCGCCTCAAGTGTGCACCAAACGACTGCCTGTGGGGTACTGCCACCTCAATTGTGCACCCAAAATCTGCCTGCGGGGTGCTGCCGCCTCAAGTGTGTACCAAACAACTGCCTGCGGGGTGCTGCCGCCTCAATTGCGCACCAAAAACTGCCTGCGGGGTGCTGCCACCTCTCATATGCATCAAGCTGGAACGTTTATTTTTTTTTGTTTGTTTTTGTCGATCGTTTGTGCTTATTCCTCCTTTTTTTTTGCTCAGAGGTGGGCGGGGCTAGTGAGCTGCCTGCTCGCCCGTCTTCTTCTGCCTCCGGCTTGCCTGGTGGGGGCTGCCACTGCTTGCTCCGCGCCCCAAGGAAGTTAAGCTGTGCCAAGGGGGGGAGGTCCGTTTACAAGTGAGGCGCTGCTTCCTTGCTGGCGCCCCTCACCCTTGTGTCCTCTTGCCGGTTACTCTGGGTTGCTCCCTGTCCCTCCCCAAGTGCCCCTTGTCCTCAGGCCGGGGTCGACTGCCCGGCGCGGTTGGATTCTCCGCCACGCTTCCGACCCTGCTTGCTCGTGCTTGGGCCGGGTCCCGAGGGAGGGTGAAACTGCGGCACTCCCTCTGCTGCCCAAACCGCACACCTCTGGATCCTTGGCCGGGCCGGGGCGTATCTGCCTCGCAGGGGGGTGGCGGGGAGGTAGAGTGGGAGTGCCTAGTGGTGCTCACCACGATGCTTCGGCTCGGGTCTTCTCCCGTTGTCAGGCTCTTTCTCTTCTTCTGGGTGGTCCCGCCGCTCAGTCCTGGGTCTGGGAGGCGGCACGGCCGGCGATCCCTTCTCCCGCAGCACGGTCCTGTTTCAACGATAACGAGTCCGATCCCTCAACGATCAACGATTCCTCCTCAACGATTCTTCTCCTCATGCTGCTCCCCCCTCTCCTAAGATAGGAGTCGTCCTGAGGGAAGCCAGCTTTTATCCCCCCAACGAAGGTGGCCGTGTTTCGCGCACTGCCCCCCCATTGGGCACTTTAATTGTTGCAGGGGCCCACTGGCCGGGGGGGTAGGCGCCGCCGTGTCTACCGGGTGGGGGGGGCGTTCCTCCCAGCGCGCTTTTCGCGCCGAAACCAGTTCAGGTTGTAGGTGTTGGGGGGGCTCGGCTGCCATTATGGCGCCGGACTCTGATGCCCCCGATGGGGGCTGGCCTCTGCTATAACAGTACATGTTGCATGCAGTTAGACGGCACAAATCCAGGCCCACATGTAAGGGTAAATATATATTACCTAAACAAACTAAAGTTGAAAGGGAATTAGTATTGATGAATAGGTTATAAGCTTCTTCATAAAAAAAAGTCGTGAAATTCACCAGTTAGATTGCTCATTAATCATGTTTATAAATGTATAAAAGGGTAAACAGGCATAATATCGATTCCAAAATATCGATTGGACAAAATATCGATGAAAAAATATAGACTGGACAAAATATCGACTAGACAAAATATAGACAACAAAAATATCGACTAATATCGACTAGAATAGCAAAAATATCGAATCAAAAATATAGACTAGACATAATATAGACTAGAAAAAATATAGACTACAAAAATATCGAAAATAAGGTAAGTTATTAATATTTAATAATATTTAAGTAATATAAATCTGTAGCGGGTTGTGGGTTTATAGGGGAATAGGGTGGGAAGTAATTTAATTATAATTAATTAATTATGTAAATTTAATCTAATTCTTAATTAAATAATAATTTGAAAATAATTAAAATATAATTGGTAATTAATTTAAAATAAATAATTGATAAATAATTAATATTTTGTAATTTATTTTCTGTAGCGGGTTGTGTGTTTATAGGGGAATAGGGTGGGAAGTAATTTTATTATAATTAATTAATTATGTAAATTTAATCTAATTGTTAATTAAATAATAATTGGTAAATAATTAAAATATAATTGGTTATTAATTTAAAATAAATAATAAGTTTTTGGGTAAAGGGGTATTTTTAGGGTTCAGGGTCAGTTTTCAGTTCTTGGGTAAAGGGGTATTTTTAGGGTTCAGGGTCAGTTTTCAGTTTTTGGGTAAAGGGATATTTTTAGGGTTCAGGGTCAGTTTTCAGTTTTTGGGTAAAGGGGTATTTTTAGGGTTCAGGGTCAGTTTTCAGTTTTTGGGTAAAGGGGTATTTTTAGGGTTCAGGGTCAGTTTTCAGTTTTTGGGGAAAGGGGTATTTTTAGGGTTCAGGGTCAGTTTTCAGTTTTTGGGGAAAGGGGTATTTTTAGGGTTCAGGGTCAGTTTTGGGTTTTTGGGGTACAGGGATATTTTTAGGGTTCAGGGTCAGTTTGGGGTTTTTGGGGTACAGGCGTACGCTTTCTCTACTGTAGCACCCACTGGAGTGGTTACATTACATTTAAACCTTTTGCTATGCCACGGTAAATATATTCTATATGTTTTATTAATAACATGTATTTATATATATATGTATTATTATTATTAATTTTAAAATTTACATTATTATGTAATTATGTTACATTTATTTAATAATTTTAACAATGCTTATATTAAATATATGTAATATTATAATAGTTTTAACTTATTTTAAAGACATAAAAAAAATCGATATTTTGACAGTCTATATTTTTAACACTCGATATTTTAAACTCGATATTTTTGTACTTACCTGTTTGTAGATAGAAAGTTGATATTTTGTCTGTCGATATTTTGGCAACGATATTTTTGCAGGTCGATATTTTGGCAGTCTATATTATTTCAGTGATCCGTATAAAAGGGTATTTCATTGTGTGACTAAAGTCTTAGTGTGAGTTTTAGAGCAGTGGTAAATGGAGGTTTCGTGGTGGGTCAGAAGGTTTGACGTGCAAGTGGTAGTGGCTGTACGATGAGGGATAGCTGAGGGATAGCTGTGTGTACTAAGCTTTGTGTATATGATTGTGTGTTTTATTTATTTTTTTGCATATTTTATATAGCGCGAACTTGACCCGAAGGTATTGGAGCGCTTTACATGAGCACCGTATTTACATTACACATTCAGGCGCGGGGAGATTAAGTGATTTTGCCCAGAATTACAGGATGTGGACGGGACCTTGAGGCTCGAACCCTGGTTTCCAGCACCAGCGTCAGGCGTTTATGCGGACTGACCACACCCGTCGTTGTTTGCTTCAAGGGTATATGAGCAGTGTCAGCATTGGATAATGGGTCTATGAATGTAAATTGTTTAGTTTGGGGAAATGAACGTAGCTGTTAGTTTGTCTGATTGTGGATGCGTGTGCATATGTTGGTGGTTGGGCACAAATATAACAGTGGGCTTGTCGATATACATACTGTTCAGTGGGTAGCTGTATGATGGAGGGTGTCTTGCCATGTGGTGATTGGTGAGTGAACTTCTGAATGTGCATGTGTTGGGATATTTCAGTGGACTTGCTAGCATAAATGTGGAACATATAGTGATGGGTGTGTTGGTATATGATGTACTTAGTGATATTTTTTATCATGAAGTACATTTTGGTAAAGCATGTGGTACGAGAGATATAGCTTCTCTTGTAACGTTGTAAGGACCTAATTTATGAGGTTTTGAGGTAGGGCAGCGCCTCAAGGAATCTTGCTGGGCTGCCCTTCGTCAAAATTAAGGGCAGGAATGCGCTGTATCTATGTGATGCGGCGCATTCCTGTCCTTTTACATGGCGCAAAATGGGCTGCCGTGCACCAACTGCATCATGGTGCAAGAGTGTCTGCGTTGCCGGGCTGATTGATTTTGTGCAGGAAGGGACATAATCAATTCAGACTGCAGCACACATAGAAAAAGGAAGGCACGATGAGAAAATAAAACATTTCTCCTCGTTGCATCTCCCTAACGCTACCCCTGGGGTGGCGTTAGGTTCTGACGCGTTCCTAGGTTTACGATTTCTCATAAATCTGGGAATGTGTAGGGTTCCATGGGTATTGCGTGGGAACACCCACAGCAACACCCATGGAACATCTCTATTCACACAGCTTTCTACGTGGAAAAGGCACATATTTATAAGGACTATGAAAAGCCACGTAACATGGCTTTAAATGGCTTAATAAATATGCCATGGCACATTGCACCACTGGAACATCAAAAAAGTGACATTCCGGCGGCACAAAAGTGTAAAAATTACACCCCAAGTTTCTTAGACACCAATTCTTACTTTATGAGCTGCATAGGACCAGACTACAGATGTCATTAAATACATGGATGAGGTGGTAAGAAGACTTTTGAAATTTCATTTGTGTATGAGTCAGACTATTCGGGTAGATGGCATTCGAAAAGAACCAGATTTGATAGTCATGTGTTTTCACACATATGTGAAGATTATTATTTTTTTTTAACATTTAAGCAATGCACAATATACTGTATTGAAACAGGGTATATTGTCAGAGTTATTTAATTACATTGATTTGAAGTATTCATATTTAAAATATTTGTTATTACTTATGGAGCTGAACAAAATATTTACCTCGAAATCTGGGTTAAATTATTTGTTTAAAGAAGAAGTTTTGATCATGAAGTTGCCCACTCTTGATGAGGAAGAGGTTACAGTGTAATTTCCGTTTTGTTCATTCAGGTGCAGTTTATTTGGAAGCAAAACTTGAATCTTTCAATTAGGATGTTTACCGATTGGAAATAAGGTTTGGTTTAACTTTGAAAGTGATCCAAGGAACGTAGGTAGTTCATTTTGTAAAACTGGGGGGCAGATGCACGAGCCCCTATCACCATCAGAATGATTCAGTGATATTGTGATAGCGATAGGGGCCTCGCCTTATTTGCAAGGCAGCGTTAAGCCACTTAATGTGGCTTAACGCTGCCTTGTAAATAAGGCACTCTTTCGCACTTTATTTAGCGTGAAAAGGGGGGTCAATGGGTGTTGTGGTGGGCATTTCATCGCAACACCCATTGATTTTGACACTGCCTCCTATTTACAAGGACAGCGTAAATGGGTGGCAGCGCCAAAATGAAGACCAGGGAAAACCTTGTCTAAAACAGATGAGACGAGGAGAAATGCTTTATTTTTCCTAGTTTTTGCTGTTTCCATGAGTGCTGCCTTGTGCAGCACACATAGAAACAGCAAATTGCCTATGATTGTTTATGTGCAGGAAGGTACCCCTTGCTGCATATAAACAATCATTTTAAAAAAATGCCATTTTGAAACTTCAATGTGTGCTGCATTAAGCAGCACACAAAGATGTTACAAAACAGCATTTCAAGATTGTTTATCTGCAAGAAAGTGGACCTTCCTGCACATAAACAATCACTTCCTACAACACAGGCACTCTTGCACTATGGTACAAGGGTACGTGCATTGGCGCTAGCAAGATAAAGTTATCACCAGCGCAGGGGGAAACTCAGAGCTGCATCATATTCTTGTGAATATGGTCAACCCTAAGTTTCTAAAGTGACGGAGCATGTCGTTAGCCTTCTAGGCTTAGCGGCATGCTCCGCCACTTTCTTTGTAAATATGCCCCTGTGTCCCAAGATTTGCACCATGCTCTCTTTTTGTCCCTGGGCTATTGTCCGAACAAAATACAAATATGGTCCTAAATTTTGCAAATCATTATGCCAGTCAGTTTTTTGTCCTTCAGAAAATATTGTATTGCAAGAAATCTGCCAACATTTGTTATGGGTTTTATATATTTTTTAACGGTTTGATCTTCATAATTTCATTGTTTATATTCTGGTAATCTTTTAATAATGTTTATTACATTATTTATTGTGACCTTATTAATGTGTTTTTGGGAAAATCTAAGTTGTAATTATGGTACAGTTTATTTATTTATTTTATTTATAAAGTTATATATAGCTCAAACTAGATCCCGAAGGATATCAGAGCACTTTACAAGTGAGGCCAAGAGTGTAATGACAACAACAAATTAGTGAAAGACGGGGATCATACAATACACAAAAGAAATCCGGCCATGAGGGGGCAATAATATGCATAGTAAAAACGGGGATCATATAGTAAACAGAAGTAAGCGGGCCATGAGGGGGGGAGTAATATGCACAGTGGAAGATCTGTGTCAAATGAAGGTACCATCGTAATAATAACAAAAGTCACCCGATCCCGTGAGTCTAACCCACTAGGGTAAGAATTTTCTCATTAGGAATCTTTTGGTTTCTAGTTTGAACGCCGTCGTCAAGGTGAGTTTGCGTACCTCCGGTGGTAGAGAGTTCCAAATCTTAGGGGCAGTACCTGAGAAAGCTCAGAGACATGTTCGCTTTTTGCTAAGGATGCAAAGTTTCAAGAGGAAAGTAGAGGCGCTTCTTGATGCTCTCTGACCACAGGTTAGTTCAAGGTTTTGTGCCAGGTACCTGGGAATATTGAAGTGAAGGGCTTTGTGTGCTAGCACTACAATCTTCAGCAGAATTTGTGCTTCATATGGTAGCCAGTTGAGAGATTTAAGGACTGGTGAAATATGCTTGTTTCGTTTGGCGGCAGTAACTAGTCTTGCCGCTGAGTTCTGTGAGGCCCTTAATGGCGTCAAGGCGTATTCGGGAAGGCCGCAGAAAGTAACACTGCCATAGTCTAACCTCGGCAGGACAAGCGCTTGTACAACCTGCTTAAAGACATTTTGTGACAGGAAAGGTTTGATATTTCTAAGAGTCCTTATCAAGTGGTTTGTCCCTTTACAAACATTGCTGATGTGATTGCTCCTATTCAGGTGCTTGTCCATAGTGATTCCGAGCGATTTGGCTGAGTCTATGATAATCGGAGTGCAGTTGAAGGCAGTGAAGTGAGTCAGCCATAGATCTAGCTTTGGGATGTGTTTCGGAGGGGAGATGAGCAAGAATTCCGTTTTGGCGGAGTTGAGCCGGAGATGGTTCTTGGTTAATTAATTTTGAGTAGATGTTATGATAGTATTGAGCAAGATGATATTTTCTGGGGATGAGATTTTCAGGTAGAGTTGTGTGTCATCTGCATACATGTGGAAGAAAGTGATCGTGGAGTTTTGTGTGTTAGCTAGAGGTTCCAAGAAAAGGTTGAAGAGGATGGGAGAAAGGGCAGATATTTGGGGAACCTCCATGAATACTGGAGAAGGCTGGGAGATGGAGTGGTTTGTTTCGAAGCTTTGTGATCTGTGCTGGAGGAAGGATGAGAACCATTGCAGCACCAAATCCGAGAAACCCATTCTACGCTGCAAGATGGATAGGAGGTTGTCATGATTAATTGTGTCGAAAGCTGAGGAAAGGTCCAGAAGGATCAGTAGGCACAATTCATTATGATCAAGCATTTTCAGAATGTCATCAATAACGTGAGTGAGGGTTGATTCAGTGCTGTGCCCCCTCTGAAAACCTGATTGATGCTGGTCTAGTAGTTGGTACTTCTCTATGTGAGCACAGAGTTGGGATTGCACACATTTTTAAGGAGTTTCGCTAGAGTGGGGATGTTGGAGATGGGTCGGAAGTTATTGAGATATGTGATACCTGAGCTACTTTTAGGCAGTCAGGGACAAAGCCTTGCACTAAAGAAGCATTTACAATCTTCGTCCATGTGGGGATGAGAGCAAACTTGATCTCTTTGAATATGGTCGTGGGCAATGGGTCACTGAAGTGGTTGGACGGTTTGATAGTCTAAAGAATTTTGTCGATGTCTTTTCCAGTAAATGGGGAAAAGGTGCCCCATGACGCATTGTTCTTAGTGTTCAGATGGGGCGAGTTGTACTTTTCAAAGACGTCAGGGGGTGAGGCGACAATAGAGGAATGTAATAGGGCTTTCTTAGAAGCGGGGTCAATGGCGATGAGTCTGTGATTTCTCTGTGAAGAAGGCATCAAGGACTTCACAGGAGGTAGGGTTGCCAACTGGATCTGGTAGAGTTGGAGTAGAAACTGATTGCTGTTTGACCAATTAAAAGATTTTCTTGGGGCGGTTTGCCACTTGGTCTGATTGTAGCCTGAAATAGTTAGTCTTAGCTCGCTTGATCAATTTGTTGTAGAGGCTCCTGACCTCTCTCAGAAGTTTTAGTTGGTCCGATGAGGGATTGGATCGCCAAGAGCGTTCAGCTGCTCTAAGGTTGCGACGTTCTGTGTTTAAGTTGTTGTTATACCAGGGTTTGGATATTTTAGATGAGGCATTTTTAAGTTGGAGTGGTGCAATGTCATCCATGATATTGGTAATGGTCGAATTATAGGCCTCAGTGAGTGTTTGCACCTCGTTCAGGTCGGCATGAGAGGAGAGGGCAGATTTACAGTGGTCATCGAGATTGCAGAGGTTTACTTATCTGATGTTCCTTTTCCATACCTTTGATTTCAGAGATTGAGTCTTCTTCATCACAAAGTCCCTGTTAATAAAGAAAAGGATGCTGTGGTGGTCAAATCAGTCGCACATGTTATGGAGTCTAAGGTGATAGTCTGTTCCTTGGAGATGATGAGGTCAAGAGTTTCTCCTTTGACATGGGTTGGTTTGTCACAGTGCTGAGTCAATTCATGAGCATTTAGAAATGATTTAAGGCAGGCCACCGCTGGATCATTGGGGTTAGACCAATGTAGATTGAAATCGCTGAGGAAGATTTGTGACGCAGCAGAGTAGATTTTGCTAGAGATGATTTCCAATAATTGTTCAATGAAAGGGAGGTTGTCCCCAGGGGGTGGTAGAAGGTGTGTAGTTTGCAGATCTGTAGGGTCTTACTTGAGATGCTTAGACCTAGGTATTCACAAGAGGAAGGGGAAGAGGACTCCACTTGAGAGATCGAGAGAGTGTTCCTGCGGATGCAAGATAGCCCTACACCCTTCTTTAGCGCTCTATCAAGCCTGATAATATCATAAGTGTGAGGAACTAGGAGGTCTAAGATAGGAGTGGAGGCGGGATTTAGCCAAGTTTCAGGTATCTAGGTGATTGTGTTGGATGAAGTCAAAGATGTCTGATGCGTGTTTATTGGCTGATCTGCAGTTTAGTAATACACATTTGAGACGTAGTGGATTAGGGGGGCGAGACTCTGGGAGATGTTCACCATTGTGAGGTTGAGAGAGATGCTGCATCTCAGATTGCTGGGAAGTTCTCTGTCTGAATTGGAAAGGATGGGGTGAATTTGCCTTGGCGGGGTCATGTTTGAATTGGCAGTGGACGTAAGATGGCACTCACTTTTCCTTGGGCAGGGTTGGGAGTATGGAGAGGGAATAGGGTTCTGAAGAAACATTTCAGTTTGTACAAATATATTGTATAGTGTGTTATCTTTAGTATGAACAGTTCTGTGATATATCAAAACCCATCTGGTGGGGGTGGAATTTGAGGTTGACTCACTACAGTTAATACAGAATTTACCACTTGAATTTCATGACTTTATGTGCTGTCTCTTTAAGACATGCTGTATCTACTTTGTGGTCGCCCATCCTGCCTATCCCTTTTAATTTGTTGTTTTGCGTGTTGTTTGCAAAGGCTTGCTTCTCTGTGGTCAATGTTCTTTATATGCAGGGGCGGCTCCTCCACTAAAGCGGAGGAGCGGCACCCCACTGCTCTTTGAGCAGGAAAAATAAAATGATAATAACATAGTTATTATTATTTTATTTTTCAAAGGTTCAGGACTCGGTTAGGGCAAGGCGGGTCTGGAGACACAGGGGAGGAGTGGTTTGCCCACTCCAAATGTTCATGAATGTTTGATCAGCCCTCTAGGGCCGGCCAAACAGTCATGTGCACTTTGCATGTTACCCACCAGGCTGCATTACACAGCCTCATGGGGAACATGCCCAGGCCCCCAGTCCCCCAGTCCCCCAGTCCCAATCTGAGCGCCAATCCACGGTGCTCAGACCAAACACAACGCTGCATTCCAGTGTTGCGATTGGCTTAGAGGAGCCAATGACAATGGTGCATTGCAGCTTTGTAATTGACTATGGGGAGCCTGGGTGCTTCCTGGTTGCAGACTCGCAGAGAAGCCGTGAAGAGAGCAGCCGACGGAAGAGGTAAGTGTTTAAAACAAATATGTCCCCCTTGCCACCGCCCTACTGCTCATCCCTCCACCCTCATTTCCTGCCAGCCACTATTGGTTATATGTCCCTCTTTTTTTGTGTCGACCCCTCCAATGGAGCATGCCCCTGTTACTTGTAGACTTGCCCTTTTGTGCATATAGGTTTGTTTAGGCACACTACTTTTTAATTTTGTTTCTGCCTGTGTTATCTACAGGAGTTTAGCAGCGATTGCCATATTGCTAATAATGTTTCGAGATGGCATTCTGCATTTGTCATTTTATTTCTGTTGTGTATTTTGATTCCAATAAGAATTTTTTTTTTTTGCCATTGTTTAATTTTGTTAACGATTGTCATGTATTTGTATAGTTATTTTTTTTTTTTGAAGGTACGGGGAACCGACGCAGAGACTCGAACCCAGTTTCCCAGTTACAAAGCGGGCTGCTTTGGATGTCACGCCACATACACTCTGCAGTGCTACATTTTTGTATTTACCAATCCAAGCAGCAAATGTGTCCGGGCATCTTGTGATCTTTTTTCACAACCTGTTCTTTTAATCTGCTTTTCAAACGCTCTGACAACCAACTCGTACAAGTATCAAAATTGTAGTGTCCTGATTGCAAGTTAGTATCGCTATCTGCATTTTTTTGTTTCTTTATACCTCAGCTCAATAGTTTAGTTTTTAGTTGCCTAAATTGCAGTATTCTACTTCTTTTGTAAACCCGCTTGCTTGTGTGCCGTGCATTTTCTATGCATTTACAATTCTGACTCTGCTCTGAAAACTGTCGGAACATATTGTCCCCATTTTGAGCTTTGTAGAGTTACCTCATCATGCTACTTTTATTAAACCAAGCCTCCCACAACCTGAACACAATTATGACCCATGACTTTTTTTCACAGATCAAACAAGACCCCTTTGCTGGCACATTCTTGATGTGAGTGCTACACATGCTAACTACTTTAATAACATATTCAATGCGGTAGCGTAGCATAAGCAGGAAGGTTCTTTTTTCTTTGATTCTCATGTCAGTTCGTTTACTTGACAGAATTCACAGATGATTTAAATGACCACTGGTGCCTGAAACTTGTCTGTACTAGTTTATAAAAATATGGTTTCCATGATTTATGGCCCGGTGGGGGTGTCTTGTATTTGTGTGAATGACGTGTTCCATTGGCTTTGTTGTTTAGATGTGACACGTTCATTGGTGTACCTGGCTCTCTAATTTCTTTGTTGGCCCTCATCCATATGTCACTAAGATTGTATTCTTGTGACGAGTGTATGGAATAGAGCTGCCACCTGAGTTGCAGCAATCTGTATACACGAGTAGGCGTGGTTGGAGGAAATTGATTAAAGAACTACTTGTTCACCCCTCGAATCAACCTCTCTTAAATGCCTTTAATAGTTGACTCCCTCTCGTTACCCTTTATTCTGTCCGTATTTCCTACTCTAGGTTAACGCTTGGTCTGAGCGTTCAACTGTGTTTGCTTTCTTTATGCTCGTTTGCTGGACACATTTGTAATGATAATCTTAAGCTCAATGCAAAAGGCTTCAGTTGATTATGGTAATACGTCATTGATAATTGGTATAGGCATACTGGCCTAATTGTATATCAGAGGCCACTGTCTGACAATTTTCTAGTGGAAAGTTATGACAAAGGCAGTAGGGCTAGAATTGTTATTATCAATCAATCAATCAATCAATCAATCATCGAATTTATATAGCGCACTACTTACCCAGAGGGTCTCAAGGCACTGGGGGGGGGGGTCTGTTACTGCTCGAACAGCCAGGTCTTGAGTTGCTTCCTGAAGGCGAGGTGGTCCTGGGTCAGGCTAAGGTGGGTGGGGAGGGAGTTCCAAGTCTTGGCGGCGAGGTAGGAGAAGGACCGTCCCCCTGTGATGGTTCTACGGATGCGGGGGACGGCGGCGAGGGCGTGGCTGGTCGAGCGAAGCTGGCGTTTGGGAGCGTAGAAGTTGAGGCGGCTGTTGAGGTATCCTGGGCCTTGGCTGTGTAGGGCTTTGTGTGCGTGCGTGAGGAGACGGAAGGTGATTCTTTTGTTGACCGGGAGCCAGTGCAGATCTCTCAGGTGTCCGGAGATGTGGCTGCGACGGGGGATGTCCAGGATGAGTCGTGCTGAGGCGTTCTGGATCCGCTGGAGTCTCTTCTGGAGTTTGGCGGTGGTTCCGGCGTAGAGGGTGTTGCCGTAGTCCAGACGGCTGGTGACGAGGGCCTGGGTGACCGTCTTCCTGGTCTCGGTGGGGATCCACCCGAAGATCTTGCGTAGCATGCGCAGGATGTTGAAGCACGACAAGGAGACTGCGTTGACTTGTCTGGTCATGGAGAGGGAGGAGTCCAGGATGAAGCCCAGGTTTCGTGCGTGGTCTGTTGGTTTGGGTGCGCTGCCTAGGGCGGGGGGCCACCAGGAGTCGTCCCAGGCGGATGGTGAGGATCCCAGGATGAGGACTTCCGTCTTGTCCGAGTTCAGTTTCAGGCGGCTGTTCTTCATCCATTCGGCTACCTCTTTCATCCCTTCGTGAAGGTTGGCTCTGGCGGTGGCGGGGTCGTTGGTAAGGGAGAGGATCAGCTGGGTGTCGTTGGCGTAGGAGATGATGTTGAGGTTGTGCTGGCGTGCGATGTCTGCGAGTGGGCTCATGTAGATGTTGAAGAGGGTTGGGCTGAGCGAGGAGCCTTGAGGGACGCCGCAGATGACTTCGGTGGCTTCAGATCTGAACGGGGGGAGGCGGACTCTCTGTGTCCTCCCGGCGAGGAAGGAGATGATCCACTCCAGTGCCTTCTCCTGGACTCCGACGTTGCTGAGGCGTTGTACTAGGGTACGATGGCAGACAGTGTCGAAGGCCGCAGATAGGTCTAGGAGGATGAGGGCCGCGGTTTCTCCGTTGTCGAGCAGCGCTCGGATGTCATCGGTGACTGCGATCAGGGTGGTCTCGGTGCTGTGGTTGGCCCGGAAGCCAGACTGCGAGGGGTCGAGGGATCTGTTCGTCTCGAGGAAGGCGGCCAGCTGCTTGTTGACGGTCTTCACGATGACTTTTGCAGGAAACGGGAGCAGCGAGATGGGGCGGTAGTTCTTGAGGTCGGGGGGTCAGCCGATGGTTTCTTGAGTAGAGCGCTGAGTTCGGCGTGCTTCCAGCTCTCCGGGAAGGTAGCGGTATCGAAGGAGGTGTTGATGATGTCCCGCAGGTGGGGTGCGATGACAGCGTCGGCCTTGTTGAAGACGTGGTGAGGGCAGGGGTCGGTCGGAGATCCGGAGTGGATGGAGTTCATCGTGCGGACGGTGTCTTCGGTGCTGATCGGAGTCCAGGCGCGGAGGGTGGTGGTGGGGGGTGGTGGTTCGGTCGTGGTGTTCGTCGGTTGGGTGCTGAAGCTGTTGTGTATGTCCGCGATCTTGTTGTGGAAGAAGGAGGCGAGGGAGTTGCAGAGGTCTTGCGAAGGGGTGATGTTGTTGTTTCCAGCGTTGGGGTTGGAGAGCTCTTTGACGATGTTGAAGAGTTCTTTGCTGTTGTGTGCGTTGTTGTCCAGTCGTTCCTTGAATGCAGTTTTCTTGGTGGCGCGGATGAGGTGGTGGTGTTTTCGGGTGGCGAGCTTGAGGGCAGTCATGTTGTCCGGAGTTGGGTCTCTGCGCCAGGTTCTCTCGAGGGCTCGGCAGTTCTTCTTGGAGCTCTTGAGTTCGTCGGTGAACCATGGGGCTTTTTTGCTGCTGGGTCTGCTAGGCGGGGTCCTCAGGGGGGCGAGCTTGTCTGCGCAGTCGCTGATCCACTTCGTGAGGTTGGTGGCCGCCTGGCTAAGGTTCGTTGTGCTGGTGGGAGGGTTCATGCTCAGGGAGGACGCGAGCTGGTCGGCTGTGATCTTGTTCCAGTTCCTGCGTGCAACCTGTTGCTGGTGGTGGTGGATCGTGGTCCTTGCGAAGCTGAAGTGGACGCAGCTGTGGTCCGTCCAGTGGAGTCCGGTGGCGTGGCTGAAGGCGATGTCCTTGCTGGATGCGAAGACGGGGTCGAGTGTGTGTCCGGCGTAGTGGGTGGGGGTTGTCACCAGTTGCTTGAGTCCCAGATGGCGAGGTTGTCCAGCAGGGTGTTGGTGTTGCGGTCGTTGTTGTTCCCCAGGTGGAAGTTGAGGTCCCCGAGGAGGATGTAGTCAGCGGAGCAGAGGGCGTGTGGGCTGATGAAGTCGGCGATGTCTTCGCTGAACTGTGTGCGTTGTCCAGGGGGTCTGTAGATGAGGGTGCCTCTGAGGGTGGTCTTCGGGTTGATGTGAACTTGGAAGTGCAGGTGCTCGGCGGTTGTGAGGGTGTCGTCGGTGTTGGTCGTGATGCGGATGGAGTTCCTGTGGACGATGGCGATGCCTCCTCCGGTGTGGTTGATGCGGTCCCGTCGGATGATCTTGTAGCCGTCTGGGATGGCGATGGCGATGTCAGGCGCAGAGGAGGCGTTCATCCAGGTTTCCGTGAAGAAGGCGACCTCTGGGGCTGTGGTGTCGAGCAGGTTCCAGATCTCGATGGCGTGCCTGTGGACGGAGCGGGTGTTGAGCAGGATGCATCTCAGGTGGCTGCTGCTGCTGTTGCTCGTCGCGGTCTTGGGCACTGCTGGAGTGGTGCAGGTCCGGATGCAGGTGAACTTGCAGGAGTTGCAGCAGAAGGGTCCGTGGGTGCGTCTCGGGGTGGCTCGGTAGCATCCTGGGCTTCGGCCGGCGTTGAGTGCGTTGAGGGTGGCGGCGTCGTACGTCCGGCGGGTGGGCTGGGATCTGCGGGGGCCAGGGGTCCTGGCGCTGGGCGCGGTCCAGGCGCGGACGGGCGTAGACGGGCTTACCTTTGGCGCACCTTCGGCGCTCAATCGGTGCTCCGATCTTGGTATGGCTCCCCTTAAGAAGGGAGCCGGTCGGGAGGGTCTGCGGGGAGGCGGGAGCGCGAGCCAATCGGCTGACGGGGGGCGGGGCCACGGGCTGGGGCGGCGGGAAAAGCTGGAGCCGGCTTGGCGGCCCTCGGGTGGCTGGGGCTGCGGGAGGCTGGTGTGGGCTCGGCGGCCCTCGGGTGGCTGGGGCTGCGGGAGGCTGGTGTGGGCTCGGCGGCCCTCGGGTGGCTGGGGCTGCGGGAGGCTGGTGTGGGCTCTGCGGCCCTCGGGTGGCTGGGGCTGCGGGAGGCTGGTGTGGGCTCGGCGGCCCTCGGGTGGCTGGGGCTGCGGGAGGCTGGTGTGGGCTCGGCGGCCCTCGGGTGGCTGGGGCTGCGGGAGCGGGAGCAGGCACAGGCACAGGAGCGTGAGGGTGACCAGGCCATCATGGGTGCACTATTACTGCCCTCTGCACATTATGCACAATGACATTCCAAGATGACTGCCAGTAACTGTCTTTAATTGTGTGATTATTTTTTTAACTGAAAAGATATACTTGCAACATTCAAGCAGTCAAATTTTTCATTTTCTACTTTTAATCTTTTGATTTATCTTACACACACATGTGTTTGAGTGTGTTACAGTGTACTGGTGTGTAAGTGAGCGCAATAATCAATCAACGAGTGGATGAATGGATGCATGAGTGCATGGATGAGTAACAGAGGCATGCATGTTTGTGGCATTCCATTGTTGTGTTCTTTCCATATTGCACATTTTGGCCCCTTTTACGTTCACCAAAAATGTATTTGAATTTGAATTTAAAAACATTTATATAGCGCTCTACTACCAAGCGGTTTCTTGGCGCTTTAAGATTGCGAGGGGGATGGCAGGAGCGGAGGGGATCAGACCTTGTAGGCTTGGGCAAAGAGCAGAGTTTTAAGACCCTTCCGGAACTCTATGTAGGAGGAAGTCAGTCGAAGTTCAGTCGGGAGGGAGTTCCAGAACGCAGGAGCGAGAACTGCAAATTTTGTTCCTCCGGCCTTTTTCTTACGGAAACGGGGAATGGTTAGCAGGGCCTGATGAGAGGAGCGGAGCTCTCTGCCAGGTGAGTAGGGTTTGATGGCGGAGCAGATGAACTCCGGGGCGGTGCCCATTTTGGCCTGGAATGTGGTACAGCCGAGTTTGAACAGGGCACGCTCTTTCACCGGCAGCCAATGCAGTGCCTGCATTAGGGGGGTAACCCGATGGAATTTAGGCAGGCCGTGGATCAGGCGGGCAGCCTGGTTCTGCACTAGCTGCAAACGGCGAATGGCGTAGGCTGGGGCGCCATTGTAGATGATATTACCATAATCAAGGCGCGAGAGCACCATGGCCATCACTATGACTTTTAACGCAGGCAGAGAGAAAAAGCGAGAGATCTTCCTAATAGTTCTAAGGGAAAAAAAACAGGAGGAAACAACTGAGGAAACCTGTGAGTGAACGGAAAGTGAAGAATTGAGAAGAATGCCAAGGGTTTTGACCTTGGGAACAGGAAGCGGAGGGACACCAAGTGAGGAAGGCCAGTGGGAGGGGGACCAGGGACTGCAACCACCTCCGGTCAAGACTAACTCCGTCTTGTCTGGATTGAGTTTGAGGTGGTTGCAGTTCATCCAGTCCTGGATGAACAACATGACGGACTGGACGTTCAGGGAGGAGGAAGGGGAATGGGAAAGGTTGAAAATTAGCTGGAGGTCATCGGCGTAATTAAACACCGTGACCTCGAGCTGCTGTAACATAAAAATTAGAGGGTAGATGTATAAATTAAACAAAAGGGGGGAAAGTGAGGAACCTTGGGGGACTCCACAAGCAACCCTGCGAGGAGCAGCGGTGAAGCCAGCTAGATGAACCGCCTGAGCCCTGTCGCTCAGGAAGGACTCAAGCCAGGCGAGGGCCAGGCCCTCGATGCCCGCCGCCTTGACACGGGTGAGAAGAGTGGAATGATCCACCGTGTCAAAAGCGGCGGACAGATCTAAAAGGATGAGGGCCTGCTGACAGTTAGTGTCAATGCCCTCGCGTAGGCTGTCCATCACTGAGGTCACCACCCTCTTGGTGGAGTGGAGGGGGCGGAAGCCCGCCTGCCTGGTAGAGAGGCAGTGGTTGGCTTCCACATAGGCGCTCAGGGTGCTGGTCACGTGGGCTTCTAGAACTTTACCCAAGTAAGGCAGGAGGGAAATGGGACGATAGTTGGAAGGGGAAAAGGGATCTGCACCAGGTTTTTTTAGAATGGGGATGATGGCCGCGAATTTGTGAGCAGTGGGGACCGCTCCGTTGCTGAGCGAGTCGTTCAAAAGTGTGAGGGGGGGGGTGGGGCAGTTTAGGAAGATTTCTCTTAAAATGTAAGCAGGGGCAAAGTCAAGGGGGGAGCCTGACTTTACCTTATGAAGCAGGGGGAAGAGCGTGGCCTTGGTTAAGGGGGGAATGGAAGTGAGTTTAGACGTGATAGCGGGCGGGGAAGGGTTGGTAAAAGTGGAGGAAGGGAGGGGAATGTTGGCTTTGATCTTTGCGACCTTGTCAACGAAGAAATCGTTGAGTGAGTCGCAAAGCGGTTGGGAGGGGAGAATGGAAGCCGCAGCTCTATTGGACGAAGCGAGTTCGTGAACTGTGGCAAAAATCTCCTTGGTTTGAGATTCCGCTGCCAATATCCTGTTGGAATAGAACAGGGTCTTAGCATCCAGGATACCCTGCTTATATGTCTTAAGCACGGAGAGGTAGATGGTTTTTTCCAAGGGGCAGTATTCTCTTCTCCATACGCGCTCTGCTCTGCGAGCGGCCAGTTTCATTGCCTTGAGGTCAGGGGTGAACCAACGGTTAGCGGCGTGAGCTCGCTTAACCGTGATCCGCCTCAAGGGGGCAAAGTCTTCGCCAGCACGGGTCAGCCACCCATCGATCATGGCCAACTGATCCGGGGCGGCGAGGCCGGAGAGATCGGGACAGGCGTTAACTAGGGATGAGTGGAAGGAAGGCATGTCTGCCTTGCCCCATTTCCTAACCCAGGTGTTCTTGGGGAGGGAAGGTTTAGCCACTGGGGCTAAGGCAAGGGAAAAGGAAATTAAAAAGTGGTCTGACCAAGGGCAGGGGGATATAGCAGGAGAGGAGGTGGGGATGTTCAGGGTCCAAACCTGGTCGAGAGAGTGGCCATGCACATGGGTGGAACTGTGAACATGGGAGGTAAAGTTGAGGCTGGTCATTAGATCGGTGAACTCCTTAGATTGAGAGCTTTCGGCCGGGTCGTTGGGCCAGAAGTTGAGGTCACCCAGGACCAGTACAGACGAGTTATTGATGACCAGGGTTGCAAGGATGTCCTGGAGGCAAGAAACAAAGGTGGGAGTGGGGTTGGGGGGGCGGTAGATAAGAACAGCGGTTAGGGGAGTGGCATGGGAAGTAGAGCGAATAATCAGGCAGTCAACTTCGGGGATGGGGGGACAGGGGAGAATCTGGAAGTGAAGGTCGGTATGAGCAATAAGGGCCACTCCGCCGCCTCTTCTGCCCTCCGGTCGATCTGCTCGAACGATGGAATGTGAGGGAGGGAGTGCTGCTAAGACGTTGGGCAGGGAGTCTGCCTTAAGCCAAGTCTCTGTTATAAACAGAAGATTAGGATTGTGGGTATCAAGGTAGTCATAAAGCTCATACTGATGGCTAACTACAGATCTGGTGTTGAGGAGCGCAGCAGTGATGTTGAAGGTGGGCTTGTGAGGGACGGGGTGTGGGGGAAGAGCAGAGGAAGTGGCATGGGACAAATAGGTGAGACTTGATATAGCAGTGGGAGCGGTAGATGGAGGGCTAGAAGAGAGGCGCAAATGTTGCAACAAGCTGGAAGTATATGGGCTGATGGTACCAAGCGGCGTCCAAAGGGACAGGAGGTCGGAGGGAGAGTATGTCAACAAGTGGACATAGGGGGGTGCCCCTTGCCCCGGCCTGCCGCGGACGGGCGCAGACGGGCTGGACTCTGGCGTGACTCCGGCGCGCCTACGGCGCACCCGCTGCGCTCTTCCGCTGCGCTGACACATGGGGGGCGTTTAAATGGAGGAGCAGCGTGGGGGGAGTGGCGTGGGTGGGGTTGGGCGAACCTGCCCAACCTAAGATGGCGGCCACTAGCGCTGGGAGCCTAGCGTGGAATCAGCTGCCAGCCAGCCCCGACCGGGCCCCTAGGAAGCAAAGTGGAAGGTTAGAAGTACCTGTGGATTTTCAGTACAGGTGAGTTAAGAGAAATACAATTTTAAAAATAAATGCGCGTCACCATTTAAATCTGCGTGACAGCGCGCTAAAAACACAGAGTACACGATCGCAGCCCTCAGCTCCTGCAAGCGAGCCCACTGCCACCGGGCTGCTCGCAATCGCTGGGGAGACGTGAAGCTCACTCCTAAATGGAGGAGCAGCGTGGGGGGAGTGGCGTGGGTGGGGTTGGGCGAACCTGCCCAACCTAAGATGGCGGCCACTAGCGCTGGGAGCCTAGCGTGGAATCAGCTGCCAGCCAGCCCCGACCGGGCCCCTAGGAAGCAAAGTGGAAGGTTAGAAGTACCTGTGGATTTTCAGTACAGGTGAGTTAAGAGAAATACAATTTTAAAAATAAATGCGCGTCACCATTTAAATCTGCGTGACAGCGCGCTAAAAACACAGAGTACACGATCGCAGCCCTCAGCTCCTGCAAGCGAGCCCACTGCCACCGGGCTGCTCGCAATCGCTGGGGAGACGTGAAGCTCACTCCTAAATGGAGGAGCAGCGTGGGGGGAGTGGCGTGGGTGGGGTTGGGCGAACCTGCCCAACCTAAGATGGCGGCCACTAGCGCTGGGAGCCTAGCGTGGAATCAGCTGCCAGCCAGCCCCGACCGGGCCCCTAGGAAGCAAAGTGGAAGGTTAGAAGTACCTGTGGATTTTCAGTACAGGTGAGTTAAGAGAAATACAATTTTAAAAATAAATGCGCGTCACCATTTAAATCTGCGTGACAGCGCGCTAAAAACACAGAGTACACGATCGCAGCCCTCAGCTCCTGCAAGCGAGCCCACTGCCACCGGGCTGCTCGCAATCGCTGGGGAGACGTGAAGCTCACTCCTAAATGGAGGAGCAGCGTGGGGGGAGTGGCGTGGGTGGGGTTGGGCGAACCTGCCCAACCTAAGATGGCGGCCACTAGCGCTGGGAGCCTAGCGTGGAATCAGCTGCCAGCCAGCCCCGACCGGGCCCCTAGGAAGCAAAGTGGAAGGTTAGAAGTACCTGTGGATTTTCAGTACAGGTGAGTTAAGAGAAATACAATTTTAAAAATAAATGCGCGTCACCATTTAAATCTGCGTGACAGCGCGCTAAAAACACAGAGTACACGATCGCAGCCCTCAGCTCCTGCAAGCGAGCCCACTGCCACCGGGCTGCTCGCAATCGCTGGGGAGACGTGAAGCTCACTCCTAAATGGAGGAGCAGCGTGGGGGGAGTGGCGTGGGTGGGGTTGGGCGAACCTGCCCAACCTAAGATGGCGGCCACTAGCGCTGGGAGCCTAGCGTGGAATCAGCTGCCAGCCAGCCCCGACCGGGCCCCTAGGAAGCAAAGTGGAAGGTTAGAAGTACCTGTGGATTTTCAGTACAGGTGAGTTAAGAGAAATACAATTTTAAAAATAAATGCGCGTCACCATTTAAATCTGCACGTAAATGTACGTAATATAATGAATATTTACTGATATAT